>NC_051392.1:37481380-37498880 GCF_015228065.2 Penaeus monodon
AGTAACATTTTTTACCTGTTTTTGTTACATTCATTTATTCATTATTTTCCTGGGCTCTGTTTGTTTGAATTTTTTATCAATACTTTTTTCAATTGTAATAATTTTCAGGTTCACAATTTATTATACTGGTGGAGGAGTCACCCAGATCCTACACAAAGAATGTTGATATGGGCAAGTGAAGAGTCAGGTTATAGACATCTTTACCTGTTTTTGACGCAGTTGTCTCCCCCCACCAGTACCGAGGATCAGCCCTCACACGAAGACCAAGGTATTGCATTTGAATGTTTGTTTGTTTGTCATAGAGATTGAGGAACATTGTGTATGTTTGTATGTGCTGATGTTTTAGGTATGCCTATGGCTAGTCTTCATGAGTCTTTTTATAGCCATTTAATAGTTTATAGTTTATAAAGTTTCTCTATAATGACAGTAAAACAGATTTGTGTTTGTAATTCCTTAGTTATTGCAAAATTGCATTTCAAGGGGTGATTTTGTACATTGATAAACATGAGTTTCAGACAATAATGACATTATGTGGGATCTTGAGGTAGATTATCAAAGAATATTTAATATTATTATTTATTTTATTTTTTTATTTTTTGTACACAAATGAGTGTTGAAATCTAAATAATCTTTCAGGTTTAGTGTCGGCTCAACTTGTTCAAAAGATTGCTCTTACTCGAGGAGATTGGTCAGTCACCGGCAATAGCATCTGGGTTGATGAAGCACGTCGATTAGTCTACTTCACAGGGTTGCGAGATTCCCCCTTAGAGCAGCACTTGTATGTTACTTCTATATCCCATCCAGGAGGACTTGTGCAAAGACTAACAGAGCCAGGCTTCTCCCACCAAGTGGCACTAAACCAGGTAGAGGTTTTGTTTTAGTTAGGTGTTTTGATAGCAATACATTTATCATATATGGTAAAAAATCAAGGAGCAAATGATATGTATGTGGTGCACCACTTGTAATTAAGTTTTCTCTCCAATTAAAGTCAAATATATTTGACTTTGATCTTAACCCATTGCCGACGGGTGGCATGTACGTACATGCCATGGCATGGCGGGACCATCTGCCGGGGGCACGTACGCACATGCCATAGAGGATGCATGGACATGCCATGAGTTTTTTTTTTGTTACAATCACGGCAAAAGATTATTTTTCTGCCAGTAAAAGTGTGATTAAGTCGGTTTTAACACTTTCTCATTTTTACCATGCAACAAACAAAAAAATGCAACAAACCGAC
The DNA here is from genome assembly GCF_015228065.2 of Penaeus monodon. Taxonomy (NCBI): domain Eukaryota; kingdom Metazoa; phylum Arthropoda; class Malacostraca; order Decapoda; family Penaeidae; genus Penaeus; species Penaeus monodon. The sequence goes on from NC_051392.1 coordinate 37,482,621, forward strand.
AATTTCAACTCCATGATGCCGCACACTGCTTATTTTATTCGGACTATAGACCGAATAATGATCAACTATGGAGTCTATATAACAACAAAAATACCCTTCAGTCTCGATTTATCAGGAAGTTTGGCAAGTAGAGACTGTAAAAAATAATGAAAACTGAAAATACAACATATTTTCGTAGTATTACGAAGAAACGGCATGGGATGCTGGTATTTTGCATGAGTGGTCGCGCATGCTCGGGCGACGATATAAGCCCCTGGCAGCGAGGCCCGGGCCTCTATGAATGCTACCCGTCGGTAATGGGTTAAAATATCAGTTGCTTGTAGAATGAAAGAATATATATAATTCGTATTGAGATAATCCTGATATTTATAAAGTTTTATTTATAATTTTACTAAAAGAACAGCCTTAATATCTAAGGGAATATCTTCCTTTCATTCATTGTATTTATCATTCTCTTTGTGTCCACAGGAATGTACAGTATTTACCAGTGTATACAGCAGTATAGAAGTCCCTTCCCAGAGCAAAGTTGTGACAATAACACCTCTTGATACACCTAACAGCAGTGGACACTTGGTATGGGTGTCAGTCCTGGGTGACCTTGTAAATGAGCCTAGTGAGTTCATGAATTTGTTTGTAATTTGACTAATGTCACTTGAGGATGGTTTTACTTAGATTAAACTGTAACCCTGGTGACATTTGTTGTTCTAATGTTTAATGTTTGACTGAATTAGATTTAAGATATACAATTGGTTGAAAAAAAAAAAAAAAATTGTATAGATGGAGTTAGAACAGTGTATTGAAACTTTAAGCATTCTTGATTTTTATATGAAACTTAGTGTATAAAAAAGTAGTGCTTTTTGAGAATCCTTTTTGTTTTATGTTCTTATATATCAAATTGATGTAGGAGTTAGATGGGCAATTTTTTTTCCCCTACCTTTTATATGACCAAAAGTAAGAGTGAATGTTAAGAGGTGAAATGGAGTTACAAACAGTATTACTTATTTGGGTATTATAGGTAGTTCTTTGCCCTTGATACAAAGGCTTATTCTATTTGTTTTTTCTCCTTGTTCTAGTTTCAGAGGGCCTTAGAGAGATCAAGCCTCTGGTTGTACCTGAGGTGTTTACTACCAGAATAAACAGTGGTGATGTTATCTACTCCATGGTATTCAAGCCCCACAACTTTACACCTGGAAGAAAGTATCCAACTGTTCTTAGTATATATGGAGGTCCACAAGTCCAACTGGTATCTAACACTTTTAAGGTAAAAGAATACATTTGTTGATGTTTTGATATAATTGAATATTATATTTTAGTGGTTCATCCAGAAATAAAAGGCCATGTTTGATGTAGAAGTGCATAAGTCATGGTATTAATAACCCTTTGTTGTTTTTATTTTTTAGTAAAAAAAAAAAAATCCAAATTGTTCATTCTTTAAGATTTGTTTTTGTGTTGATTATTACATAAACCCAGTAAGAATGTTTGTAGAAGAAAAAATTTAAATAGCCTAGTATAATTTTGCAAATTACATTATACTGTGATATTCTAATAAAGTGCAATAATGATTATGAATACCCTTAGTCACCAAGAGTTATAAGTAGTTTCATTTAGAATAAACAGTTGGTATAAAAACAGTTATCTCATGTAAACAAGCATGCTATAGGTAGAATCTCAACTATCATATATCAGTCTTTGTCACTCACAGACTCTGCTAGTTGCTATTTCAAAATCCTCAAAGCAAATTATATTGATTATTCCGTTTATAAGAGGGCATGTATATAGGGTCAACAGTTGAAGGTCATTAGTGGGATGCTAGTGTGTTTGGTAGTACATCATTACATGATTTAAAAAAAAGTTTAATGTTTTTGAATATGTGTTTTAATATTTATAGTTTCATGACTTTTTTTTTCAGGGCTTTAGACACATGAGAACACATATGTTAGCAGCTCATGGGTTCTGTGTTGTGAGCATAGATTCTCGTGGGTCAGATAACAGAGGCGTCGGATTCCAGGCTCATCTTGTGAATCGCATGGTTAGTGCTTATTTCTTGTTGATTTACCTAATTTAGGTAAATGAATGGTATAATAAGACCAATAATAACAATGCATTGATTCATAAGTGATGATATATTGTTATCAGACAGAGTCAGGAAAAAGAATGCCTTAACTTTTTTTTTTTACGAAGAACTATTAATAAATACTATTTCTTCCATACAGGGAACAGTGGAAATAGAAGATCAAGTGGAGGTCCTACAGCTTCTTGCTGGACAATGCGATTATATGGATCTCACAAGACTTGCCGTTACTGGCTGGTCATATGGTGGCTACCTCTCCCTCATGGCTCTAGCTCAGCGTCCTGATATCTTTAAGTAAGATAATTTACTAAGGATTTTCATCTTTTGAATTGTATCTGATTTCGTGAGATAAGAAGTACCTATTGAATATGCTTCCTGGCCTTTTTAATGGTGAATAGATTTTTAACTACTGAGGCTCTTCTTTGTATTTCAGTCATATATCAGACTAGTTTCACTGCAGGTTATTATTAAGAACTTGCTTCAAATTATAAAGTCACCCATCCAGATACAGTGAATATAATGAGATTTGTGTCATTTTTTTAGGGTAGCAATAGCTGGAGCTCCAGTTGTATCCTGGGGCCTCTATGACACTGGCTACACAGAGCGCTACATGGATTTGCCCACAGTTAACCCTGAGGGTTACCGCAATGGCTCCGTCCTCTCTTATGTCAACAACCTCCCAGATGAGTGAGTAGGAAGGGGGCTTTCATGAAAACTTATAATGTATGTTATACGGACAAAAAATTGACAGGATTATGTTGAAGTTGATATTTCTCTTAATGACGAAAATAATTTGGCCAATGATGCCCATGCTCATGGATGGACCATTTACCTCTATCTCCAGAGAGAATCGGTTGCTCATCGTCCAGGGGATGATTGATGAGAATGTTCACTTTTCCCACACAAATCAACTTATCCAAGCTCTCATCAAGGCGGGCAAACCTTACCAGCTTCAGGTATGTGTGATATATTGTACTAGATCTATGACATTGGTATATGCATTCAAATGGGACTAAGGAATGTTTGGCAAGTGTTGAGGTCCTGGGTTGACAGAAGTCGTGTTTTGTCAGCAGATGTTTGATTTCATGAAATTTTATTATCCCAATGCCTCCTGGCTGGCTAAAATGCAGAAAGGATTAAACTTCAGGGTACACATAAACATGGCAGCATATGCCACATGCAAGCAATTGGCACACTTTTTTATGCCTATTGTCCTAGTTTGTAGCTCTGACTCATACATATATGATAGTGTTAGGCATACATGCTATTTAGTGGCTAAAATTCCCACAAAAGCATCCAGCCATCATTGTGCAAAGTCCACATAGAAGGGCTATAAACCACGATTCGACCGTGAAATCAACATGATTAACTTGTCTCCATGGTTATATCACACACAAGCAGCTAATTAGGACAGTTTTCAGTCTCTGTCGGTGATATGCTGGTTTATGTGAAGCATCTACTTTTAGAGGAATCTTTTTTCTTTTTTGTATTGAATTGTCTAGGTAGGGAGAGTGTGTGTGTTTGTGAGTAAGTGTCAGTGAGACTGAGTATTCTTTTTCCTTTTCTGGTCTGTATTGTATTGTCTGGGTAGAGAGAGTGAGTGAATGAGTGTGTGTGTGTGTGGTGCGTGCGTGCGTGCGTGCGTGCGTGCGTGCGTGCGTGCGTGCGTGCGTGCGTGTGATTTGTGCATGTGAGGGTGAGGGTGAGGGTGAGGGTGAGGGTGAGGGAGAGGGAGAGAGAGAGGGAGAGAGAGAGGGAGAGAGAGAGGGAGAGAGAGAGGGAGAGAGGGAGAGAGAGAGAGAGAGAGAGAGAGAGAAGGAGAGGGAGAGGGAAGGAGAGGGAGAGGGAGAGCGAAAGAGAGGCAAAGTGAAGGAGAGGGAGGCAGGGTGAGGGAGAGGGAGGCAGAGTGAAGTAAGAGGAGGCAGAGTGAGGGAGAGGGAGAGAGAGAGGGAGGAGAGAGAGAGAGAGAGAGAGAGAGAGAGAGAGAGAGGGGGGAGAGAGAGAGAGAGGGGGAGAGAGAGGAGAGAGAGAGAGAGAGAGAGAGAGGGAGGGAGGGGGGTGAGAGAGAGAGAGGGAGGGAGGGGTGAGAGAGAGAGAGGGAGTAGGGGTGAAAGAGAGAGAGGAGGGAGTAGGGGTGAAAGAGAGAGAGAGGGAGTAGGGGTGAAAGAGAGAGAGAGGGAGTAGGGGTGAAAGAGAGAGAGAGGGAGTAGGGGTGAAAGAGAGAGAGAGGGAGTAGGGGTGAAAGAGAGAGAGAGGGAGGAGGGGGAAAGAGAGAGAGAGGGAGTAGGGGTGAGAGAGAGAGAGAGGGAGTAGGGGTGAGAGAGAGAGAGAGGGAGTAGGGGTGAGAGAGAGAGGAGGAGAGGAGAGAGAGAGAGAGAGAGAGAGAGAGAGAGAGAGAGAGAGAGAGAGAGAGAGAGAGAGAGAGAGAGGATGAAGGAGAGAGAAGGGGGGGGAGGGGGGTCAGATTTAGTGTAAGATGTACATTATCCTTCCTCTGGCAGGAGAGTGAACGGTAGGACGGTGTGGCAGGGGAATGGTATGTTTATATTGTGGTAGCAGATTGGTAAAGAAGGAACTGTCTGTGAGTGAGTGGGTCTTACATGGGTGCAAATAACTATGATTATGTTGTTCATCTTGTCACAACATGATATTTGGTGCTGCTTTGGTAGTCAGGTACAGTTTTCTTAGTTTTGTCATATTTTTGGGTTAGATATAGATTGTATTTTGATATTCTCTCTTTTTTTTCAGATTTACCCCCATGAGCGCCACTGCTTGCGTCAGCTTGACTCAAATGAACATTATGAAACCAAGCTGCTCTCTTTCCTCTTAAATAACCTATGATGGAAATGGAAATTAGATTTTGAAATCTTTGTTTTGTATCATGAAATCTGTTCTGCAAATCTGGTTTGTTAGTCATTTTGTTCTTTGTCGGAAGTGTTTTTAGTGCTTTGTGCTTTTTAGAGGCACAGCTGACGCAAGCATCGTAGAGATGTTGACAGAAGTGTATGACTGAGTGTCAGGATCTTGGTAATAGAAATATTGAAACTCAGCACCAGCACCAGTTAAGATTTATGAAGACAGTGATTTACACATTTATTGTTTAGGCTTGTATAAAAATAGCAGAAAAAAAATTTATCAAGACCTGTGTTGTCATACACTGGAAGTGGTGGGTGAAGCAAACCAAATGTAGGTTTTATAAGCAATATGAAGGACTTGTTTATCATAGACAGAGGGTTGTTAGCAGGATACCTAACAACCTGTTCTTGGTACTGAATGAGTTTTCCAGAAGATGTACGGATATGTGATACCTAGACAGATATTTGTAACTGTATCTATTTTTCTTTTAGTTTGTTATGAAGTAATAAAGAACAGTAGAGAAGTTAACATTACTGTAGTGCTTTTTAAAAGGAGATTTTATGGGTTTTTCTTTTTCTTTCATATCTGCAAGGAAAGGGTGTAATATTTCAGAAGAGAAAGTGGCACTCTTTTTAAGTCAGAAGTCAATTTTTTTTGTTTTTTTGTTTTTCTTTATGTTTATGCTGATTTTACAATTGCCGTGGTAGCTAGTCTTACCATTTTATTCAGTCTAAACATATTTTAATACTCATCTTTTATTTTTATTATTGTTATTTTATAAATTTTCATTCTGCATTTCTTCTTTCTGTTTTACTTCATTTTAAATTTATATTTTAGGCTGTAAATCTGAGAAAAAGATCCATTACGGTTTGTGTTTACCACAGCTGAAGGCATTATTTTCTTCACAGTGCAGTTCCAGATATTTAATAAAGATGATAATTAGTCATCATGTTAGGTAGGGTCAACAAGTCTCCTAAGTGGATTGCCTCTTGTGTACTGGGTGTGAAATGCAGCTTGGTGAGAGGAGGTGTACTGTAATCGCAGAGTCCATCATTGCCTTTTTGCAATGTCAGTACAACCATCTTGATTACAGTAGAAAATGTATGGTGTAATTGTTTATGTAAAATGAATGTATGGTCATGTTAGCTGTGTTGTGGTTTTGAGTAACAGTGTTTGTCAATAGGATATTTGTCTTCTGACTTCAAGGACCTTCCACAAAGTAAATCAGAATTCATATTTGATTATGATAAATCACTTCTTACATTTTTAAATTTTGTATGAGTAATCCTGTGTGTGTGAGTGTGCGTTTGTGTGTGTGTAATTGTGTTTATATTTGAATATGTACGTATAGTCTGCGTCTGTGTATTTCTGGCATCACTGCAATTATGTTGTATGACTGATAGGCTGACTTTGAAATACTCAGTAAAACTTAGTATGACTTTATGAATTTTGCTGTAAAGAAAGCTCATTTTTGAGAACTGGTGCTAGAGAAAAAAATTATTATTTGCTTTCATTGTAAAAGTAGTCATTACAACTGGGCATCTGTTAGTAAATTATGGTTGGAAACATCACGCCAGTGATCAAGGTCACCTCATGATCTTGTGTATGTTTATCATGAGGCCTTACAGGGTTTGAATGACTTGGCAAACACCTAGAAAGGCAGTCACTTCTCATTCTAGTAATCAGAATTAAATATACTGATGTTTTCAAGAACATTAAATTGAGTCAGATTTTTCATTTTGCAAGAGGGAGAAGGTGCATAAACAACAACTTTTGTAAATAGTTACTGATTTTACTTGAAAGAGAAGCTGGGAGACTAGGATAAAATAAATTGTATTAGACTAAGTACCATCTAGTCACATAAGCATCAATTAATTGTAAGAAATGGATGGGTTTAACTTTGTTTTATTTTGTGAGTTTGCTTTAATTATTGCCATTACTAATATATTTACTGTATTTCTACAATTATTTATATATATTACTTTTCTCTTATTAAAAAAAAAACTTTTAATAAAGAAAAATAAATGATTGGTCATATATTGTAAACAAGGTTATAATGTCAGTGGATATTTCTTTTTTGACAGAAATTATTCAAAGATATATGATTTGGAAAGACTGACCATGAGCATTGTAATTATTGAATCTATGACCTGCAATAGGCCATTCTGAGGTATGGGTTGTACCCATTATGATAGCACATTATTGACCAGGGTCAGTTTGACATGGATACCACTTCATTGTGTAGGTCTTGGGAATATTTGCTGCTGTACAGTTAGTGAAATGTGAACACTGTAGAAACTGCTTTCCATTAACTAGTTAGTAATGAGATTTTAGCATTGTTGTGCATCATTGTAAAATGTGTTTTGTATAGTATTTTATTGCAAATCTGAGACAGATTTCACTGTCTTTTTTTCTAATTCTTGTTTTTTAATTATAAACAAATACTTCACATAGCGCACATGTGAAACTTACCTTTTGTTTGGATTTCAATATTTCCATCATATTTCAGTCCTTACAGCTGCTGATCCCAGTGTTGTAGACAATGCTAAGTTGATACAAAATTGGGAAAATGGAACTTGCTTTGTCATTATGGTGAGAATGATCTAAAGTCATGTCCTTTGAGCATAAAATATTTGATAAATAATTTTATATCTTCCGTTTAAAGATCTGTCATTAGTAATCATTTTGCATTGTGTGGGGGTGTGATTGTGTATGTGTGTTTACATAGACATGTGCATAACATACACTTCGTATATATATTTTGTGTGTGTGTGTGTGTGTGTGTGTGTGTGTGTGTGTGTGTGTGTGTGTGTGTGTGTGTGTCTGTCTGTGTGTCTGTCTGTTTGTCTGTGTGTGTGTCTCTGTCTGTGTGTCTCTGTCTCTGTCTCTGTGTCTGTCTGTGTCTGTCTCTGTGTGTGTCTGTGTCTGTCTCTGTGTCTGTCTGTGTCTGTGTCTGTGTGTGTGCCAATGTCTGTGTTCCTGTTTATGTCTAAGAATGCTTTGTTGAAGATATGAGATGCATATTATAAGGGAGTGAGGTGGGTGGATGCATTTCTACCTCCACACTTACAAAGGATTTTGTTGTACACATTTTTATATCAAATTATCCAACTGTAGCTCCTCCTCCAGAACTGGCATATGCTTCCTTCTGTTGATTTGAAATGTTTTAATTGCATTTTTGGTTTAATATCAATAATAATATAGTCATGTACAAATGAGTGAGAAAGCAGTTGTACATAAAGTCTGTATGTATATATGGGTGTGTATTGGCATTGCAAACATGGATGTATTAAAACTTTTTTGATGTTTGTGTGGATGAGGAATGGTGTGTGTGCAGGTCATTGCATATTGTTACTCTAGATTTTGTTATTTCATATGTGTTTTTATGCCTGTGCATATCATATGTTGTTGAATTGTAAAACAATGCTTGATTATAAAACTTGATTACTTTTCACTTCAGGGATACTGATGCAAATATTAGGCAAGTTCATGATAGATCATCCCAGCCTGGACACATTTAGATCCTGTGACGAATTTGTGAATTAAAGCTGTGTTGTCGGAGGTTATGGTTTCATACAACCTGTTTTGAATTAATTATCACTAATTTCTATCTACAAAATTACCAGTGATAAAGATGACAAGCTCTGTCTATAATGTGATTCTTTATGACTAAGATGTATTTTGACGATAGAATTTAGACACTTTAGGAACTGTTTGTCATTGTATTTCACTTCTACCTCTGTGGCCAGTGATGGTTGCTGGCATAGGAAAACATTTGAGCTGAGAATGTCAATGTTTGTCAAGTATTTATGGAGAAGTTTCTAGAAGTGGCCACTGTGTTAGGTCAGCTTCAGGAGACTTCTGGAGAAATCAGAAAATAGTATGTTTTCTTCACATTACCAGAAAGTATTGGATACACAAATTGATAAGAAATAAAGTATTGAATACAAACTATAGGTCAATCTAGAAACTTTTTAGATAAATTAAATGGTATATTTTTTACTTTGTTTAGAAATACTCTGTGATCTTTATTATATGAAAAAGCCCAACAGTGAAGTACATCTCTGCCTTGCTGACGATGCTGTAACTAACATTGCCGTTATTCCTCTCTTTGTAACGAGATTCATGACATCATTGCATGTGTTGACAGTGTTCATTCATTTCAAATAAACCAGCACACACACAAGTGAACAAACACTCTCACTCATACACACATACTCAATTACACTTGCAAGCACTCACATGCATGATACACACACTCAGATTCACATCCTCCTTTCTTTTTCTTTTCCATCTTTTTCTCTTTCTCTCTCACTGTCTCTCATCTATATATCACTTATCAATCCAGAGCTCTCTCTATCTCTATTTCTATTTTCCTCTCTTGGCTCTTCTCTTTTAAAACGATCTCTCAGAAACTTTGAACAGAGTCAACACACACATATCATTTGCTATATGGCTGTTTTAGTGACAGTTTCACTTTTTTTCCGAAATGTTGTCCATTATATGTGTGTGCTCAGTGCTCACATTACTGCCAGGTGATTTGACATATTCGTTGCTTTGGTAGTCCATAATTGGCAACGGTTCTTACAAGACAAAGTTTGTTAATTTTCCTTTTGGTCAAACTCTTGTATTGTGATTGGAAGACAAAAACAACTTGGATCTCATCACCTTGTTGCGACTCACAGATATAGGCCTAATAAAAATAGAAGTTATGATGGTGTTTTATTTTATGTCTGTGTTTATAGAGGTATTTCTATGTTGTATGGATAAAAAAAAAATCTTATTTCAAAATATTGATATTGGTAAAAGGAAAGTATTTGTTTCTGCGGGGGAAAATATCCGTTTGCGATGTTATTTCCATATTTGATGGTGCCTATTTTGAGGAAATTTAAAAGCATAAGCATGGCAGTATGAAATCCTTGGAAGGAAAATTAAAAACTCGATAACTTCACCTCTATTTTCAACCCTAAAGTGTATGGAAACTACACAAGTTAAATACCATGCACTATATAGCGAAAACAACACTAAATCATCTCCAAAGCCAGGTTTACCAAAGAAGTGTACAAACAGGGACGCCAAAAATCCGACCATCCATTTTTCAGATCTTGTAACTTCCATGAGCTGAAAACGTATGATGATCTAATACATTTGTGACTGGACAAAAAAAAAAAAAAAAATCCAAACATGTAAACAATAAACAACTAATAAATAGATGAAACCAGACAATGATGGCTGCCACGACTTGACTGGGAAGCGATGCGATGGGACTCAGAAGCGGCGATGAGGCGATACCACCTCAGCCACCATGTCGGACCAGTACTTGTCGTACCTCTCCAAAACCGTCCCGCTGTGGAGTAATTTGCAGAAAAAAGGACTTAATGCGGAGTTATGGCAGTGCAGGAAGCTATATGTGATTTGGGTTTACAATTAGATTTACACCGCAAGATAGGTGAGACACTAACGGGAGGGGAGAGTAAAGAAAAGACTGGAAAGTGAAATTATCATCAATGGAAGTGAGAAGTAAATTTTGACGAACATGAACATCCGGGGAAAGTAAAGAATCAAAAGGGGTAAATTAAACGGAAGAGAAAAATGTAAGGTAGAGATGGAAAGCAAAACCAGGCGGCTGGTTAAAAAAAATATCAAAACGACTCTCAATAGTGAAAGCAAACGGGAGGAAAAGCGAAGAAAGCAGTCAATAACCGGAGCAAAATCCGTGAAAGTAATGAATAACAGGCCGGGAAAGCGCGCCGAGACAAGGAATGACTCACGTGAACGTCACCGATCCCGAGCCGGAGCGAGGCGCACGCCAGGTGAGGCGAATGTGCTTCTTGCGCGCCTTGTCGGCGTGAGTGATGGCGGAGCACTCGGGGTGGGTCTTGACGGGGCCGTCGTCCAGAAACTCGCCGAGCCAGTCTCCGGTGTGGCTGTCCTGCGCTTGCACGAAGAAGCCTTTGAAGGGAGGCCCGCTGATGGTCACTGTGTGGGGGAAAAGGGTCTTTAGAGAGCGAAAGGATACCGCTTATGACTATATATATATATATATATATATATATATATATATTAATATATATATATATATATATATATATATATATATATATATATATATATATATATATATATATATATATATATATATATATATATATATATAGAGAGAGAGAGAGAGAGAGAGAGAGAGAGAGGGAAGGGAGAGGGAGAAAGACAGAGACAGAGACAGACACTGTCAGACAGATCATGAGAGAGGGGTGGGGGGGGGATTAGAAAAAAAACAAAACGATAGAGAGTTAAAGAGACAGAAAGAGAGAAAGTGAGCGTATGTGAATCAGAGAGAGGAGTGAGAGGAAAAATAAAATAGGGAGAGAAAAACAGAAAGGGAAATAAATGAAGAAAGAGAAGGGCATAAGTTTAGATGGCAACAGTCCTTGGAGAGAAGTAATCTATATTTTTTATGTGGATGAAACCAAAAGCGTCTTCTTCCTTGGAGAAAAAAAAATGCGAACATGAATCGCAATATATACATTTTTTTTTCAGTGTTGTATATTGTTGACGCTCCCTATTTGTAACAACAAAAAAGTTGCCCAATTAACGAGCATCTTGCAGAGAGAAATAAAATGGATTAATTAAAAAAAGACAGTAGTCAATGACTTCACAAAACTCAAACAATAAGGCAGGCGATTGAATACGTACATTGTTCACTCATTGTTCTTGGACGACACTAAAATACAGACTGCCTTGAATAAGCTGTCTCGCATTCTTGCAAGGGAAAAACAGCTGTTTTGAAACGATTACAAAACTGAATCTATTACGAGACGAAATTCTCGACAATTCAGTTTCCCAATTTTCCTTGAACTTTTGCCATCACCTTTACTTGACTGAATGGATGGCACACGCGAGCGCGTTTACATGTGCGTATCTGGTGTTATATGTGTGTGTGTGTGTGTGTGTGTGTGTGTGTATGTGTGTGAGTGTGTGTTTGTGTATGTGTGTTTGTGTGTGTGTGTGTGTGTGTGTGTGTGTGTGTGTGTGTGTGTGTGTGTGTGTGTGTGTGTGTGTGTGTGTGTGTGTGTGTGTGTGTGTGTGAGTGTGTGTGTCTCGACGACTGCTCACTATCACCTTCACAACAAAACCACTGTTAAATTGACCGAAAATTGCAAAGCCGTTAAATTGTTACAAACAATATCAAGCATTGTAATTCCGCTACACCACAAACACGTAATCCAACAGAATGGCTTGCATAATCTTTGCGATTGGCGCACCAGGTGACCGGCCATGTTGGGCAATTGTCCCACATCTTTCCCAAACCCTATTTTCTCTCCCTCCCGTTTTCACACTTTATTTTGTTTTCTTCTGTGTGTCTATCTGTCCATCTATCTGTCTTGTCTGTTTGTCTCTTTCCCTCTTTAACTCACTCGTTCGCGTTCACTCCTCCCCCCACTCTTCTCTGTGTGTTTGCTTGTTTCTCTCTCTCTCTCTCTCTCTCTCTCTCTCTCTCTCTCTCTCTCTCTCTCTCTCTCTCTCTCTCTCTCTCTCTCTCTCTCTCTCTCTCTCTCTCTCTCTCTCAGTCACTGACTCTCGAGTTTCATTTCTCTCCCCCTTCTTCTCATTCTTTGTAAAATGGGATTATTAGAATTTATTCCCATCGATGCCTTATGCCTACCTGGTAACTGTGGGTGATTTGCAATCCTCTCCACCCCACGCTTGCTACTGCGTGTTGATACGCAACTTAAATTGACAGACACAGGTCATGTGATCGTCACATGATCTTGCCCCCTCAAACCTGAACAGCCCTTTGGCCCAAATTGGAATCACGCTTGGCAAAATTAATCCAGCCACTAATCAACACTTCTTCCCTTGGAATGGGTCCTCTCTGTACGGTGCTTCACTTTCCAAGGGAACGATTGGTTCCTCGTGAAATTTAATTCTTTACTTGGTGTGACACTGCGTTACTACAATTACTCTTTTCTCAGATCCTACCAAATCACTACAACCCTCCGGCATATCATGGGAGGCCATTACAGACTGGTGGCAGTGGTGGGATAGTTACATGGATGTAAATGTAAAAAAAAAAAGACCAGCATGTGTGGGACGACTGCATGGACATAAGAATATTGGGTGTAAACATCGAGTAGCACTATTAGAATGAGGGTGTCATCATGGATCAGAGGTCCAGTGAATATAGGGACCTGTCATGTAGTGATGGCCAGCGCCTCGCAATAAAGAGTTAACCGACTCTCACTCTACTTCGCTGCTCAAGGTCATCGTCGATTCGCCGTGAATCTTCATTTTTTACTTGGGATGATGCTGTCCGTTTCTTTAATAAATACATAAGGCTGATTGCTTGTTTTCCAGCTCTTAGGTAAGCGCTGTAACCCTGCAGCTTACATAATGAAGCTATACTCATTTTTCACACACTTCTGACTTTCTCTTCTGAGAGAGAGAGAGAGAGAGAGAGAGAGAGAGAGAGAGAGAGAGAGAGAGAGAGAGAGAGAGAGAGAGAGAGAGAGAGAGAGAGAGAGAGGAGGGGGAGGGAGGGGGGGAGTCTGCAGTGAATGACCAAACCCTAATATCAGAATCCCAGATGCCACTGATCGCTCTCTCTCTCTCTCTCTCTCTCTCATTAATTCCTTATTTTTTTGGACTCAATCTTCATTTTTCACGGTCCTGCTAAAGACCTTTTAAGCCATTGTCACTACTATACTACTAGTTCATTCTAATAAATGTTTATTTCTATCTGCAGCATGATTTCTCATCACAATTTTTTGTTTGTTCCTCAGTCGCAATAGTATATTTTTTTTACAATATATGCCAACAATTTACATATTAAGTATAGTGATCTTATACTATAGGACGTTTTCAATTTAATATCTGCATTCCCAAAGCTCTTTCCTCAATGCTCCAGAAATGAGAAACTTTTTCAGGAAGTTGCATGTAACGAAGTTCATAACCGACGGAATCATTTCACTGGGTCAGGCCGTCTAGATTACGTCCCCCCCCCCTTCATGATAGCGCAACTGACCTTTATGGCACATAAACTACCGAAGTGCCGTTTTTTTGTTTTCATCTATCAAGTTCAGCAGACTTACCATTTCGAGTTTATTTGCTCTTCTAACTTTCCTCCAACTTTTCTATCTGGCTGTGTAGATAAATGCATACATACATGCACACACACACACGCACACGCGCGCGCGAGCACACACACACACGCACACGCGCGCGCGAGCACACACACACACGCACACGCGCGCGCGAGCACACACACACACACATTTCTGGACCACAGCTCATGACTCTCCTCGCCTCTTTGTACCTGACCTCGGCCGAGCTTTTGACCTGTTCTTGCTTGCCCTTTGTCACACCTCGAGATGCTTTTGTATCCTTCTAGTGCCTCATATCAGAATTTATGTAAGTAATCAGCTATTGTATTTGAAATCAACAAATATTTCCATATACTCATTGAAACACTTGTTTACACACTCTCTCTCTCTCTCTCTCTCTCTCTCTCTCTCTCTCTCTCTCTCTCTCTCCTCTCATCTCTTTCTCCTTCTCCTCTTCTCTGCTCTCTTCTTCTCATACTCTCTTCATCTCTCTCCTCTCTGCTCATCTCTCTCTCTCTCTCTCTCTCCTCTTCTCTCTCTCTCTCTCTCTCTCTCTCCCTCTCCTCTCTCCCTCCTCTCTCTCTCTCCCTCCCTCTCTCTCTCTCTCTCTCTCCCTCTCTCCTCTCTCTCCTCTCTCTCTCCTCTCTCTCTTTCTCCCTCTCTCCTCTCTCTCTTTCTCCCTTTCTCTCTCTCCTCCTCTCTCTCTCTCTCTCTCTCTCTCTCTCTCTCTCTCTCTCTCTCTCTCTCTCTCTCTCTCTCTCTCTCTCCCTCTCTCCCTCTCTCCCTCTCTCTCCCTCCTCTCTCTCATGACAGTAGTTTTAGATTCGATCCTGTGACTGCAATATTGCCATTCTGTCTATAGACGGTTTTGATGGTGGATTTTCATTTCGTTTCATAAGAGACTCATCGTTTTGCATTATGATTATTAAAAACACTTCACTGTCACTAACACATTTCTCCAATGTTGTTCCCTTACACAGTGGTAACATCGATGATATTAATAACTATTGTCCACTCTCGCTGATGTAAATATTTCGTAAATATAAGGGAAAATTGATATCAAACAGCTTTATTTTTTTGTCAATGGCTGATAGTCACAATGGATTTCGACAAAAACCTTCAGCAGAAATTGCGCTTCTCCAAATAACTGATAACAGATATACAATATAACTGACACTACGAAAATATTACCTCTTTTTTTCCTAGATTCATTCAGTGGTTTTGGCAGTATGTATGTGTGTGTGTGTGTTTGTGTGTGTGTTTGTGTGTGTGTGTTTGTGTGTGTGTGTGTGTGTGTGTGTGTGTGTTTGTGTGTGTGTGTGTGTGTGTGTGTGTGTGTGTGTGTGTGTGTGTGTGTGTGTGTGTGTGTGTGTGTGTGTGTGTGTGTGTGTGTGTGTGTGTGTTCAACGTGCCGAAAAGTAATTGGCACACTCATCTCTCTCAACAGAATAAGAGGATGCTATAAAACCAACACTGCAATCATTGTTGTGCAATCGCGATTACTCAGCTTTATAAATTATTGTTTAAGGGTATGGAGACCCCAATAAAACGCTAATAAATAATCAATGGCTGACAATGAATGTTTATATGGCCTGAGCGTTTTTTTTTTTTTTCTAAAGTAACATGACTGGCTATTTAATAAACCGAAATCAGAGGATTACGAAACAAGGCTTCGTTGATTCGCTAACTATACTTTAACGAAACAAACTAATACTGTTTTATTGTTATTATTATTATCTTTATTATTATTATCATTTTCATAATTGTTTTCATTATTTTCATTACTATTGTTATTGTTATTATAATGATTATTATTGTTGTTGTTCATTATTATCATTATCATTAGTAGTATTGGTATCTGTATAATTTTCATCGTCTTCATCATCATCATATTATTATTATTATTATTATTATTATTATTATTATTATTATTATTATTATTATTATATTATTATTATTGTTGTTGTTGTTGTTGTTAACATTATCATCATCATCATCAACGTTATCATTATCATTATCATCATCATCATTCTTATTCATCTCATCATCTCATCATCATCATTCATCATCTATCTTCATCTTTTCTCATCATCTCATCATCATCATCATCATCTCCTCATCTCATCTTCTTCTCTCTATCTCTTCTCTCTCTCTCTCTCTCTTCTCTATCTTCTCTCTCTCTCTTCATCTCTCTCTCTCTCTTCTCTCATCTCATCTCTCTCTCTTCTCTCT
>NC_051392.1:37501380-37506380 GCF_015228065.2 Penaeus monodon
ATTTTTCGTTTTTTATGTCTTGCTTTCACCTGGGATAAAATAAGGACAATGGAAACGAATTACCTTTTGTTGTACTCAGTTCCTGGACGTTGCATTCTGTACAAGTGAAACGCTGTCTGCAAATGAAACGCCCGATTGCTTACAACGCGGCAAAAGCTCTCGTCTGCGAAATATTGGAGCAAATTCGAACTCACCTTCAACGAGATCTCCAGGAGTGTATGTTCCGGATGAGGCTGTGAACTGGTGGTGCTCCGTCTGGTGGGGCATGGGCTTCGTCCCTGCGTGGTTGGGGCTGTTGGCGTGGGGAAGGATACATGCTTCTATGGGCGCTCCGTCAGGAAAGCCGAGGGCGACGTTGCTGAGGATGCTAAGCAGCGCACCCACTGTTACCTCCGCAATCATTTCTGAGTGACTTCGGGTCAGCGTTTTCGTGTGGCGGCGGCACAGGTCAGGGCAGGTCGCTTGGAATACGCTTGTAGCAGTCTCAGTTCAAAATCACACTGCAGGTATATACGGCGTTACTGGAACAACGGCGGGCAGGCACTTAGTTCATCTACAACACAGACTTATAAACGAATACTCAGTGGTGCAAACTCTGCACAAGCAGAAAGGCAGCTGGTGGCACAATTACCTTTGCGCCGCCTCGTCTCAGTCTTATAAGAGAGGGCTAATGACGTCATAGATCACGTGACTTGTGAGTAAGTGAGGGCTGGTCGGCAATCTCGGCCTTTTCCCCTCCCCTCCGGAACCCCCAGCGCCTCTCTTCCCCTCCTCCCCTTTTAACTGGAACACCTGCGCCTTTTTATCTTTTATCTACTCCGCGCTTTGGTACTTCAGTTTACCGACTGCTTCTCTTGTTATCATTCCTTTTATTTTGCGTTGCATCGTATTTTTTTTGTCTTTTACCTTCCGTCATTTCGACCTCCAGCGAGAAATTCATCATCGTAGAGCAAATTCCAATCATGTGACAGCCACTTCCTCTCTCTGTCCTTTCGGAACTTATTCATTCCTTCGTCTCTATGACTACTATCCTCCCATCCTACTGCCTCTTCCGCCAGAGCTCTCCACTCCTTTGCCTTTCCGCTACCCTTTTATCCCTGTTATCTCATTCCCTCTCTTTATTTCTGCTAAACGAGATCCTCGTCCTATATCCCTTTGTCTCATCTCCGGCTCTCCGTCTGAGTGCGTCCGAGTCGAGCCTTACGTGGAGGCAAACAATTCATCGTGAGTCGTGCACGCCCTAGTCACGGCTGCGGCCACATTGTTCTAGACTCCCGCCTTCAACCTCTGGCAGTCTTTGCTCTCTATCTTTAGCAACACTTTTAGAATATGGGGAATTCCAGTGACGCGATTTATCCATGGTGTTCTAACTTTGATAAAGTAACTGGTAGGTGATTAAATTCAAAAGTTAGAGTGACTTGATAAGAATATTTACATTTCCCGGCCTCACACCATTCTTCATTTCAATATCCCAGGCTGGAAATCATATTTCACGTCGCAGCATCTCACGCCTCGGCTCGCCAAGACCCCTGCACCTCCCTACACCTCCTCATATCGCACCTCGTAAGCCAATTAACACAACTTACCTCAAAACAGCAAGTTAAACACACACTTTACCCCGCAGCCTCCCTCGGGGCACCAAAGTACAGCGTTCCAGTCACGTTGCACACTCATAACGACAATTAGCCTTGGAAGGTGAAGGAACCCCATGTATCTGCCGAGTCACGGTGCCAGGGAGGGGGTATGTACCGATCATCTGCGTTGTTTGTCAGCCACTTTCTCCGTTGACGTCATTTGCGGGGAATCACAGAAATCGCAAGCGGGACTGAAAAGACTAAAAAAAAAAAAAAAAGCGGGGATGGAGAAAAAGGAAGTGAAACGAGTCTTGAAACGAGTCTTTTTGAATAAAGAAAAATTTATATATATATATATATATATATATATATATATATATATATATATATATATATATATATATATATATAAACGGGGAAATGCGATTTTTCTTTAAATAATGATAGAACAAAAATAGGTTGATAGAAAGTAACGAACAAGGAATGAAATAATAAGCGTAAACAAAAGCAGGACAGACATAAGCAAACGAAATAAGGAATAAATGAAAGAGATGAACAGAGTGAAGACAAGGAAAGAAGGAAGTCGGAGGAATTTAAGAGGAGAAGGAGGAAGCAGAAAAGAAGAGAGACGCGTAAGTGAGAGAAAAAGCGCAGAATAGAAAGAAAGATTGAAGAGAGAAGTGGAGGATAAACGCATGAGAAGTCCAGCGAAGGCCAGAGAACGGTACAAAATAAAACAACGCTGTCTTTTACACTCTTCCGATCACTTTTTATCCGGTTTATTGCTGTTGTTTGCGTTTTGCGTTTTCTTGCTTTCATGCTTTCAATTATAAAGTTTTCCTATTGTGTTTTTTGCTGTTTATCATCCCTTCTGTTTTTTTTTTATTCTTCTTCTCTCAGCTGTGACTTTACTTTCTCTCTTATTATTATTCCTTTTTTTTCTTTTCCGTCCTTCTGTCTAATTTTCTGCCTTTCTCAGCCTCTGAGTGTGTATTCATACATACATACATATGTATACACATATATGTATATGTATATACATACATATGCACACACACACACACACACACACACACACACACACACACACACACACACACACACACAACCACACACACACACACACACACACACACACACACACACACACACTACACACACACTACACACACACGCACTAGATTTATTGATATCGAGACAACAGTTTCGAAATCCACCTGGATTCCATCTACAGGTCTGAAGATGGAATCCAGGTGGATTTCGAAACTGCTCTCATTATCAATAAAATCGTTTGTGTATTGTTTTTTTTAACATATGTATGTGTATACATATACGTGTATGTATATATATATATATATATATATATATATATATATATATATATATATATATATTTATGTATGACTGCATGTTGCCTGCCTGCCTGCCTGCCTACCTGTGTGTGTGTGTGTGTGTGTGTGTGTGTGTGTGTGTGTGTGTGTGTGTGTGTGTGTGTGTGTGTGTGTGTGTGTATCTGTCTATGTATCTATCTATCTCTCTGTCTGTCTCTCTTTCACTACCCCCCTTATTTTTCTTATATATATATATATATATATATATATATATATATATATATATATATATATATATTATATTATATGTATATACACACATATTATATATATATAATTATATATATATATTATATATGATATATATATATAATATATAATATATATATAATATATTATATATATTTATACTTATATATTTGTCTGTTTCTGCTTGTCTGTCTACTATCTATCTCTTTCTCTCCACTATTTATTCAACTCTCTATCTGCTTGCCTCTGCATCTCTCCAATTTCTTCTCTTTCCCTCCTTTCTCTCCTCCTTCTTCTCCTCCTCCTCGCATATCCATCAGAAAACAAAAGCCGCGAGAATGGCGCTTGGTCCCAGCCTCGCCCACCGAAGGCGCCATGGGCAAAACAGACTCGTTTGTAAGCTCTCACTTTTTATCACCCGCTCGGGACTCTCCTGCGCTGAATATATTTCAATACAGCGAGTCCAAGTGAAAGGCGACGTCTTGTATCGAACGTGACAGCACTCGGCCTACTCCGCCGGTCTTGGCTTAAGGTCGCATTCGCATCAACATTTCATAACTTAACAATGAAACTCTGGCAGTCTGCGGACATGTCTCGGTGCCATGAGAGAGGAAAAAAAATGTTAGATTACAGAGAGAGAGAGAAAGAAAGAACAATAGATTTTTTTTTTCAAGCATAAGTCGTGACATCAATGGAACTGAAGTTACTTTCCACGTCTTTAGTACTACCCGGAAGACGGCCAGGACCTCTGAAATTGCCAGTACCACTTGGGGCACAGCTGGCATCTCTCTTTGACCATCTGTGATGTCTGCACCACCTGAGATCCCCTGAGAGGCAAGTGTCATCCAGACATATATCACCACCCTGAGACACAACTGAAACCACCAGTACCGTCTGAGGCACAACTTATAAAAACACCATGCATAGTAAACACCAATTGTTGTCAATGACGCTGCCATTAGAGACAGTAACATTGGAAAGGCCATCTGAGGCACATCAATCAACGTCAAAACTATCAGAAAAACCGTCTATATTGTGTTAGAGACAAGTGATATCAACTGAGGGAAAGCGACTCAGTTGGCAACACCAATATCAGGACACCACAGTGAATGAAGCCCTGAAGCCCCAGGTGAAGCTTTCGTTGTCGTCAAAGGCGTCAAGATAGTTAGTAAACAATGTTATTTTAAGCTCGAAATTGTATTTTCTACGGGCGGCTGACCAGGGTACTCATGTCACTCATAGCCTTAGCGAAATCTTCGTGTCTCACTTTATACCGTATTGCAAAATCACGTCTCTCACAAGACGATATAACAGAGCCAACGGTCTTTTGCCACAACCTCTCACCACTCACACTTTAATTGCCTCAGACGTTATATTTATAATTTTCTTTTCAATCTTTGTGCACTTCCATATTACCGGCACTTACGGGGGTATGTTTGTATCTGTTGTCCGTGGCATTATATACAAGAACATTCACAAACCACAAAACAATAACATAAATAAAAAAGATGATATAAAACAACCATAAAGAAAGATAAAAAGAACTCGAAATCTAAACAACAAAATTTGACACCCACCCCCTCCCCCCTTTTTTTACGTGGCTATGTCGCAGTTAATCCTCGTCTGTACACGCCTCTTGCCTTGTTGTCTTCAAGCGTAAACAAAAGGCCCTGAGGTAACTCCCGTCGCTGCAAGATTACGCAAGGATCGAGAGTTAACTAACCTCGGGAGGAAGAAAGGCACTATTAAGAGAGGAAACAGGTCGGGGATGTGGCACTCGTGGGAAATCGCCGCTGGAGAGGGACTTGCGGGAGATAGATAGATGGAGAGATTGATAGAGAGAGGG
>NC_051392.1:37521380-37558880 GCF_015228065.2 Penaeus monodon
TTCTGCCAAGCTCAGTACAGATTTGTACTTGTTGCCTGTTGGCAACATCAGATTTGTTTGGTTGTTTCTGTAGCTGGTATCTGGTTGCTGTTATCATCTAAAATTTACAAAAAATTGTACTTTATGTACAATTGCTCTTATGGTTGGATATAAAGCTTAGTGAAAATATGATTGGCTCTTTTATTTATGACTCCGGGGATTTTTACCATTATTTTACACCATAAATCATTAGTTTAATGGTTATACCCTATACCCTTTACTCCTATTAGTACTGCGGTATTTTAAAGTTTTTGAGGGGAAAATATGACAAGTGACAATTATGATGAGCAGTACCTAGGGGGCTTTGCACCTTAAACACTCTTTGTGAGAGGCTACTGCAATTATAAGTTATTGATACATGACATGATTTTTACAGGCAAGTTTCATAATTTCTCATGTAGCCTGATTAGAGTGACTATAATATCGTCTTATGGTATTTGTTAATGAAAGTGACGCACCCTTCATAGACAAAATCCCAAAACCAGAGTATCATGCAAACACTAAAATCCAAACCTAATATTGCCTACCTTCTTTTTGTTTCCTTTATTAACACTTTGTGTTAACTGCCACATCAATTTTATTATGGTAAAGACCAGCTGCAGCAAAGAGGAATTATAGTTATATAATGGACTTGTAGAAAATGCAACATTTACCCATTACTGCTGGGTCACGTGATATAACGTCATAGCAAACTGCTTGGTTGGTGGGGTAAGCCTGTATGTGCGGTCACATGCCAGAGTGCATGGAGTGGTATGTTTGGCTTTACATAGCGGACTCCCACGCCCACTGTCTGGCCGTTGCCAGAAAAACGCCAAAGTTTAATTACTCTGAGGGATTTCTGCTACCTGGGAGAAAGGGGTTAAGAACTCTGGCTATATGAGGGTGGTGTTGTCTCTGAGCAGTGATATGTTGCATTGATTGTTTTTGCCTGTGCCTAAACTTCTTAGGTTCATTGTTATTGTATGTATTTACAGCCAATACAACTAATACACTCACACAACTGCGTGATATGGTAACTAGTTCCAAGCTGAGTTGAAAAGTAGAACTGTATGAAGCTCTGACAGTATGCCATGTGAAACTATTTTTGCTAATGATTATCCTGTTCATTTAAGTGCAGTTTTCATCTGCTTTCTTCTATAGGTGAATCAAATGCTGAGTAATTTCTTTTTCTGATTTATGGATCTTTAATGAAGTGCACATCAACTAAAACAAAAGTGCATTGATTAGTGAAGGATGAAGTAGTAGCTGCAAGAATTTTATTTCTGTAATGACTAACTTCTTAATTATCATTTATCTGAAGATCTGGGATATATATTTGTGTTCATCTGTGTATATATGTGTGTGTGGGGGTGGGTTATATGGTTGTGAGTGTGTTTTTACATGTTTTTGTGGATGTGGGTATGCATGCATATAAGTATGTGTGTGGATGTGTAATGATAAATATAATTTTCTTTAAAATGAGTACTAATACCAGTAAGTTATTCATCAATAATACAATTTTGTTCAATTAATTCATGTACTTTAACATAGATATTGCTTTGAAAGAGTATTCTAATGGTTTTTGGGCATATATATAACTTTTGTGAAGCAATAAGGTTCTTACTATTTTTTTAAATAAATATTTTATACCATCAGAAAAAGAAAAGTGATTGTAGTCCAACATATTGTTTCTCAATATTTGACATGTTCCTGTTTTAGGTGTCCTTATAACATGACCAAGATGGTTCTTGTGTATTATGATATTCTTGTCAATTCCATGATAAATGTAAAGAATAGACTGGAATTGCATTCAGAATTAAGGAAAGGTGTTGTCTGGTTGATAGATGTGAAAGTATTTTTTTGGTACATTTTCAGCAAGTTTTCATTATAATTTATGTAATGGTAGGATTTTTTTGTCCACTGTTACTAGATAGTACCCACAGAGAGAGAATCAGTAGAATTTGAAAGTGTGTGCATATGATAAGGTTCAATCAGTGGAAATTCAGTGTGTGGTTTTGGAGTTACCAGAATGATACTACATAAACTTAGAGTCTTAAGCAGCTGTGTTAATTTTGTATTTTGCAAATTTTATTGTAGTTGAAGGTTGATTCAGAATGGATTTTTTTTCTTTCATATGGCAGTATAATAATGATTTTCTCCTCAAATGCTTTAATGCAATATATATAATTGATGGTGAAACAGTGCTCATCGAAGTATGTCATATGAGTTGTGCATCCTTAACCAAAATAAAAAATCTGTGCTGGAAATTTAATCAGAATATAAAATGTGAACACAATGTAGAAATACCCACATCCAGCCCACTATTTCTGTGTAGGTGTTTTAAGTTAGGTCATTGTGTGTTCAGTGTGTTGTTAATCATTGTTAGTGCCATATCTGTGTACATGTAATGTGTGCTTGTATCTAGTTACTGTTTTTGACCTAGGTTTTCACCTTTAACTGAATGTTACAGGGAAAATGCTGTGTCCATTTATTTATTTATTTATTTTTATAAAATGTCTCTGCACATAGATGGCTCTGCTAGTGCTTAGCCTCAATGGAGTCAATTAGTAGACCTTTGACCTTACCTAATTTCACCTTTCCTTGAATCTGCAGAATTTTTTTTTTCTAATGCTCTGAATATCAATGGTGTTTTTATTATAGTCATGATAATTACTATAATGTTATTAACACTAGGAACTGCAATATAAGATAACATAAAATATTTCCAAAAATCAGTAAAAGGGTAAAAACATGAGACAGGTAGTACTTGTAATTGGCTCATTGGTGACTTAGTACAAATGAAGCCATCTATATGTAAGAACAATTGGTGAAATATACTCACAGTGGGCATGGCATATACATACATGCCATGCCTGTTGGTTTTAGGTTAAGATAGCTTATTCATATTAAAGTCAAATATATATGTATGTATGTAATGTATGTATGTATGTATGTATGTATGTATGTATGTATGTATGTATGTATGTATGTATGTATGTATGTATGCATGTATGTATGTATGTATAATGTATATATGTAATGTATGTATGTATGTATTTATGTATGTATGTATTGTATTGTATGTATATGATGTAGGTATGTATGTGATGTGTGTATATAATATATATATATAATATATAATATTTTATATAATATATATATATATATATATATATATATATTATATATATTATTATATATATATATATATATATCTATTTATATATATCTTTTTTTTTCTTCAAGTGCCCTGTCCTACAAGGACGTTGGCGATCATGAATTTCCATGATTTTCTTGGCAATTTAGAGCGGTGGTTTACCGTTGCCTTCCGCCCGGTGTTTTTATCGAGTCACTATCTCTATTTACCTAGTTCTGGGACCGGCACTGACTTGGGCTGACTTGCCCACCCAGCGGCTAGGTAGGTAATCAAGGTGAAGTTCCTTGCCCAAGGGAACAACACGCCGGTCGGTGACTCGAGCCGTCGAACTCGAACTGCCGTCGCGACAGTCTTGAGTCCGATGCTCTAACCACTCGGCCACCGCGGCCTAAAATATTTCATCGTATCTAGGTTCGATTTACCTAAAATTATTTAAATCAGTGCAAGTGCTCACATGCGCGCTGGCGATGCGTGTGTGCATGGATGCACCCACATATTTGCATGCGCCGCTTGGTGTGTGCACTTGCACTGATTTATATATATATATATATATATATATATATATATATATATATATATATATATATATATATATATATATATATATATATATATATATATATATATTTCTTGATCATATGTCCATGAAAATTGTCAGAAGATGAATGTAGATTAGAAGAGTTCTCATGTTTTATTTATCTCCTAATGCATTTATTTTATTTACTGATCTTTTTACTCATATTTAGAAGTTTGGAGATATTGTTATTATAACAGCTTCAGCTCTACAGTTACAAGAAATTAACCCCTTTTGTTTTTAATTTTCTTCTACAGTCATAAAATGGTATAGCAAAACCTTCCACGATGACGGATAACAACGAGATGATCAGCCTAAAGCTGGAGCCAGAGCTTGGAGGAAGTGATGGCGGGGGATGCGTCAGTTGTCCCATCCTGCGCAAGGTATGGTCACGAGTGAATGTTGCCAAGTTGGAATTGCTCTCAGTGATAGTCCCGTTGTCCTCGTATTATACTAACTTTGCAATCTCATTTTTATTATATTCAGAGACTACAGACATGCCGGGAGTGGGTGAAGTTCTACCATGTTAAGCTTGAACATCAGGAGTAAGTACTTAAGTTTATTTACTGGTTGGGCTTTTATGTTTAATAATTGTTGTCCTTTCTAATGTAATGTTTTTTTGTTTTTTTTTTCTATTTTATATATGTTTTATATGTTAGATATATCTACTTAGTCAGATGGCTTTGATAAATGGATATAATGTATAATAATTGCATTCCTTGACTACGTTTAATTATAATGTTTAATTGTATGTTTTTTTGTTTTTTTTTTGTCAGCAAACTCCTTCACATTGTGGCAGATTATGAGAGAGAAAAGCAGCAAAATATGGAGTTGCAGTTGGCCTATGACCAAAGAACCCGTGAAGCATCCTTTACACGGGAACAGATGGCAAACTTATTACTAGAAATCCAGCCACTACGGTCAGTTAAAATCAATCATTTAGTTATTATTTTTTTCTACCTTAGTTTTTTGATATCCTTTTAAATACTTGTTTGTTTTATTTCATTCCTTTGAAGATTTAAATAGGCTTACAGCAGAATCATATTTTGATATCTATCTTTTCTCATTATCTGTGAGAAATGATTGCATCGTCTCTCTGTCCTGACTTCTGTTCCTGTATATAACATGAATGGAAGGACTTGTGCCAGTGTGTAGTAGTTTGGGTGTTACAGCCACTCATTCCTGAGCTAAATGCAAGAGCAGAGAGATGTCACCGACCACAAGGTTTAACCCAATGCTGCTGGAAAAATGCTGTGCTTGTTTTAATTAATTTTTTTTGTGTGAAATGTCTCTGCAACATGGATGGGTCTGCTAGTGCTTAGCCACAAAGGAGTATTGTGACCTTACCTGATTTCACCTTTCCTTGAATTGGTGGAAAAAACTTACTTACTTTTTTTTTTCTTTCTTTCTTTTTTTACTAGTTCTATGAATATCAGTGGTGTTGTTTTTATTATAAACATCATAATTACTATAATGTTATAGACATTAGTAATAGCAATATAACATAAGTGAAATATTTTCGAAAATCAAGGAAAAGGGTAAACTGGCCGAGGCAGGCAGCGCTTGTAATTGGCTCATTGGTGACTTGGTACCAAGTGTAGCCATCTATATGTAAAAACAATTCATAAAGTAAACCCACAGTGGGCATGGCATGTACGTACATGCCATGCCCGTTGGATTTGGGTTAATGTATCTGGTAGGAAGAGTTATCCAGTGTTGGAACATTTTAACAAAATTCCTTCAAAGTCTGGGAAAGGATGAAGAACTATATGCAAACAGTGTAAACTTGAGTTACAAGGAATAGTAGCAAAAATAAGATGTCAGCTACAAACTGAATTATCAGAAAAGCATGTAGGTATCAGAAACTAAACGATCAGAGTGCTAAAGATTGCAACTCAGCATTTCGAAAAGTGTCTACTGTCCAACACAAGTTTTTCAAAGCATGAAGCAGTGACTTTGGACACATTTGTTACGAAGACAACTCCTTATGAAAAAGCAAACTTTGATGAAGAAGTCGCTAAATGGCCTTTGCAACGGACTCTTCATTTAGATTGGTACATCCTCAGTTTTGTAAAATGGTTGGGAAGCTGAGGCCAAGATACACTCCTCCAACAAGAAAAGCAATTACAGACAAACTTTTACTCTTGATATATGAAAAAGAATATGCAAAGTGTGCCACATAGCTGAAGGATGAAACTGTATGTCTGTCTTTAGATGGATGTATACAATAGACACGAGTGGCCAGCCTCATACAGTTGAATATATAGGAGAGCTCTCAAAATCAGCTATTCAGAAGTGTAAAGAACTTGGTTGCAATGTTGGTAGCGTTGTGACAGATAATGCAGCTAATGTAAACAAAATGAGGAAACTTAGAACAGGGAAATGTACTAAAGTTGGTGACCTATGGCTGTACTGCACACACTCTGAATCTTCTGGCTCATGATCTGAAAATTGGCAATATTAGAGAGCATATGGTGTATGTAGTAAAAGACTTTAGAAACAATTACTATGCTTCTGCAAGATACTGCCAGGAGGTGGGCAATGTTCTGTTATGTATAAAGACTCTAGATGGAATACCATGTGTAACTGTCTGAAGATATACATAAAGAAATGGCCAGCTATCATGAAAATTTGTAAAGTTGATAGAGAATAGAATGATGTCAGATTTAGAGAGGTGTCTACTTAACACTGAATTGGTGAGCAGAGGATCTACTTGCACGACTAGAACCAATAGCTGTGGCTTTGGACAAAGTACAGCGATAAATGTACAACTACTGAAGGAGTGAACATATGGAAAATTCACATCATGCAATGACAAGAGATGCAGTAACTGCTGCAAACCTGATTCATCCTTCCTTTCAAGAAAAACTGCTTAGTGCAGAAGTGACAGTAGTCATGAATTAAAAATAAAAACAAAATTTCAAAGAATTTAAATTTGTTTCAATGAACTTATTTGTTTTTACGAACTACTTTCCAAAAGAATGGGATAATAATTTTTCAAAGAATAATGCTTTTCCAGTATAAAATCAGTGTACTTTTGTTTTGAAGACAGGCCCTAATCATTTTTAATTTTCTTTTTCAAATTCATTATGTCAGGATATGAATCCAGTTCATTATAAGTAAGCCTCTTTTATTTCCTTCTTTTTAAATAGCATGTGGAATTTTTTGTAGTGCTGTATTTTAAAAGGAAGTGCTGTAGTATTCTACCTCTCAGTCCATTACAACTAAAACCCTTTGATTTAATTTTTAATGGAATGTGGAAATTTTTGTTGCATTGTAAGAGGAAGTTTTTAGTGTTCACTTCCACAGAAGTATATAAAGCAGGTGTAATTGTGTTTATTTTCATATTTTTCCTTCAAATTCCATATTACTTTGGGCAGAAAACAAGTTGAATGTAATCAAATTTAAAATATGTGTTGTTATAATTTTCTATTGACTTTTATAATAATGAATTCCTAAAACTAATGGTATGTGATTTAAAAAATATAGATATTTGCTATATCAAGTGGAAGTAATACTGATTGTTACTGTTCTTCCCTTAATAACAGGAAAAAGATTAGCACTTTGGAGAAAGATCTAGAAGACGAGAAGAAATTGAGACAGTCTGCAGAAAACCAAGTGATTAGTTTAAGACACACCAAGGATCAGCAAAGACACCAGATTGAATCCATGAGAGCTAAGGTTGACATGAATCTCATTGAAGTACTGGAAAAGAAACTGTACATAGCTCGCAGTGGGATTAAACGCTTGAGGTGCTCTCTGGATGACAAGTCTCGTGAGTACAGTACTATTTTTTGGGTCACACGTTTTGTGATTTCTGGTTGCATTTCACCTCGCAGTGTAGGTGGGCATTTTACAGAATTGATATGTTTTGCTTGCTTTTTGTTTTTTATTGTGGATTTATAATTTATGCCTGATGTAGAGGTATCAGAGTTTGATCTAATTCATCATCTGCCTGTATTTATTGAACTTGTAGACATAGACTTTAGTTTCTAGATTTTAATTACTACTAACTTTATTTTTAAGTAGGTTTTGTTGAAATGAGCATGCTTAGATCATTTAATACTTTATTTCACTACATAATGACTGCTAAAAGATATACATTCCTATAAATATATAATATACATATTAATGACTTATTCTTGCTCATCAAAATTACTGTCAAAACTGTCATTGTCTTGGTCATCTACAAGAGGGATGTGAAGAACTGTCATCGGCTTTACGTCCAGCGTTTTATCCGTGATAGCCACATAGTCCCCGTGGTTCTGCCGAGCTAGATAGATGCTGCCAGCAGTCAGGAGAAGGACCAATCCCACTGCTAGGGACCCAGTGATGGCAAGGTCTATTGTGTAGTCTCTCAACCACACAGTGACACGAGAACTGAGCTCGTGGTTCATCACATGCTCCTGTTCACTTTGAGGGCAACATGTTATTTGCACCTGTAAGAGAACACACTGTGGTTGGTGATGGAAGCTGAGAAGGTTGTCATGAATTAATCAGTAGTCAGATTTGTGGTAAGCTCTGAACCTGTACTGGTTGTCTTTTCTGAATGTCAGCACAGTAATCTGGACCTTTCACATGAACACTTTACTTTTACTTCAGTCATTATAGGACTTTGGTGTTATTATAACACAGCAAACTGTTTTAGCAATACAAGAAGAGGTTGATCTAGTTAAAAAAATTGCAAAGTTTAGGTAGTGCAATATACTTCGGTTAAAATATAAAATATGAATGAACATGAATGTTTTAAAGCTGATTCAATAAAAAGACAAGGTGTACAAGTGATGAATAGGGTTAACTGTAATTGTTAACAGTGATACCACCTTAATGACATAGCTTTGATGCAGTAATCATAGGTTATTACTAGATCTTGATTTTTTTTTTTTTTTTTTATTAAATTCTTGTGGCATAACTTTAATTACTAACCTGACACATGTATTGGCCACTGTAGTTTGCTTGCAGGTTGCCCACACCAATAGTATCCTTGATAAAGGTGGCATTTCTGTCATTAATGTGGGAGATGGTCTGGAAGCCCTGGCATGGTGGAATGAAATCCTTTGGAGTGAGGGCACACTGTCCCTTGCCAATGTCATCCGACTGGTAGAGCCACACTACACTTTCCATAACAACTGGAGGAGCCAGTGGGACTTCACACTGCAGTGTCAGCTCTGACCCTTGTCTCAGTGTGAGGCTGGTATGAGGATGGAGGTGGATTGCATTGAGGGCAGCCAGGCACTCCTGGTGGCACAATGAGGGTGGTGCAGGTGTCACTGTACTCAGAGAGGGGTTTGTGGAAGACGGAAGTGTTGTGCTATTTTCTGGAGTCAAGTTTGGAAGCTCTGTGGTTAACATAGAAGCTGTTGTTGTTCCCACTGGGCTAGTTTCTGTAGGTTTCAGTGTGGACTGGAAACCTCCAGTTGCAGAATCTGGACTTGAGCCTCTTGCATGCTCTGTCTGTCTCTCTTGTTGCACTGACCTTTTCCCACTTGGGAGTGTGGTCATATTTTCTTGCTGGTTTACATTTGCTTTTTGTGATTTGTTCTCATCTTGTGTACTGGCAGACATTTCCTCCTTGTGCATGAGACTTAATTGTGCAGCAGCAGTTGGCATCTCTGAGTCTTTATGGTCATGAAGAGGCAGCAAGCGATGTGGTTTGCTGGTGCCACCCTCTGCTAGTTTCAACACCACAATTTCTTGTTGGCACAGTGAAGGTTTAAAGGAGAAAAGGATGAGGAAGAGAAACAAGATGATAGAGGAGGGGAGGGCAGACGACTTTTAAAAGGGTAGGGGATCCCTTTAAATAAAAGTAGGGGGATGTTTCCACTTATTCTTGTGATGTTTGTGATTTGCTAAACTACATCTTTTCTGGCACATAATGTGTGATTACTTGTGAAAACCTACATTATCCTTGGATGATGATGTTCCTTGGAATTCAGGTGATTTTTCTGGTGCTTGGTGGGTACTAGGTATTCCTTAGGAACTTTTCAAGTATTTCACAAAATATTTTTTTTGGCAGTTTGTGCATGTAAGGTATTCCTAAGGTGCTATGTACAGTTCAGAAAAAGGGCACATCTTAATACATCATATGCAGAATTTCAAGTACCTTTGGGCTGATTTCCCTTGCTGGAAAGTTCTTAAAAGGTTTCCTCGGTGTTCTGCTCCTGGGCCTTAAACTCCCAATGTCCTGTTTGATATGCTGGTGTGGGATGATCCTCAGGTGATTGGGTGGAAGTAGGAGGCGGGTGCTTCTTGAGTGCTGCTCTTGCTCCTCGCGGTCGTGGTAGAGATATAAAAAGCAGAGAGGAGATAGGGAGGGGGAGGGAGTGAAGAGGAGTACGGGGGAGGGGGAGAAGGGAGAGCGCTTGGGTGGAAGATCTCGTGAGGAGGGAAGTTGTGGTGCCGATGGTAGTACAGGGAAAAGGGTGGGTGGCGTGATAGCAGCGTGTGGCGAAAAGAGCAGCAGCGGCGTGGCGGTGTGGAGGGCCGATCGGTGGTGTGTGGCGGGGCGGCGGCGGCGAAAACCGGGCGGGCTGGGGGGGCCGTGAAAAAGGAGGCGAGGAAGGTAGGAAAGCAGGAAAGGGGGAGAGAAGAGGGGGCCGGGGGGGCGTCTCCCGGCCTGGTTTTGACTGTCCCCCCGCCAAAAACCCCCGCGCCGCCCGACCCTTCCACTCCCCCGGTGAAAAGTTTTTTGGGCGAAACCGGGAAAGCGATAACGCCCTTTTTGGGGGACTAAAAAACCGTTTCGGGGTACCTTTCTCTTTTTCGTTAATCAATCCCTAAATGTCTGTTCCCCCCTTTTTCCCCCACCCGGGCTTGCAATCAAATTCTTTCCTTTATCTTATTCTTTTTTTGTCCCCCTTTTTCTTCCCCCCCCTTCCAATTCACCTCCTTTTTCCTCTTCTCTCTCTCCCCTCTCTCTCTCTCTCTCTCTCTCATTCCCTCTCTCCCCCCCCCCCTCTCCCTCTCCCTCTCCCTCTCCCCTCCCTCTCCTCTCCTCTCCCCCCCTCTCTCTCCCCTCCCCCCTCTCCTCTCTCTCTTCCCCCTCTCTCCTCTTCCCCCCTCTCTCTCTCTCCCCTCTCTCTCTCCTCCCCTTCTCTCTCTCCCCCCCCTCCCCTCTCCCCCCCTCTCCCCCCTCCCTCTCTCTCTCCCCTCCCCCCTCCCTCTCCTTCTCCCCTTCTTCCCTCTTCCTCTCCTCTCCTCCCGCTCTCTTCTCTTCCTTTTCTCTCTCCTCTCTTCTCTCCTTCTCTCTCTCATCTCTCCTCTCTCCCTCCGGCCCTCCCTCCTTCCCCCTCCCCCTCCCCCTCTCCCTCTCCTTCCCCCTTCCTCCCTCTGCCTCTCCCTCTCCCCTCCTCCCCCCCTCTCCTGTCCTCTCTCTCTCCCTCTCCCCCCCTCTCCCCCCTCCCTTCTCTCCCTCTCTCTCTCTTCCCCTCTCTCTCTCTCTTTCCCCCTCTCCCCCCTCTTTCCCCCCTCCCCCTTTTTTTTCCCCCCTCTCTCCCTTTCCCCCCCTCCCCTCCCCTTCCCCCCCCCCCCCTCTCTCTCTCTCTCTCTTCCCTCCCCTCTCTCTCTCTCTCTCTCTCCACCTCTCCTTTCTCTCTCTCCCTCTCTCTCCCTCTCTCTTCCCCCCTCCCTTCTTCTCTCTCTCTCTCTCTCCTCTCCCCTCTCTCTCCTCTCTCTCTCTCCTCCCTCTCTCCCTCCCTCCCTCACTCCCTCCCTCCCTCCCCCCCTCCCTCCCCTCCCCCTCCCCCCCCCCTCTCCCTCCCCCCCCCTCCCCCTCTCCTTCTCCCTCGCCCTCCCTCCCCTCTCCTCTCCCTCTCCCCTCCCTCCCCCCTCCCTTCTCCTCCCTCTCCCTCTCTCTCCCCCCCTCTTTTCCCATCCTCTCTCTCTCCCTTTCTCTCTCCCCCCCTCTTTCTCTCTCTCTCCTTCCCTCTCTCTCTCCCCCCCCTCTCTTTTTCTCTCTCCCCCTCTCCCCCCCCCCTCTCTCTCTCTCTTCCCCCCTCTTTTTTCCTCTTCCCCCCTCTCTCTCTCTTCCCCCCTCTCTCTCTCTTTCTCTCCTCTCCCCTCTCTCTCCCTCTCCCTTTCCTTCTCCCTCTTCCTCTCCCTCTCCTTTTTCTCCCCTCCCTTTTCCTTCCCCTCTTCCCTCTCTCCCCTCCCTTTCCTTTCCCCTTCTTCTTTCTCTCTCTTCCCCCCTCTTTCCTCCCTCTTCTCTCCCTCTCCATCTCTTTCTTCTTCTTCGTCTCTCTCTCTCTCTCTCTCTCTCTCTCTCTCTCCTTTTCTCCCCTCCCCTCTCTCTCTCTCCTTTCCCTCTTTTTTTTTCTTTTCTTTTCCCTTTTTCTCTTTTTCTTCTCCCCCTTTTTTCTTTTCTCTTTTCCCTTTTCCCTCTTTTTCTCTCTTTTCTTCGCTTTCCCCTCTTTTTCCCCTCTCTTTGCTCTCTCCCTCTCTCCCCTCTCTCTCTCTCTCTCTCTCCTGTTTCCCCTCTCCTCTCTCTCTCTCTCTCTCTCTCTCTCTCTCTCCTTTTTTCCTATTCTCTCTCTCTCTCTCCCCTTCTCTTTTTTCTCTCGTCTTCCTCTCCTTCCTCTCTTCTTTTCTCCTCTCTCTCTCTCTTCTCCTCCTCTTCCCCTTCTCCTCTCTTTTTTCCCCCGTCTCCTCCCCTCTCTCTCTCTCTCTCTCTCTATCTCTCTCCCCCTTTGTCTTCCCCCCCTTCTTTTCCTTCTCCCCTCTTTTTCTCCCTCCTCTCTCTCTCTCCCCCTCTCTCCTCTCTCTCTCTCTCTCTCTTTCTCCCCCTTTTTCCTCTCTCCTCTTTCTCTCTCTCTCTCTTTCCTCCTCTTTGTCCCCCTTTTGCCCTCTTTTCTCCTTTTTTCCTCCCTTTTCTCTCCTCTTTCTCTCTCTTCTCCTCTCCCCCTCTCTCTCTCTCTCTTCTCTCCCCTCCTCCCCTCTCCTCTCCCCCCTCTCCTCTCCTCTCCTCTCCTTTCCTTCCTCTCCTCTCCTCTCCCCTCTCCTCTCCTCTCCTTTCACTCCTCTCTCTCCCCTCTCCCTTTTCTCCTCTCCCCTCTCTCCCCTTCTCTCCTCCTCCTTCTCTCCTCTCTCTCTCTTCTCTCTCCTCTCTCCTCTCCCCTCTCTCTCTCTCTTTCCCTTCTCTTTTCCCCTCTCTCTCTCTCTGCCCTCTCTCTCACGTCCTCTCTCTCTCTTCCTCTTCTCTCTCTCTCTCTCCTCTTCCTCTCTTTCTTCTTCCTCTTTCCTTTTTTCTTCTTTCTCTCTCTCTTTCTTCTCTTTCTTCTCCTTCCATCTCGCCTCTCTCTCTTCCCCTTCCCCTTCTCTACTCCCCCTTCTCTTCTCCCCTCTCTCTCTCTCCTCCCCCTCATCTTTCTCTCCTCTCTTCTCCCCTTTCCTCTTTTTTTCTCTCCTCTCTCCCCTCTCTTCTTTTCCTCCTCTCTCTCTTTTCCTCCTCTCTCTCTCTCTTTCTCCTCTCTTTCTTCTCTTTTTCCTCCCTTCCCCTCACTCCCCTCCCCCTTTTCCCTCCCCTCCTCTCTCCTCCCCCCCTCTCCTCTCCTCTTCCCCTTTTTCCTCTCCCCCTCTCCTCCTCTCTCTCCCCCTCTCTCCTCCTCCTCTCTTCCTCTCTTCTTCTTTCTTCTTCTCTCTTCTTCCTCTTTTTCTCTCTCCCCTTCTCCCCCCTCTCTCTCTCCTTCTTCTCTCCCCCTCTCTCTCTCCTCTCCCCCCTCTTCTCTTCTCCCCATCTCTCTCTCTCTTTTTCTCTTTTCCTTCTTCCTCTCTTCCCCTCTTTTTTTTCCCCCCCCCCCCCCTCTCTCTTTCTTCTCTCCTCTCTCTTCTTCTTCTTGTTCTCTCTTTCTCTCTTTCTCTCTTCCTCCTCCTCCCCCTTCTCTCTCTCCCTCTCCTCTCTCTCTCTTCTCTTTCTCTCTTTTTTCCCTCTTTCTCCCCTTTCTCCCCTTCCTCCCCTCTCCCCTTCCTCCTCCTCTCTCTCTCTCTCTCCTTCCCCCTCTCTCTCTCTCTCCCTCTCTCTCTCCCCTCTCTCTCTCTCTCCTTTTTCTCCCCCTCTCTCTCTTTCTCCCCTCTCTCTTTTCTTTTCCCCCCTCTCTTCCTCTCCTTCTCTTCTCTCTCTCTTTTTCTCTTTTTCTCTCTTTCTCTCTTTTTCTCTCTCTCCCCTCTCTTTTCTCTCTCTCTCTGTCTCTGTCTCTCTCCTCCCCTTCTCTCTCTCTCTCTCTCTCTCCCTCCTTTTCCTCTCCTCTCTCTTCTCCTATAAAGGGTAAAATGGGGTCTTAAAACAATAAACCCGGGGTATCTTCCCCTCCTCCCCCCATCTTCCTCCACGCTTCAGCCCACTTCCGGCTGCAGGGGGCTCACTATTTGTGCCGAGGGTGACCTAGCTTTTCAGTTCATCCCGCGCCCACGTGGTAAGGTCGACCACCCTTCCCCTCAGGGAGGTCGGCCTGATACGTGCCCCAACATCACCACTTTACCCATGCATCGTCTCTGTGTTCCTTATTGTGCTGTACTCTTCTCAATTAATCAGCCGTTTAACCACTATCAAAGCCACCAAACCCCATAACACATTGTACTGGGCTCATAGCCTTTTTTCTCTCTCTCTCTCTCTCTCCTCTCCTCTTTTTCTTTCTCTTTCTCTTTTTTCCCCTTTTTTTCCCCCCTTTCCCCCTTTCTCTTTTTCCCTTTCTCTTTCCTCTCCTCCCTCTCTCTCCCTCTCTCCCCTCTCTCTCTCTCTCTCCCCTTCTCTCCTCTCCTCTCCCTCTCCCTCCCCCCTCTCCCCTCCCTCTCCCTCTCCCTCTCCCTCTCCCTCCCCTCTCCTCTCTCTCTCTCCCTTTTTCTCTCCTTTTTCTCCTCTCTCCCCTCCCCCCTCTCTTCTTCCCTCCTCTCCCTCTCCCTTTCCCCCTTTTCCCTCTTCCTCTCTCTCCCCCTTTTTCCTTCTCCCTCCCTCTCCCTCTCCCTCTCCCTTTCCCTTTTTTCCCCCCCTCTCCCTCTCCCCTCCTCTCCCCTTCCCCCCCTCCCTCCCCCTCTCGCATGTATTTGTTAAACTATTTGATGAAAATAAAAAAAACCCCAAGTAAGTAGGGAAAAAAAATGAACAAAAAAACTACACTTACTCATGTTTTAAATTTATTTATTTATTATTCATTCATTTTTCAGGTGAGGTAAGTGAGCTGAAGGAGTTTGTGCAGGACCGCCGTGATCACTTTCTCCGTAACCAGAAGAAGACGGCTTGGAGTCTACGCCTGGCACAGCAGTATGGCTCCCACCTCACTGGTCTCGGTGAGGGTGCTGTGCCCCGCGTTCCTGTTCCCTTTAGATAATTTGGGAAATAAGGGTAAACGTCTGCCACTTCAATAACATTTTCCAATTCACACACGGGTTTACTCACAAACCATTCATAACAAATTTTCCCCACATTTTGCATGCACATTTGCCCCCTTACACATTTTCAAAATATTTATTATGAAAAATTTTTACACAATCACTATATACAAACTGTACTCTACACCCATACACTATCTATGCATATGCATATACATATACATATTTGCCCAAATATTTGCAAATAAGTAATAAAATACACTATCTCCCACTTAGGTCTGCACCCGGGTGGCTAACGGGAGCCTCATGGGGAAAGGGTTTAAAGACCCCCTTTAGCTGATACAAAGTCAGCTTCATTCCCATTACCAGGTTTACATGAGAAAGCAAAAGAAAACTTTGAAGGAAAACCTAGTGGCTATTTCATTACTTCCGAGCCAGGAGGAATAGGCTGAAAGATTTTGATGATGCCCAGGGGCCCGTGATTATGACAGTTTTGAGACAAAAAAGATTAAGAAGGAGCAGAAACTGGTAGATGAAGCCAAAAAGCTTGAGGAATTGTTACAAAAAGAAGGGAAATTCCCAAGGAGAAGCACCAACAGAATGGGAATGCAAACAAAAAACAAGCAATGGGGACTGCGCTCGATCCATGGGGTTGTGTAAGAAACCCACCGGGGAAAGAGGATCGATACAATGCCTTGAATCATAAGGCAGAAAAACCAGTTTTAATTACGTCAAAAAACAAACACAGGTAAAAATAATCTGAAAAACCCCTAAAAGAAAGGGAGAAAAAAGGATCTAATAAGGAAAAGTCTATTTAAAAGGGAAAAAGAAGTCCCCCGAAAACAGCATGGGGGCAGGAGCATGATACAGGAAGCGAAGAAAACAGACTGCCAAGTGCAAGAAGCTAAGCCAAATGAATATTTTCAACCCTCAGCCTGTGTTGACAGATCTGTTAATGTACAAAGCCCTTCTGAAGACATACAAATCCTTGAGGACAAAAAAGTAAACAAGCATACTGATAGCTTAGCTGAACCTGCAAAGACAGAAGACAGAATAGACAGTCAGAATGATTTGATGGACTTCAATGATTTTCCTCTCCTTGTTGAAGGAATGAGTGAGGGGGATGACCCTATCATGGCCATACTAAAGGATATGAAGCCACGTGCCAAAATTGACTGTTTAGATAATAGTTTTTCCTTTGGAGAATCAGAGACATTCCCAGTGGAGATTCAAAATGAAATTCCAATAGATGATTCTCTTCAGAATCCCCATGGTTTAACCAGTTTGCATGAAGATCTAGGATTACTTAGTGATTCCTCTGATGATGCATTTGATAGACCAAGGAAACTTTTGACACAAGAGTCTCAAGGATTTCTAATTGATTCATGTGAACAAAGCAAGAGCTCTCTTTTGAGCCAGGAAGTTTTTGTTGAGAATTCTCCAGATGATGAGGTTGATATAAAACCAGTGGAGAGTTTAATGGGTCGTAATTTCCTTTCGTCCCAGGGATTCTCCTTTGACATGGATGAAGTTAGTGCAAATTCAGAAGGTAAAGATGACAAAGAAAACATCGGGACAGAGAAATGCCTTGAAATAGAAAAAGTAGGTTCCAAATCAGAAAAGCATTCACAGACAGATACATGGGACTTGAACTTATCTGAAGATGATGGACAATGTATGTCAAGATATTCAGAGCAAAATGGCCAGATAGACTTGAATAATACTAATACTGATACTGTAAGCAAGGTTGAAAATGGAGAAGAATTTGTTGCCAAGAAACATAGCACTTTTGTTGGTGACTGTAAGGAATCGCACAAAGAAGGGGAAGAGCTGGTGGAGGAAGATAGAAATTCAAAACTTGAGGAAGATGGTATGCATACCCATAACAGCATAGCAACAATAGACTGTGGACTGAGAAAATCATCAGAACAGGAAACATTGATTAAGAGACCTTGTTCAAAAGATGCAAGCAGTAATTCTATAGAAGCAAACTCATTAGATGTAGAACTGCAAGAAGATATATTAATCCAAGAACCTATGGAGCCTAGTGAAAAAATAATGGAACACAGCTTAAGTAATGATCAGAAGTCTCAACAGAGCTTGCAAGAAAAAAGTAGCGTTTCTGCAGGATGCTGTGTATCTGAAAGAGAAAACACTAGTAATGGGTCATTGTCTAATCATCCTCAACAAATATTTGATCAAAATCTAAGCCAGGAAAGCACAAAAGTATTCTTGCATGATGAAGGATTATTTTCAAATTCCACACATCCTGAAGATATAAAAGGTATGAAAGAGAGTAGAAGTACAAAACCGAGGACAAGTTCAGAAAGTAATTCTTCAGATCATAGTTGGTTGTTATCTTCAGAATCTGAAGATGACAAGGATTTAATGCACAAGAAGCATGTTCATCCAAAGATTTTAGAAAGGAAGATCAGCACCACCATTATTGCAGTAGAAGTGAACGAAGACACAAAAACAAATTCTAAAACTGAAGGAAGAAGAAATTGTGAAGAGACACAAAATCAGAGTGATAATGGAGGAGACAAGAAGGAGGAAAGGAGTCAAAACCTGACAGCTGGCGCGGCTCATGACATGGAGTTACAGGAGAAAATAAATAATGATGATCCAGGATCCAGCAGCAAGCATGACACCAGTTTTATGGCAGATGGGAAGGTGCAACTTGTTAATAAGGATCAGCCAGTACAATATAGTAACTCTGGAATTGATAACTCTAGTGGCTTAACATGTGGAGATAAAAAAGATATAAAAGGTATGAAAGAGAGTAGAAGTACAAAACTGCGGACAAGTTCAGAAAGCAATTCTTCAGATCATAGTTGGTTGTTATCTTCAGAATCTGAAGATGACAAGGATTTAATGCACAAGAAGCATGTTCATCCAAAGATTTTAGATAAGAAAATCAGCACCACCATTGTTGCAGTAGAAGTGAACGAAGCCACAAAAACAAATTCTAAAACTGAAGGAAGAAGAAATTGTGAAGAGACACAAAATCAGAGTGATAATGGAGGAGACAAGAAGGAGGAAAGGAGTCAAAACCTGACAGCTGGTGCGGCTCATGACATGGAGTTACAGGAGAAAATAAATAATGATGATCCAGGATCCAGCAGCAAGCATGACAACAGTGTTATGGCAGATGGGAAGGTGCAACTTGCAACTAATAAGGATCAGCTAGTACAAAATGGTGACTCAGGAAGTGATAATTGTAGTGATTTAACATGTGTAGATGTGGTTGGAAACAGGCAATTATTCTCTAATAGCATGTCAGCTGGTCAAAGTTCAAGTGCTGTCAGCACACTCTTGGAAGACTGTTCATCAGAAAAAGTCAGTAATGTAACTGAAGGCATCAATAATATAACAGATTTAAAAAGCTTAAAGACAGATTTAATACAAGAAAACAATCCCAAAAAAGATGATGGTGTCAAGGGCGAATTGAACTCTGGAGATGCTGCAGATGAAAGGAGGATGTTAAGAAACAGCAGTAGTAGTAATTGCAGTGACAGTTTTGGTGCTTGTAATTCTGAGGGCCAATTTGTAGAATGCACTTCAAAGACAGCAAATCAGAATGACTGCATACAAAAATCAAGTGAAGATGAAAGTGAGTTGTCATCTGAACCCAGTGAAGAGAAATCTAGTGCACACTGCCCAATTACTAACAAGAAAGAAACTGATCTAGAAATAGTGTGCTCTAAGAGCTCTAAAGTCTGTTTGAGTAAAAATGTCAGCATGGTCAGGCAGTCAGCAGCTACAGGAAAGCCTGTAAATAATCCAAGAAGTACAGTTACAAGGAAGAGAAGATTGAGAAATACTAAAAATGACAGTGCAATTACAGATTCTTTCAACTTAGAAGAGACAGAATGCAATACTTCAGGGACCAAAATGGCTCATCAGAATGTTCAACTTACTCAAGGTAACTTTCCCCATTCATCAACTAATGATACTGACAATACTGAAGAGACACAAGAAAAGGATAAGCTCTGCACGAAACTAGAGAGGGAGAACGAGGCAACACCACAAATTATCAGTCAAAGCATTGAATCGGATAAAATAAATATCTCTTCTAAGTTAGATAACTTTACTGTAAATAAAGATATCAAAATAAGTGATAACCCAGAGAATGACAATGAATATACCAAGACTGTAGCAATTAGTGATGTGTCTATATGTAGAGCAGATATTGATACCAATACCAATGTTGTGTCTCCTATCAACTCACTAGCAGAGGATGTTGCTGGCACAAGTGATGCAAGTACAGCAGTTAATACCAAAAATTTGCCCCAGCTATTAGATAATGACACTGTGAATATAGAGAAACAATTAGAAGTTGAGGAAACTATAAAACAGAAACTTAAAGCTGCAGATAAAGAAGTTAATGAGGAAAGCACTGCTGATGTTTCTTGGCCCATAAATTATAAAATGACAGAAATGGATAAAGGAATAGGTAGTACTATGGCAGATTTTAAAGTAGGAGTAGAGACAAAAGATGAGATTGTTATCGCTGAGAAACGTGATCTCATTAAAGAAGAAAGAAATTTGGACACACCCAAGGAAAGGGTAGACACTGGAAATACAAATCAAAAGTCATTATCACGTAACCCACAAATGGCTGGTGTACGTTTCAGTTGGGGGAAAAGCATGCTGCGATGTCAAAAAATGCCTTCACATAGGAATAATGTTGAGTTCATATTGCAAAAGAAAATTACTCGTGAAATTCCGAATGTATGTGATCAGCTAAAAGCTAATGTATTCTCTCTGGAAATACGAAATTCAAGGAAACGTAAGGTCAGACTTTCCATGCACGAAATGCAAAGTACTTGTCTGGGTACAGATGATAAAAGTGACATTGATACTAGAAATAAAGTCCAGCATAATAGAGAAAACACTGTTGTGAATGGTGGGAAACAAGGGAAGAATTTGTTGGAAGAGAGGAGCAAATTGCCACATAAAACAACAACTAAACAGGGAAGTAAAGAAGCATTAAGTAGTCTTGGTAATAGCACTGTCATGTCCACACAGAAAAAGAGTCAGAGAATAGGAGAGCCTAAAAAATCTGTCTTAAAGAGAATAAAAGCCTCACAAAGCCTTTTTTCAAGTGAGAGCAGTGGAGCGGAGGATGTTTCTGCACCATGTGTGAGAAAAAGACGAATCATGAGAAAGAAAAGAAACCAAACAAATAAATCTCATAGTGATAGTGAGGATGCAGAAATCACTAATGAAGTTAGTCAGGAGAGTAGTAGAAAAGTCAGCAGATTTGGAAGAAAATCAGAGAGAGACCAAGGCAGAAAAAGTACAAAGAGTGACAGCACTGCATCCAGTGTTGGTAGCAGAACCTCACCTTGTGTTGTAAAGAGGCTGAAGAGAGATTCATCCAGTTCAAGCTATGGAAATATAAGAACGTCTGTAAGTGAAAGTGATGTCACCTCTCCAGAGCAACTTTCAATCAATTGTAAAGACAATGGAAAAGGTTCTTTGAGCCACCAGAGTTCAGCAGCAAATAAAGAGGAGCTGCAGATTGTAAAGAATGATACCTCATCTGATTCAGAAGCATTGGAGGATGATGAGGGACACTTCAAAAGAGAACACAGAATTTTCACGGTTGTGTCCAGTGATAGTGATAATACAGATATAGAATGTAAAGAAGGAGAGCAACGAAAGAAGAAAAGAGCTGTAGAAGTAGAAAAATCTCACAAAAAAGAGCCACATGTAAATACTTTGGGACAGGCAAAGAAAAGCTCAATTGATAAGAACATCAGAAAGGTGGCACAGCCAATTCAGAATTCTAAAAAAGCAAAATTAGAATTATCAGAGCATCTAAAGAATATTTCATCTCAAAGCCAAGATATTGGAGTACCAGAAACAAATTCACCGGACACAGGAACGAAACAAAAATTTTTATCAGTAAAGAATGAAAAACTTCCTACAACTTTTGAACAGGCTGCCCTTATAGCCTCCACACTCAAGAGACACCACACAGAAATCCAAGGAAAGAAGCGCACTGCAATTCTACTTGATACACCTTCACATTTTGGTGTTAAGAGGTCCAAGAAAGATCATATGCTGCCAAAAGTAAGCTCTGAAGAAAAAATGCAAAATAAGACACGGTCTCAGGAGATGGTAAAGAGAGAGCAAACAGTTGCTTACAAGTCAAAAGTGTTTTGCACTAGCAGCTCAGATGATAACTCAGATGCCAATAAGAAAAGTTATTCTCTTGTGGAAAAAACAAAATCCAAGGAGAACCAATCACTTACTCAGCCATCTGTGAGTGATTCAACTATGAAAGCTACTATCACACCTCACCCAGGCCTAGTCAGCTCACTTGCCAAACTTGGTACACTTGACAGACCAAAAATTCTTCCAAAGGCTAAAACAGTTCCTAAAACTAATGTACCTGCATCTTCAGACTTTATTGAAAAGTTATTTTTTACTCAGAGATCTCAAACAAATGACAGTGTCCTTCAGTGTCAGCCAAAGGATTCTGGTGTTGATGCCACACCAGGTAGAGAAGAATCATATGTTAAGTGCATGCCTGCCTCTGAAGATCCAAGTGCAGTCCAAGGTCCCATTACACAGGACC
Organism: Penaeus monodon; assembly: GCF_015228065.2. Lineage (NCBI taxonomy): Eukaryota > Metazoa > Arthropoda > Malacostraca > Decapoda > Penaeidae > Penaeus > Penaeus monodon. The sequence continues at coordinate 37,543,038 of NC_051392.1, forward strand.
CTTGTACCAGTACCCAGCAGCAGAAAGCAAAGAAGCTGATGATATGTGATAGACAGACCAAAGAAGAATTAATGACCTTTGGGAAAGCCAGTATAAATAATGTTTCAGACTCAAAGGAACCTGTAACACTCACTAAAGAAAACAGTGCCTTGTCATCCCAACTAACAGATGGAGTGATTCACAAAGAAGCTCATTCTCAAGTCTGTCAAGAGAATGAGAAGAAAGAAGAATATCCAAAGTATGACATGACAAAAAACACATCAGAACCTCAGCATGAATCATATATCAGGCTGCTACCCTCTACAAAAAAATCTCCTCTTGGTGAAGAAAAAGGTTAGTCCTTTTATATTATTTTATTATCTTTTAACCCATTGCCTCCAGGGATGTGAATTTTGTTTATCAATTGTGATTATACAAGTTCTTAGTCACTAAAGACTGTTTGATTATCAGAAATATTCTCTGCCATTTTATATTGCCATTAGTATTATTAGTAACATAATGATAATCATAATATCAATAATGATGACAACAGTATTGATATCAATAGTATTAGAAAAAAAAAAATCCAAAAAAATCAAGGAAAACGAGAGTCAGGTGAGAGCACATAGGCCTACTAATTGAACTTTTGGTGGCTGAGCACATTTCACAAAACAAACTTCAGTGGACATCACACATTTTTGGCAGCAATGGGTTAAGGATCTACTTCAGGTTCTCAGACTAAGATAAGCAAAGGGATTTTCAGGGGGTACCAGACTTAATCCATATTTTGTTGTTTCTTTTACTAATATCTCTATAATGATTGTATTTTTGTATTGTTTTAGTGAATGCAAGATACAGTAGTACATGTCAAAGAGTGATTAATTAAAGTTTGGGGACCATTGATCTAGTTGATGTAGGTTTGTGTGTAATTTTCAAAGCCAGTTTGTCTTATTTTGCTTGCAAATTGTTCTTCCAATCTGGCTCAACCAATTTGTTTTTTCCCTTTCATCTTCATTTTATGTCCACAGTAAAGAGGCAGGCAAACTGATGAATGGGGAGATAATAAATAGGGCAGGGGAGAGAGAAGAAGTAGACATATCAGTAAACCAATGGTATGCACATTTGTGCCATCACTGATGCGGTGTTTGACAAAGCTACTTGGCATCATGGTACTTTTCAAATTACATGAAGTATTTAATACTTCATCGAGGTTAAAAATCACTGAAATAAACCGTTAATTAATCATTAATCCATAAAAATTGGGAAAGGTAAAACCTACTCATGTATGCAGTGGATGGGAAAAAGTATGAATTCAGGATCTGTAATAGGCAAATAGAAATACAAAAAAGATATCTACTGTACTATGCATACAAGACAAAGAAAGGGTAGACATCTCTTAAAAATTAAATATCCCCCTCTCAAAATAGTAAATAAAAGGACTTTTGTAGTGTTTTACCATATATTGTCGTTTTGGATTTCTATCTCGCTTTATACCTAGTTCTTAGAGGTGTAGCAGAGTGGGCTCCAGAGATGACAAGTCAGTATCACTTCTTTCAGAAAACGAGTTGCGCAGTATTGTTAAAGAGTTGGCGACCTGTAACATTAATAGCAAAGAATGGAGAAGACTCATAAACAAGTTGAGAATGTTGGCTGCGTCAGCATCAACACCCCAAATTATCAGGTTAGTGTGAAGTTTGATTATTTTGATGTTTCTTGTGGGATCACAAACACCATAGGTTCAGTGTTTTTAAATACAGTGATGTTATGTGATAAACACACTGTTTATAGTATTATTGATTATTACAATACTAATACTGCAAGAGATAGTAATCATAAAAACTGAATGAAGCTTTAAGTTTGTTTTATGAAATTTAAGTTTACGCAGTGTAGGACATTCCAGTGTTAGTTTTGTAATAAGATGATAAGCAAATTTCAATTTCAACTTAACCCCTGGATCCAGGTGCTTCACGGCAATCACATGTCCCAAAATACAGGCATTAGGCTTACATGAGTGGCCACTCTGTCTGTGTGCATGGCCCCTATAGGCTGGTTGCATTCGAAAACTCATGTGCAGTGACAAGACTATGCCTCCTATTTGCAGCGTTATTTTCTCTTTTTATGCATAAGTGTTTTTAGCTTTTTTGCCCATTTTCCGCTGTCCATATTTGTCATTTGATTTGCTTTATCCAGATGGTAATAGACTGTTTTCCTTGCACAGACTCCATATCATTTCTCCTGGTAGTCTATAACTCAGTGTAAGAATAGTAATAATAATAATAAGTAACAGCTATTTGTGCCATTTTTATTTATTTTTATTTTTTCATAATATTCAATTTTCTGTAATACAATCTGTGCTGCAGCCAGGAATAGGATGCTGAGCATGAAAATGGCATCCTGCCTGGAGCCGGGGCTCTTCCAGTCATGGCTCACAGACACTGCATTCCATACTCATTTTTTGATGAAAATAATGCAAAAGCCCCGTCCTAAATGCCAAATGAGTCTAATCACCCTGTGTGTGCACTTGGTTTGAGTCTTTTCTGTCACCCTGGCCTTCAGCTAAAATGTTCATAATGGCAAGTTCGTGTCACCCAGCCCATAGCCATGATGGCATGTTCATGTCCCCCAAGCCAAATTTTATCATAATGTGATGGTGATGTCATCTGGATCAAAGGGGTGGGTAAAAAAAAAAAAAAAGTTTAAATGTTCTTATGCTGGTAAGCTAATCAGTCTTTTGTCTTCCCAGAGTATTCCTGTGGGGAATTTTGCAGCAGAATCCCATGCAGGAGAAGAAAGTATTACAAGGACTGATTCCAAACCTGTACCAGCTGTTCCAGGCCTTGTGTGTGTTAGAGATTCGGCTGGGCCTGTCTTTAAGGCCAGCCCTAATTAACTCCATACGTGTTCTTATATGTCAACCATCCTCTCACCTACGTGTAAGTTAATCCATAGATAGTATGGAAATGTCTCAGCTTTCCTAGCATTTTTTGTGTCGGTCTTAATCATTTAGCCCCAAGTTTGGGTTCATCTGCAGATAATATTTTTGCCTTGTAGAAAATTCTGATCAAAGATTTGTTTCCATTTTATATTTTCAACATGGCATTCTTGTCTACTTTTTTTTTTTTCTTTCATTCTCTGATTTTAGTGCCATGGTTTTGTGACAGTGTTGTGATCCATTCCTGGATTCCTCTTTAGTTCAAGTATAAATAAAATATGTGCAAGAATAATTTCAGATAAAGATATATCTAAAGATATCAAGCAGATTTTGTTTCATTTTGTTTCTGAGGAAGTGTAATAAAGGCAGAAATTTGACCATTGACAGATGTTTGTTTTCTTTTTACTTCCATATGCAGCCTCATAGTTTAGGGTGTCTGGCAGCATGGTATGTTGCCAATTTATCAGCTAGCAATAAGGAAGATAAGGAGATCCTGCAGCTAGGACGTGCATTCCTGGTTGATCTCCTGTTTCATCACCCTGGAACGGTTCATTTGGCACTGTTCTCGGCACTCACCTCTGGACAGAGATTTCTCATCCGAATGGTTAACCATAGAGGTACAAATATATTGCACTCTCTCCTCTCGTCTCTTCTCTCCTCTCCTTTCCTCTCTCTCCTCTCCTCTCTTCTCTTCTCCTCTCCTCTTTCTTCTTTTCTCTCCTCTGTCTGTCTGTCTGTTTGTCTCTATCTGTCTGTCTCTGTTTCTCTCTCTGTCTCTGTCTCTGTCTCTGTCTCTGTCTCTGTCTCTGTCTCTCTCTGTCTCTGTCTCTGTCTCTGTCTCTGTCTCTGTCTCTCTCTGTCTCTGTCTCTGTCTCTGTGTGTGTGTGTGTGTGTGTGTGTGTGTGTGTGTGTGTGTGTGTGTGTGTGTGTGTGTGTGTGTGTGTGTGTGTGTGTGTGTGTGTGTGTGTGTGTGTGTGTGTGTGTGTGTGTGTGTGTGTGTGTGTGTGTTTTTTGTGTGTGTGTGTTTTGTGTGAGTGTGTTATTTGTGTGCCTATGCATATGTGTGAAGTCAGTCTAAAAAAAAATGTTATAAGGGAAGTGATGAAAAATGCCACGCCATATTTTTAAAATTAATTTCCCTTATTTTCCTGACCTGACAGAGGCAAGTGGGATTGAAAAGGTTCTACAATGGATTGCCTTCCATGGAATTTGGATGGGAACAGAAAGTGTCCGTGATCAGCTGATCAAGTACCTGACTAATCAGATAGGTGTGCATAACCCTCCAGCTAATGATCTTACAGTCCTTGTGAAAGATCTTCTTTCAAGGCTTATGGGTGAGTAAAGTTACTTTGTTGCATAATTGAAATTGCTTTACTGCAAGTGCATTAAGTTATTATGAATGTTCTGTAAATGTAAAATACTTTCATAAATGAAGTTGTACTATTTAACATATGGCACAGGTTTCTAAGTTGGATAATAAGTTTCACTCTTTCTTTAGTTTTGTTTATGCATTCTGCCATTTTTGCTCCCTCTGTCTCTTTGCTTCAAGTGTAGATGTAAAGTACTTTTATAAAATTAATATTTTATTATTTTGAAAGGCTGCCAAAGGTTAATTTGTATAATAATTGCTTTACTCTTGTTTATATTACTGCATTTGATTCTTTTTACTATTATTATCATTATCATTTTATTTTATTTTATATATATTTTTTTATTGTATTATTTTGTATTGTTTACATGCTAAGGAAAAATTACAAAAGCAACTTATTCTTAATACTTTTTGAAGTATATTTTCATTGATATTTTCACTAAAGATGAATTACTTTTTTCACAGAATCAACAGAGCTAGCAGTATCATGTAATCTGCTGACCAGTATTATGATACTAGCTCGCTGGCAAGGAAAACCATGGATACAAAGCCATCTTTTGCCAGCTGTAACAGCACTCATTAGTCAAGAATCTGAAGGTGGGAACGAAGGACAGGTGGAAGAAGTTCCAAGACAGTTATTTGATATGCTAATGGATTCTCTTGGTAAGTTGTCAGTTTATGTAAGAGATGTGGGTGACACTATCATGAGTGAATGCATATTTAATAAGATATGATGAGTTGTATTGTATCTTATGGCTTTGGAGTTAAATTGGATTTCTCTCTTGCAGGTAAACTAAATGGAATTTTCTCCAAAGATGCAACATCAGCTGATAATAACAAGCTTGGTAAGTTCATATTATAAATTATCTTTATTTCTTCTTATTCTTTTAATATACTCATTCTAATTCAGTATATAAAAAACAAGATCCAAGTATATGTATTATCATTAAAATTATTTATTCCTTCACAGGATGTGAATTGCAGGAGCTAAAATCTGCCCTCACAAGACTTTTACACTTGGCTTGGGGAGATATGAAGATGAAACCTAGATAGGATTCAAGAATAATGTGCTATATATTTATTCATGTGAAAGTGTTAGTGTCAAGAGTGTTTAGTGGTATGTATGTTCATATTGTGTGCAAGAGAAACATTTTATTTGAATTATATTTTTGTATGGATTCTGTAGAAAACTATTGGAGAGAGAAGTGCCAAAGGATTTTGTATTATATTACAAATTATATTACTGTTACTACCCTTACATATTCACAGTGAGTGTATATGTAAGGTTGGAAGTTTCACCTAACAATTTTAGATAATAAAATGGCATTTCATAATTGTCTTACATATAATTTATTTAATTTCTGTCCAAGTTTAGTTTTATGTTTTACAAATATATATGGATATGTGTGTGTTAGTATACACTTGTGTGATTATCCACACACATATAATGCTACCAAGTTAATATCATAGTAAGATATTTATTGCATAGAACTTACATGCATATGTAAAGTATAAAATGCATAAGGCACTAGTGCCAATAAGTATCAATAAAATTGTTATGTTTCACTATGTATTACATAATGCCCCTATTTATATTTATATAGAAGGATGCAAAGTCTTAAGGATTCCATGGTGTCTGAGAGAGAGTCCATGATGTTCCCCTTTCCAACTCTCATTTAATTTCTTTCTGCACAGTATTCATTCATTATCATCAGGTAACAGTAACACTCCCCTATATTGGTAGGAAAGCCCAATAAACTAGCAAAATCGGTCTAGCACTTCCTAAGGTGTGAGAGCCATGTTGAAAGGATGAAAGGTTGACTTTGTGCCAGTCATGAATGGCCTGGGGGAACCATGGGTATGGTATTCCTTTTTAGTTGTCTAGTTCTTACCCTTATGATCATACTTTATAGGATCACTTCTATAGTGCGATTGCCGGGTTTATCGCCAAGATTCTCAGGAATATATTCAATATATAAGGAAACACATGGTAAGTTACTCTTTATTAAGGTGATAAAAAGGGTGTTCTATAGTTGGTGTCTAGCTGATGAGTGATGCAGCATAGGAATCTGTGAAAAGGCCAGCGGGTGATACGGTCAGGTCAGGAAGCTTTGTGGTGATTGGTGAGCAATCCAAAGGGCAGGGCTGCCTTCATGTAGCTGCAATCTCTCGCAAGGTGGTCGACCAAGGCTCCCGTTCTAGTGAGGGTTTTTACATTACCCTTTGGAACTGGTCTTATCTTTAGGAGTACTTGTGTGGGTATCCACTTGTATTTGGTTTTTTTGTTTAAGTGTAATCAAAGGAAGCCAGATAGGTCCCTACCTGTGAAGAATTGGGCAGTCTGTAGTCGCTTGTTGTTTTGGTCTCTGGATTGATTGCTTATTTTGATCTTCCTCGATTAGGCTTAAGTACACTAGGTTGTGGTAAGCAGGGAAAAGAGGAGCTGCTACTAAGCAGGATCTGATGTGGCCCAACCTGGCAAGTATGCTGAGCTTCAGGTTGCGGGGTCATACTGCTACAGGTACTCCCCCTCCTGAGAGTGAGCTAAGCGAGCGAAATGCTATGAAATGTCACTGCTGGGTCACCAGTGCAGTTATAAGTAAACACATGGTAAGTCAAGTTATTTTTCATTAAGGAGATAAAACAAGTTGTTCTATAGTCGGTATGTAGCTGATGAGTGTGATGTTAATTTGGATACTGTGGCTTTAACCCAATGCCGTTGGGTGGTTTCCATATACAAAAGCCCTCTCTCCCAGGTTTTATTCATAATGGCGCAGGCCCCGCTCCCAGGGGATCATATCCTCACCATAGGACCATAGGTGGACTGTTTTCCTCCCCTATATACTCTAGGCTTGCCATGGCCAGCAATGAAGATTTTGTACTCTTATTAGGGGCACTGAGGCTTGCCCCTTTATCAGTTTGCCTCACAGAATTTAATTTTCCAGATTCCCCTACCCCAGGCTGTCCTTTGACCATGACTCTGAACACTGCTACTACTATATCCTTAATGCCTGCTGTCATCCCAATCAGGTCCAAATCATCTACCTAGGTCAATAGTCAACCTCCAAAATACATTCCTCCTCTCCCATCATCCTCTACTCCCACAGTTTTTGTCATATACTACCCTTCTGCAGTATTACCTTTCTCAAGACTACCCCCTCTTTCACATATCCCTGCCCTTCTACAAACATTTGAATACTCTGTTTAGCCCATCCAAATGGTATTGATTTTTTTGAATCCCCTGTGCAGTCCTTTTCCTGACACTCTCCTCCTCTAGCAGTGGCTCCAAAAACAAGTAGGCAAAGTTTCCTTTCATGTACACCCCATTCTTTCCCACCTTGTCACAGTTACACCCAAATCCCAAGCAAAAGCATTATCGGCCCTAACTGACTTCTCTAGCATACCTATTCCTGCCCAGCCTCAGTACTTGTACTGGAAGTCTCCATCTCCCCAACAAACAGCCCTGTCTTTGACAAATATTAGTCAGATTGTGGTGAAGATCCACTTGCTTGCCTCTTGGCAGCATCAGTATAATATTACACCATTCCCCCTAGAGGCCGCCATAAGTCCTATACCAATATTGCCAAGATGCCAAGATTACTTTTTGCAGATATGGCCTCCCCCTTAATGTTTATATTGATGGAGAGTCCCTCCCTGTCTGACCATATCAACCTCACCCCCATCAATGTTAGAATTGTTGGCATCTAGGCCACCCTATGAAACACTGCTGCTTCACAGTCCGATGCCCTCTGTGTGCCCAACCTGGTCATGATTGATCTAACTGCTCTCCACAATCATGCACATGTGCCAATTGTGGTGGCTCCCATAATGTATTTTATAGGGGTTGCCTACCTCCAAAATTCGAGTCTGAGGTGGCAATTCTCATAGTCAATCTTGGCCTCACTTCACATGTGGCCAGACAGGAAGCACACAGATGAGGTTTTTCTCTTACTCCCAACACCAATACTGTCCTTCACTCTGCCCCTCCCTCTCTCCCAGGATGTTTCTACTTCTTCTCCAGTATCTCTTCCTCATCCCACTTCTACCTCCTCCCTCTCCCAGTCGAATTCTTTTGGCATTCTAAATCCAGACACCCCAATCTATACTTCCTGGTACCTACCCCTCTTCCTCTTTACCCAATTGATCACATAAAACAAGCTAGAAGTTCCACCTTATTTTCTACCATATCCTCTCCCTCCACCCCTTAAATTTGTCCCCTCTTCTCCCCTTCATAAGAAAATCTTTGTTTCTCAGAAAAAACCAATGCCACTTCAGAACTCTTGAAGACATTCAAAATTATCTAATCATGACCCAAGATAACATGCGTACGCTGCATTCATCCTCCAATCTCCGCTTCCATTCCATCTACACTTAAAATAACCGCCGACATCCATCCTCCTCCTATGGATGTTCCCCCTGCACCCCTTTCTCCCATCTTATTTCCCCCTGCTTAGACCCTCTTCCTTCCCCATTATCCATTCCGAGTCTTCCTGGATACACATGCAATCCTTTGTCACAACATACCCCTTCCCTGGATTCTCTCCCTCTCGACATTTTTCCTGAAACTAATTACCCTTAAACCCCCCCCCTTTCTCCTTCTGCTAATCCCTACATTACCCTAAAGACATCATCGCAGAATCCCGCATTTCTGCCTTTGACAACTTTGATCTAATCACCCTTGTTAATCCCTAAATTCTTGAACTGCTATATGACTTCTGACATGCAGCATATTTAATCATCAACCCCCCTGTTTACCCTTTTCAGTATTACATCTTTCTATAGTGCTATATGACCTTTGATGTCTAGCACATTTATTTTGCTTGGTAATGATTAACTATTTGTAAAAAAAAAATCATGTATACACTTGACTGTATTAAATTTATCTAAATGAATTGGCAGGATTAAATTACATGAGTGCCAGAACTATTAGTTAAGTAGTTGATGAAATATTTGTTCCTGATAAATTGTTTCACCTTTTATTCTTTCTTGTTTTGGGGTAAGAAAATTATAAAAAAAAATTAAGAAATGATGAAACACAGACCAGTGCACAGGAAACTGGAACTGCATTGATTATTTCATATTCTCTAACTATATAACTGTAAATTCTCTTTTCTCTCTATTCTCTACTCTACTCTGCTGTACAATCTGTCTCTCTTAAACCATTACCTTCAGGAGAAAATGGGGTTCACTTGGCCTTCGCTTCGAGTATTATGTGCAGCCAACTGGGCTTGTCTCTAGGGCTTTTTTCAGATGCACACTGAGCCGCACCATCAAAGTGATACAAAAAAAATATCACTTATATATGCAAAACATGATTTTAATAATTTTGCATATTCAGAGATGCATGACATGCATTTTAGCTGCTAGATTGATTATGTTCATTAGAGTCCATTTCAGTACACAAGGTATGTTACACTCTGTGCAATATGGAATGTGGTTTTATTGGGGGATGAAAATAATTAAAATCACTCATTTTCGCAAATCTTAGTTTTACAAAGTAAGTGATTGCATGCAGTGATATATAGTACATACTTCTTGACAATCGGTCAAAATTAAGTACATACCAAAGTAACATATGTTTTACAAGGTATAACAGGGACAATGAAATTTTAGAAGCCCTTAATCATCTCACCAGCATAATAAAATTTCTATCACCAAGCTATTTTATGAAGCTGTAATTACAAGAAGTAAAAAAAGTATTTATACTGCAGTTTTTTGTAACAGTTTATTTTCCATATCTCTATACAAATTATTAACAAACTATTTACAACAAAACTGTTTGCACTCAAAACCCAGGATCCCAATCAGTGATTTGTTTCACTTTATTGATCTTGTAACAAATAATCTGATCTCCAGGCTCAAACCTCAAGGTCTCATCCTCAAACATTAGTCCGCACTCTTTGTCCCTGTTTATTGTTTCTACTTCAGACTTGTGGTGGCGCATGGAAAGCAAAGGACCTGTAAAATGAGAAGTTAAACTGTATGTTAAAAAAACAAACAAACCAAACCACTGTAGTAAAATTAATAATAATAATAATAATAATAATAATAATAATAATAATAATAATAATATCATTATTATTATTATTATCATAAGAAAAGAAAAGAAAAGAAAAAAAAAAAAATATATATATCTATACACACACACATGTACATATACATGTTTGCAAAAACTTTGTTTACCTTCATGGATGATATCTTGCCCACGAATCACACGATAAAGTGCAGCCTTCTTCAGTGTTCCTTTGACACACCGACATCCTGCCACGGGAATCTTCTTTTTGCCTTCCGTCACAACAAACTCTGCTAGGAGGTTGGCTTCACCTTTAAATGAAAGTTACTAGATCACTGTTAAATGCATTTTTGAGACTGATTCCTAGAAGAAATGTTTTTTGCTGTAAATAAGAAAAATTACAACACTAATTTAACAAATTATTCAACACAGAAATACTAAAAAATAACAGTCAACTAATTTAGTGTATACTCTTTATTTACAAATCTATGTCCAAATATTATAAGAAACCATAAAAATATTACAAGGAAAAAAGTCACATGAATGGAGATGACAAAAAGAGAAACAAAGAGACACACCTAGAACCTCTTCCACATCTTTCATAGGAAGCTGTTCTGATAGCTCTTCCTTGAGGTCCTCCACCAGTCGGTATATAATATTGGTCTCTTTAATGGTCACCTTCTTTTCTAGGGCCATTTTTCTAATCTCTGGAGGTACTGTGGTGTTGAAGGCATATATTGAACCTGTTGAAATGGACTGCAAATGAGCTGATCAACTTCGGCATCATTATGGGATAACACATTTACAAACACAACGTGGAAAGATTATAGTGATACTTTTATTTCTGATGCAGATATAATCAAAACCAGCAAACACATGTTTTTCACTTTGAAAATATTCATTCTCATTCATACTTTTTCCACATTTATCACAACGAACACTGTTCATACTGTAATTTGTATAATCAACCCTACTATTTTTTCTTTCTAGATTTATACTATAGTTTGGAGCAATAGTAATTAGAGATGCAATAAGAAAAAGAAAGAAAGAAAGAAAAAAAACTAATAATTACATAAAAAAAACATTAAATAAATGAAGGGAAGGGAACGGAACTGATCCAAATTTAAAACTGATTCTATTAAAGTAACAGATTTCATAATTCAGACATAATATGATGAAAACATATTCACACTCAACACAAATCCATTGAGTGAAATCTTTTATGAGGAAAATGACAGTGTGCTTTGACCATCATATTCATTTATACAATACATGAAAATGACTATACTGTTACCTGAGAATGTTGCTGCCATTGTGATGTCATTTGGGGTGACCGTACCAACCCCATAACTTATAATATCAAGATCACATTCTTCACTGTGATAGGTCTCTAAAACATCCAATATAGCTTCGATAGATCCATCTACATCCCCTTTTAGTACTATTGATACTTTTGGTCCAGTGGCTACTTCTTTGACTTCCTTCTCTCTGGGGTCCTTGCGACGCACTTTATATCTGAAAATACATTTCTGATGAAGACTTTAACCTGCAGTAAAAAGCATTTCCAAATAACTAGTAAATCAACATATAACCCAAGATATTGTGCCAGTCTGCTAATATATCTTCTGTATTTTTAAGAGTACCTGATACCCAATCTCCGTCTCTCTTCAAGCTGAGCACGGTACACCTTCAGATGTTCATTTAGTTTTTCCTGTATGGCGATCAGCTCCTCCTTTTCCTTCTCTTTTACTGCCATGTCACTTCTCCAATGCATAATCTCAGTGGCCCTGTGCTCTGACTCCACTTCCAAAACCTCATCACCAGCTGATGGAAGATCCCGCCATCCAATCACCTTTGGAGGGATAATACACAGTATTCCTGAATTATTTTGAACCATTTACTACCTTTCACTTAATTGGTTACTTAGTGTAGTTCTAGCAAGAGTCCTGCTTGTGGCACATAGGGACTACCCTATGAGCTATGTTCTACTGATTCTGTATTTTCCTTTAAGTGTGATAGCATGTTATTCACTGTTTGGGGGAATGTCTTATTTCAATTTCCACTTCTAACTCTCTTGGATATTGTACTACAAATTAACCCAGATCCAGATGACGTGACCATCATGTCATGAAAAAAATTGGCTTTCCCATTATGGGAAAATCTAATTATGGCCGAGGTAAGACGAACTTACCATCATGAGCATTTTGGCTAAAGGTCTGGGTGAATTGCCATGAGTGCACAAACCTCTCAGATGGTGATTAGGCTCATTCAATGTTTAGAAAGGTGCTTTTGCATTATTTCCAATGACAAATATGGACATTTGTAAATGGCAAAAAAGCTAAAAATGCTTATGCATAAATAGAAAAAATAACAATGCAAAGGGAGACATAGAATCTTGGCCTCTAAGCCATGCACTTATCAGAGTGTTTGCTCACATAAGCTTTTTGTCTGGATTTTGGGAAACATGATTGCAGTGAAGTATCCATATCTAATGGGTTAGGTGACTTTCCAAAAATACATGATGAAGTATCTTTCCCTCAATGAAAATAGAACAGCCTGAGCTTTTTAGTATTTTCCAGTAACCATGCCCTACTATACTGTCTAATTTTTAGTTGAACACTGAAACTCTTCTGGCATCAATATTTTTTATAAGATTTGGATCCCACACTTGGCATTGAGATTCTAAACTTAGAATCACTATTGTTTTCCATAGTGTAGAAGTTCTGGTCCTGTTGTTTTGAAAATCCACATCATCCATCTACTCATAATTCTTTTTTTTCATGACTGTCTACTCAATGTATAAGGCTAAAGCTCAAGCCATTATTCACAAAAAGGCCTAGGTCTTAACTAGTAATTGCTGAAATAATATTCAGGAATAATTACAACACCAACTATACACATCAGTACATAATGAGAGCTGTATTAGAAATAATGTAATTGTACCTGTAAGCTAGACTACCAAACTGCTATCCTATATCACAATATCCTGTGCAGCTGAAATATTTTAATTGCCTTCATACACTGTGTGACTTTATAGTTTTAGGACTTCTGAAGATAATTAAGATAAAGGCTGTTATCAAAACATGGGAGCTATCTATTTATTTATTCATTTATTTACATATTTATCTATATTATTCAAAATTATCTGCAACAAATAATTAAACCACTATCGCCGAGATGGTATGAAAACATCCTTTGTCTACTGTGTCTTTTGTTTATTGATTGTCTTTACACATAGATTAAGTGCTTAACCACCAAGGAGTCTGTTACTAATCCTACCTAACTCACCTGTTTACCTTCTCCTTTGAATTTTGGAAAGATAATTTATTTTTTATGGTCACTGATATTGTTAATAACGTTATAATAACCATTATAAAAACAATAATATAAATATTATTTGCATTAGAAAACACTATCTTCCCTGAAAACTCAGGAAAAAGGAAAATCAGGACATATAAACTTATGAATTAGCTCCTTGGTGGCTGAGCACTTGTGAAGCCATCTATGCACAAGCAAAATTCACCAAAGAACTTATGAAAATTACTCATACCTGTACAGGTGTTCCAGGTGGGGCTGCCTTAATGGGCTTTCCTCCATCACTGAACATGTTGCGCACTTTTGCCCAAGCTCTTCCAGCTACCAACACAGCCCCCTTCCTTAGGGTACCTCGTTGGATGATACAAGTAGCAACCTGAAATCAAGCATGTGCAATAAACAAATAGGTGACTTGTTTATATTGGGTATTTACAGATGGAGGCCCATTCTATAATCAACTTGATCTCATATGAGTTTGACAGAGATAGAAATCAAAAGAAAGAAGAAAAAAATAAATAAATAAAAATAAATAAATAAATACAAATAAGTAATCAGCCACTCACCTTCCCTCTCCCTGGATCTGTCCTGGACTCCACCACAACTGCCTCAACAAAGCCTAAAGGATCAGCTCGTAGATTGAGTAACTCAGCCTGTGTTGCCAGAGCTTCCACTAACAGGTCAAGGTTCTGGCCCTTTAAAGCAGATATCGGGACAGCTTGCACATCTCCTCCGTCCTCCTCTAGCTGCAGCCCACATTCAAGTAGATCGCGTTTTGCCTGCGACTGGACCATATTCATAAATTATTCAGCATGTTTCCTGACTGCTGAAGAAGTACATTGTAACTTATCAAAGGTTCACATATTATCAGTTTATACTTATATTATACTTTACTTTTGATGATGGGAATTACCCAATTGTGAGATTTAACTGTTAAATAATCCGCTGAATGAAAGTTTTATACTAATTAATCTTAAAACCTTGTATAAATCTTCATTTATTTTCCTGACACATATCAGCATCAAATTTGTCTCTATGTAGGAATCTTTGAAAAAGTATACATGTTTAGAATCAATTAAATTAATTTTTCCTTATTTATCTTTGCTTTTTGTGATGAACATATATGTTTGTTTTACTACATCTAGTACCTTGCCCCAACAAAACAAACCTATCCTCCATTCTATAAACCTATCTTACATAGCAATACTTAAGTCAGCCCTGTTTGTCCTTGATTGTCCCTTTTGAATCAATATACATATAAAAAAATTTATAAAATGCTTTTCACATCTTGCTGGTAAAGAATAAGGACAGGTAGAATCGAGGACCAGAAAAATTGGTAATGGTATGAGAAACAACGGTAAAACAAATACCTTTTCCCCATTATATTAGCAACTGTATTCTTTATTAGTAGACATAAACCCAAATTGTGTATAACCAGGAATATCTGTATGTGACGTTGGCTTCTCTTACTTATCCCTGAAACTGTGAGGGGTTCCAGGAATGTTCCTTCATCCCTATCATTTGAAAATGGTGTTTGTAGGATCTTTGTAAAACTATACAGAGGATAAAATCCTAGCATATCTCACCATATAATTACTGTTTTTTTTATCTTTCTCTTTGGAAGGCCAGTCTGCTTATATCTATACTACAATAACCAAAACCTCTCCTTTTATAAGCCCCACTTTTGACCATCTTTTCATTGATTTATCCTTTAAAAAACAGATAATAGCATGAATTACAAGGAAACTAATAATCAACGTAATATCTTTCTGACCTCTCTTAAAATGACTAATTTTTGAAAATCTTGAAATGTGTATGATGCCACCCAAACCCGGTAAAATGAAATACTTTGCATTATACATGTTGTCCCTTGCCCATTCAACGTGCCCATGATAACCACTGTGACGTGTCACGCGCCTATTGCCCTTAAAGCTGCTTGACCTTGCGGGTTCAGGAGTTCCCTTTTCAATCCAGACAAGCTTCAAAGTGTTGTTTTGAAAAAATATATATTGTAACACAAATTACAAGCATTTTGGACAACCATGCATATACTCACATTTTAAATACAATGTTTATAATACTCAAACCTTAGTTTAAATATCACATCACATTAATTATATTTTTTTAAAATTTTTAAAATATTCACTTCTCAGCTTTTACATTCTTAGTTTCTCTACTAGAAGAGGACCTTCTAATCTAATCGAAAGTCAACCGTTTTTTGACATTTCTTTATAACCT
>NC_051392.1:37563880-37593880 GCF_015228065.2 Penaeus monodon
AAGGCAATGTTTGGCTGGGTGTCCTAGACGCCAACAATTTTGGCACTGACATGAAGGAGGTTGGTATGGACGAACAGGGAGGGATTCTCCTCCTATGTAGACGTTAAAGGGAAGGTCATGTCTACGGAAGGTAATTTTGGCTATATTAGTGGGTTTCTTTCGATGACCTCTGGGGGGAATGGAGTAGCATTGTACTGATGTTGCATCATAGTCTGTGAGACAGGCAAGTAGGTCTTCTCCACAGCCTGACCAATCTTTGTCATAGACTGGACAATTTGCTGGGGAGACTGAAACTGTTCCGGTGCAAGTATTGAGGGTTGGATGGGGTTCTACAAGGATGGGGTTACCATATAGGTCAGTTAGTTTTGTTAATGCTATAGCTTGGTTTTCGGATGTTACTGTGACAAGACGGGAGCAGTCGGGTCGGCTACGGAAAGAGACTTTACCTACTTGTTTTTGGAGACATTGTTGTAGAGATAGGGGTAGTAGAAGGGCGGGGGCGTGACGAAGATGGAGTAGTGTTGAGGGGTAGTGTTTTTGGAGAGGTGGGCAATAAGGCTGTAAGGTATTAATAAGGGAGGATGGAGTGGTTGATGTTGGAGTTGTGGGATAGAGGTGTTGAAGTTGAGCATGCTGGAAGAGTGGAAATGTTCCTTAGGGTTGATTGTTGGCTACTGTACTAGTAGTATTGATGAGGGGTAGTTATTGCAGTGTTCGGAGCCGTGGTCAAAGAGAAGCCTGGGGTCAGGGAATCGGGTAGGTTTACATCGTTGGGGCTATTTGATAAAGGGGCAAGCCTCATTGCCCCTAATAGTGGGGATATGTTTTCATCACTGGCCATGGTAAGCCTGGGTTATGTTGGGGATAAAAACAGTCCACCCCTCAGGGTCCCCTTGAGGGGTAAGGGCTAGGTAACTAAATCAGGGGAATACCGTGCCCATGGCTCCCTCAGGCCGTTCAGGACTGGCACAAAGTCAGCCTTTCATCCTTTCAGCACGGCTGTCACACCTTAGAGGTGGATAGCAGAAGGGTTTGGTGAAGGGACAGAAACGAAAAGTGGGAAGGAAAAAAAAAAAGACCATGCAAAATTAGTTGAGTCGAGGGCTGAGTCCCAAGGTTGGGGAGTTCCCCATCATTGGGTCCCAGTCTCCGCCTCCTAAGCCTCTCCACGACAACAACGGGCAAGGGATTGGGGGGGATATATATATGAAGTATCCTGGAATTTCTTATTCATACTGAGAGTGAATTCAGTTATTCCTTCAACAAATTCACTTCCTAATATGTGAATGAATAAATTATCCTACACCTACACATAGATTTTTCTTATGATGAATCATGAAAAACAACCTGTAACACAAATGTGTATAAAGTGCAAAATAAAAGGGGGAAAGTAATCATAACATTGATCTTTCTCTTTTTATTAACATGTAAGCTTTCTCTTCAGTTTAATATCATGACAGATATTTGTCTGGAAGTAATGTATAGGCAAGAAAAAATATTTATGGTTACTAATAGCTACTTTTGCAATTATAATAAAAATTTACTCGTACCACTAATAAGACCACTGCATTTGTCCTACTGTCAAATTATATTTACATACTTTGAAACACCTTTCTGTTAAATAACGACAGGGAAAAACAATACTGATTTACCGAGTCCATCGTCTTTGGAAACATTACAAAAACATCTCCGTATGTCTAGCATATTCTTTTTATTTGATGCCTGCACGGTCTTACAACTTCGCCTGTCGGATGAAGAGTCACTTTCGTAAAATCAGATAATCAGAAGCATTGGTGTTTTACCTAAACATACTTCAAGACGTGAAAGCTCTGTGCTTTCTAACCCGGCATCTCTGGGAGGAGTGTTCGTAACCCTGCGTGAGGAGGAAATTAAGTCAGACAAAACTAAATTAGAAAATAACAATTCAGTAATCACCATTTTAGTAACATTAATAAAAATATTTAAAAAACACGTGAATTGCTTATCTACTGATTTAAGGTGTTTGGGAGTATAATAATTGGACATATTCCTATTTGTGGACAGGATTTCGAACATAAAATCACGATGTAAACAAACGTGGGTTACGTTTTCTTTCTTGCGAAGTGAAAGAAAACGAGGAGCATTCAAAACCAATGTCAATTATAATGATTATAATAATGATGACAAGGGTGATAACAGTACTATTAAAGGATAACAGCAGCAGCAGCAGCAGCAACAACAACAATAATAATAATAATGATAATAATAATAATGATGATGATGATGATAATAATAATAAATGATAATGATGATAAAGAAAAATTATAATGATATTGATCATAATGATGATGATGATGATGATGATGATGATGATGATGATGATGATCATAATCATCATCATCATCTCATAATGATAATAATGTTAAAAATAAAGAAACGATAATGATGATTTAAAAAAATAGTGGTAATAATAATAATTGTTATAACAATGATGATGGTGATAAAAATAACTAAACGATAATGATGATTATAAAAATAATGATGAAAATTTTTATGATAATAATAATGATAATAGTAATAATAATGATAGCAACGATGACGATGCTAATGATAATGATGATAGTGATAATAATGATAATAATAATAATGATAATAACAGTGATGATGGTAATAAAATAATGATGATGATGATGATCCTTACGATTATAATGGCTGTTATTATTATCATTATCGTTACCGTTATTATTACAATTATCAATATTACTATCTTTTTATTGTTATCATCATCAATATCATAATAATTATCATTATTATTATCATCAACCTTGTTATTGTTATGATTGTCATCATTATTATAATGTCTTTTTATAAAACTGGACAGACTGAGAGAGGAGTGTGCCTGGGGTTCACCATGGCAGTCTCTGTTATCATAGAACTTATACTGACGACGTTGCTCTGTGGGAGTTCTTCAAGCATGAAACACTTGAAGCAGCCCAGGAGACCATTGGCGTACACCCGAGGGCAAGGCAGAATTCCATCCCCCTGTAGACATTGGAGGCCGCCGGAGTGTGTCGCATGCCATCGGTCTTTGACATGTAGGGCTCGGACACTGCTAAGAAGGGACAAGGAACATTTCATCAGGAATCTTGCTGAGGAGGTTGAAGGCCATTTCTTGGTAAACGACCTTCGCCCTGCCTACCAAGCCCTGAGAAAGCTGAATTCTAAACCCTCCTGGCAGATGACTGCAGTCCACTCAGTGGATGGATAGATAATTCAAACACTTTAATCCATTAATTACAATGGGTATTCATCTCAGATAATGTTGGGGTTCATGAACGTTGGGCTGAGTATTTTGAGCAGTTGTACCAGGTAGACCCTCCAACAGTTAGCTTGGATGCAAGCGATATCACAATACCTGTGCCAGACCCACCCATCAGCGAAGAACCTCCTACCCTAATGGAGGTTAGGATGGCGATTTCCAAGCTGAAATGTGGGAAAGCTCCAGACATATCTGATATCCCTGCTGAACTTCTAACGGCTGGGAGTGAACCTACAGTACTGGACTGCCAGATGAACCTGTCATCTGACAGTCCAGTACCATTCCCCCTGACCTGTTGAGCATGGTCATCCCTCTCTAGAAAGGGAAAGGGGATCGCTGGGACTGTAGCAACTGCCGTGGCATTACACTGCTCAGCATACCAGGCAATGTTTTCGCCCACATTCTTCTGAAACGGATCTACAACCATCTGCTAAGGCACCAGAGATCGGAGCAGTCTGGATTCACTCCTGGCAAGTCCACAATAGAATACTAGCGCTTCAAGTAAGTGTGGAACACCGTTGTGAGTTTGGTCGTGCGTTGCTTGCAGCCTACGTCGACCTCAAGAAGTTGTTTGACTCGGTGCATCGAGAATTGTTATGGGAGATCCTGAGACTCAGGGGAATTCTGAAATGGATTATTGGCCTAATAGCAGTAGAAAAAAAAAAAATGTAGGGAGCGGCAGAGGTCGCGTGCACCCAGAGTGACCGCCCGAGGCATAACCTCAGGCGAGCTTTCCGGATAGGCGCTTGGAACATCTGCTCCTTGCAGCAGGATGAGCGGTTACCTCTGCTGTCGAGGGAATTGGAGCAACTGGGAGGTGAGGTGGCTGCCCTCTCGGAGGTGAGAAGACCTGGCAGCGGCACGATCAGTATGGGTGGGTACACCTACTACTGGTCGGGCCGCAGCGATGGTCATCACCTCCAGGGAGTAGCCATAGCCATCTCCAGCCGACTTCAGCCCTCAGTAGTTAAAGTGACACCGGTTGATGAACGTATTATGGTATTGAGACTGAAGCATGCCTTTGGTTTCATGTCTCTTATGGCTGTATATGCTTCTACTGATGTTTGTAACCTCGATATGAAAGAGGCGTTCTACGCCAAACTCTCATCCGTGGCAGACAATTGCCCCCGGTGAGATATTCGCTGTGACTGAGCTGGCTATGAGATGTCTGTCGGGAGCTGATCTCAGCAGCGACAACAGCCTCCTTCTCTAGGACTTTGCTAGGTCCCAGAGAATGAGGATCTCTGGCTCCTGGTACCAGCGTTCCAACCTGCATCGCTGGACATGGTATAGCGATACAGGTACAGTGATCAAGGAGATCGACCACATTCTTGTTACCACGTGATGGAGGATCCTCCAGAACTGCAGAGTTTACCAGAGTGGCTACCCTATGGGTCCACTTCAAAACTCTCCGTCCCTCCAATGGCCACTCCAAGGTGTTTCACTTGGACAGACTGAGAGAGGAGTGTGCCTGTGGGTTCACCATGGCAGTCTCTGTTAGATTCATAGAACTTGATAACCTGACGGACCCAGTTGCTCTGTGGGAGTTCTTCAAGCATGAAACACTTGAAGCAGCCCAGGAGACCATTGGCGTACACCCGAGGGCAAGGCAGAATTCCATCTCCCTGGAGACATTGGAGGCCGCCGAAACGTGTCGCATGCCATCGGTCTTTGACGTGTAGGGCTCGGACACTGCTGAGAAGGGACAAGGAACATTTCATCAGGAATCTTGCTGAGGAGGTTGAAAGCCATTTCTTGGTAAACGACCTTCGCCCTACCTACCAAGCCCTGAGAAAGCTGAATTCTAAACCCTCCTCGCAGATGACTGCAGTCCGCTCAGTGGATGGATAGATAAAAGAAAAAAAGAAAAAAAAAGGAAAAAAATAAAAAAGAAAAAAATAATAATAAATAAATAAATAAAACACTTTATTCCCTTAATTACAATGGGTATTCATCTCAGATCATGTTGGGGTTCATGAACGTTGGGCTGAGTATTTTGAGCAGCTGTACCAGATAGACCCTCCAACAGTTAGCTTGGATGCAAGCGATTTCACAATACCTGTGCCAGACCCACCCATCAGCGAAGAACCTCCTACCCTAATGGAGGTTAGGATGGTGATTTCCAAGCTGAAATGTGGGAAAGCTCCACACATATGTGATATCCCTGCTGAACTTCTAAAGGCTGAGAGTGAACCTATGGCTCGGGGCTTGCATGCAGTCTTGACTGCCATCTGGCAGTCCACTACCATTCCCCTTGACCTGTTGAGGGGCATGGTCATCCCTCTCTGGAAGGGGAAGGGGGATTGCTGGGACTGTAGCAGCTACACTGCTCAGCATACCAGGCAAAGTTTTCGCCCACATTCTCCTGAAACGGATCTGTGACCATCTGCACCAGAGATCAGAGCAATCTAGATTCACTCCTGACAAATCCACAATAGACCAAATACTAGCGCTTCGAGTAATTGTGGAACGCCGTCGTGAGTTTGGACGTGGGTTGCTTGCAGCCTACATCAACCTTAAGAAGGCGTTTGACTCGGTCCATCGAGAATCGCTATGGGAGATCCTGAGACTAAGGGGAATTCTGACATGGATTATTAGCCTAATAGCAAGCCTATATACCGGTACTGAAACTGCTGTAAAGTGTGGTGGGAGCCTGTCAAACTTCTTCCCTGTTAATTCAGGAATGAAGCAAGGCTCTGCCCTTGCACCAACACTTTTCAACACCTGTATTGACTGGATAATGGGCAGAGCTACTAGCCAAAGTCAGTGTGGAGCAACACTAGGCAATATCAAGGTCTCAGACCTTGACTTTGCCAATGATGTTGCTATCCTATCTGAGACCCTGGAGTCACTGATGGCGGCTCTTGATGCATTTAGCAATGAGGCAAAGCCCTTAGACCTAGAGGTCTTCTGGACCAAGACCAAGATTCAGGACTTTGGGGGTCTGTTAGGGGAACCCGTTCAGTCGATCTATGCTTGCTAAGAGGACGTTGAAGTCACAGAGATTTACACAGCTTGGTAGTGTAGTCCACATCTCTGGGCTGTCAGACCAAGAAGTCATTAGATGGATTGGTCTGGCAACAGACCAATCCGTTTTGCTTTATGGTAGTGAAACCTTGACGCTATCTAGTGCCTGGAGTCTCGTCTTGATGCCTTTTGTAACAAGTCTCTTTGCCGGATCATGGGGTACAGTTGGCAGGACCACATGTCCAACCTATGGCTACACCATGAGACTGACGTAGGACTTGTTACTTGCATAATCCGGGATCGCCAACTCAGGCTATATAGGCACTCGTTTCCCTGTGGCTGACCCTGCCCATCAGGTTGTCTCTTTGCGAGATAACCCTGGGTGGAGGAAGCCTGTGGGATAACCCAGGAAGTCATGGCTTTGGCAGCTCGACGAGACTTGTCGCGAGGAGTTAGAGATGAGACGAGGGCCTGCCTGAAGATTTGCCATGAGGGACCATCGTGGCTGGAAGCGAAGGGTGGATGCGGCCATGCGCCCCCGTCGGCATTAGCCCCTTGATGATGATGATTATGTAAGTATAAACCCACACACACGTGTATGTATATATATATGTGTGTGTGTGTGTGTACGTGTGTGTGTGTGTGTGTATGCGTGTGTGTGTGTGTGTTTGTGTATGTGATTTTACATACACGCACACATTTTCACACAATATATTGTATATTACTCCTAGGCTGTTAACATAACTCCCATATATAAAGGATGATTTACAGAAGGGGAAAAAGAGGAGGAAGATCTCTCGCAATCCCCAATCGAACCTCGATTAGACCAGTTAACGAAGCGGATCAATTTGTCAAGTAAATTGTTCAGCGACGGTCATGCGGGTGGGCGTTTCCATATAAAAGGAAGCCTGGGTGCTGGAAGGCCAGTGTCATTCCCCAGCATCACATCCACTCGTCAAGTCCACTCTCTAGCGTCATGTCTGGCTGTGTGAGTAGAAGTTGCATTTGTATTTCTTATATCAAGTGTCTATTCTTCGTGCATTTTGTGATGGAAAGAACTCGATTGCTGAGTGTGGCGTTTCACTTTTTTTTTTTTTTCTTTTTGTATTGACAGGCAATGTGGATGATCCTTGCTCTGGCTGCCTCCTGTAGCGTTATGAGTCTCGCAAGAATCATGGATCCCGGTCACAGCCGCCCTCCCCTCCAGCTTCCTTCATCGCCTTCCTCTTCGACCTCGACGGGTGCGGCCTCGGCTCTCCGCCTGGCCAAGCGGGAAGCGTTCGACCCTTCGTGCAAGGGCATCTACAACCGCGCCATCTGGGCCAAGCTCAACCGGGCGTGTGAGGATTGCCAAAACCTCTTCAGGAAGGAACCGGCCATCTACGACGCTTGCAGGTAATAGGGGAAGCAGGCTGGGGGGAGGGGGGGAAGCACTTCTTGAAGTGTGTTCACTGTTAAATCTCGCCATAATATAACTGCCAAAGCGAGGAAAGTTGAATTGAGGATGGAACACACAGTTCATTGTAACATTCTTTAACGGGATCCTGAATTTACCGTATATAGTTATATGAAATTTGAAAAAAAAGTAAAAGATATAAGCTAAATAGACAAGTATACACTATACTAATGATTTTTCTTGTTGACAGGGAGAAATGTTTCGACACAGCAATCTTTCCTGCGTGTGTGATCGAACTCTCTCTCAACCTGAACGAATACATGTTCGAAGCAGAGTTAATTCGCGAGCTTTAAACGGAAGATGCTAATGGCTTGCAGATTCACTCGGAAACCAGGATGTGAAATGATATCGATTTATGTAATACACGTTGGGTATAATTTTTTACCGTATTGAAAGTAAATACTGTAATGTGATTGTAAGTTAGGCTAATGAAAGTCCAATTAAATGAATGTTAACTTGGATTTATATGTACACAAAGTTAAATGGTGCATCACCAAATGATATTTCAAATAAAGTTATTGTACATTAAATATTATTCCGTGATTTACCTAAAAAGAAGACTATTTTATGCATCCAAAGTCAAGGTACACCATTTATTTTAGATTTTTTGTCACCTTTTTTTGTTTCCTGATATTTTTTCCTTTAATATTAAAAAGAAGAAAAAAAAAAGACTTGTATGGAAAAGCTTTCAGACCGAAATGATTTTCTGAGTGTAGGCCTGTGGGTTCACCATGGCAGTCTCTGTTAGATTCATAGAACTTGATAACCTGACGGACCCAGTTGCTCTGTGGGAGTCCTTCAAGCATGAAACACTTGAAGCAGCCCAGGAGACTATTGGCGTACACCCGAGGGCAAGGCAGAATTCCATCTCCCTGGAGACATTGGAGGCCACTGAAGCATGTCACATGCCATCGGTCTTTGACGTGTAGGGCTCGGACACTGCTGAGAAGGGACAAGGAACATTTCATCAGGAATCTTGCTGAGGAGGTTGAATGTCATTTCTTGGTAAACGACCTTTGCCCTGCCTACCAAGCCCTGAGAAAGCTGAATTCTAAACCCTCCTCGCATATGACTGCAGTCCGCTCAGTGGATGGATATATTAAAAAAAAAAAAAAAAAAAAAAAAAAAAAATCAAACACTTTATTCCCTTAATTACAATGGGCATTCATCTCAGATCATGTTGGGGTTCATGAACGTTGGGCTGAGTATTTTGAGCAGCTGTACCAAGTAGACCCTCCAACAGTTAGCTTGGATGCAAGTGATATCACAATACCTGTGCCAGACCCACCCATCAGCGAGGAACCTCCTACCCTAATGGAGGTTAGGATGGCGATTTCCAAGCTGAAATGTGGGAAAGCTCCACACATATGTGATATCCCTGCTGAACTTCTAAAGGCTGGGAGTGAACCTATGGCTCAGGGCTTGCATGCAGTCTTGACTGCCATCTGGCAGTCCAGTACCATTCCCCCTGACCTGTTGAGGGGCATGGTCATCCCTCTCTGGAAGGGGAAAGGGGATCGCTGGGACTGTAGCAGCTACACTGCTCAGCATACCAGGAAAAGTTTTCGCCCACATTCTTCTGAAACGGATCTGTGACCATCTGCTAAGGCACTAGAGATCGGAGCAGTCTGGATTCACTCCTGACAAGTCCACAATAGACCAAATACTAGCGCTTCGAGTAATTGTGGAACACTGTCGTGAGTTTGGTCGTGGGTTGCTTGCAGCCTACATCAACCTGAAGAAGGCACTTGACTCGGTGCATCGAGAATCGCTATGGGAGATCCTGAGACTCAGGGGAATTCTGACATGGATTATTAGCCTAATAGCAAGCCTATATACCGGTACTGAGTGTTGTAAAGTGTGGTGGGTGCCTGTCCAACTTCTTCCCTGTTAATTCATGGATGAAGCAAGGCTGTGCCCTTGCACCAACACTTTTCAACACCTGTATGGACTGGATAATGGGCAGAGCTACTAGCTAAAGTCAGAGTGGAGCAACACTAGGCAATATGAAGGTCTCAGACCTTGACTTTGCCGATGATGTTGCTATCCTATCTGAGACCCTGGAGTCACTGATGGCGGCTCTTGATGCATTTAGCAATGAGGCAAAGCCCTTAAGCCTAGAGGTCTTCTGGACCAAGACCAAGATTCAGGACTTTGGGGGTCTGTTAGGGGAACCCGTTCAGTCGATCCATGCTTGCTAAGAGGACGTTGAAGTCACAGATTTACACAGCTTGGTAGCATAGTCCACATCTCTGGGCTGTCAGACCAAGAAGTCATTAGACGGATTGGTCTGGCAACAGGATACTGCCAGTTTTGATTTATGGAAGTGAAACCTTGACGCTATCTAGTGCCTTGGAGTCTCGTCTTGATGCCTTTAGTAACAAGTCTGTTTGCCGGATCATGGGGTACAGTTGGTAGGACCACGTGTCCAACCTATGGCTACACCGTGAGACTGATGTAGGACTTGTTACTTGCATAATCCGGGATCGCCAACTCAGGCTATATGGGCACTCATTTCCCTGTGGCTGACCCTACCCATCAGGTTGTCTCTTTGAGAGATAACCCTGGGTGGAGGAGGCCTGTGGGACGACTCAGGAAGTCATGGCTTTGGCAGCTCGACGAGACTTGTCGCGAGGAGTTAGAGATGGGCCGAGGGCCTGCCTGAAGATTTGCCATGAGGGACCATCGTGGCTGGAAGCGAAGGGTGGTTGCGGCCATGCGCCCCCGTCGGCGTTAGCCCCTTGATGATGATGATGATGATTATGTAAGTATAAACCCACACACACGTGTGTATATATATATATATATACATATATATATATATATTATATATATATTATTTATATGTGTGTTGTGTTGTGTGTGTGTGTTGTGTGTATGCGGTGTGTGTGTGTGTATGCGTGTGTGTGGGTGTGTGTTTGTGTATGTGATTTTACATACACGCACACATGTCAACAAGTAGTTTAGTATATTCTCCTAGGCTGTTACAAACCCCCCTACCTAAAGGATGATTTACGAAGGGAAAAAGAGGAGGAAGATCTTCTCGCAATCCCCAATTGGACCGCTTATCGAATCCTCGATTAGACCATTAACGAAGCGATCAATTTATCAAGTTAAATTGTTCAGCGGACGTCATGCGGGTGGGCGTTTCCCATATAAAAGGAAGCCTGGGTGCTCGAAGGCCCAGTGTCAATTTCCCAAGGGATCACATCCACATCGTCAAGTCCTCTCAGGCGTCATTCTGGCTGCGTTTAGTAAGAAGTTGCATTTGTATTTCTTATATCAAGTGTCCATTCTTCGTGCATTTTGTGTGGAACGACTCGATGGCTGAATGTGGCGTTTCACTTTTTTTTTTTCTTTTTTTTTTTTGTATGACATGCAATTGGATGATCCTTGCCCTGTCTGCCTCTGTGAGCGGTCATAGTCCTCGCAAGAATCATGGATCCCGGCCACAGCCGCCCTCCCCTTCGCAGCTTCCTTCCTTCGTCGCCTTCCTCTTCGCCCTCGACGGGTGCGGCCTCGGCTCTCCGCCTGGCCAAGCGGGAAGCGTTCGACCCTTCGTGCAAGGGCATCTAAAACCGCGCCATCTGGGCCCAGCTCAACCGGGCGTGCGATACTGCCAGAACCTCTTCAAGGAAGGAACCGCCATCTACGAACGCTTGCAGGTAAAAGGGGGGATGGGAAGCACTTCTAGAAGTTTGTTCAATTTTATATCTCGCCATAAATTAATGCCAAAGCGAGGATTCTTTTCGGGATCCTTATTTTACT
Organism: Penaeus monodon; assembly: GCF_015228065.2. Lineage (NCBI taxonomy): Eukaryota > Metazoa > Arthropoda > Malacostraca > Decapoda > Penaeidae > Penaeus > Penaeus monodon. The sequence goes on from NC_051392.1 coordinate 37,575,370, forward strand.
AATAATTCTAATTATATTCAATATGAGAAAGTAAAAGAGATAAACTAATAGACATATCTACTATACTAACGATTTTTCTTGTTAACAGGGGAGAAATGTTTCGCACTGCAATCTTTCCTGCTGTGGGATCGAACTCTCTCTCAAGTCTTAGTCGATACATGTTCGAAGAGAGTAAATATTCGCGAGCTTTAAACGGAAGATGCTAATGGCATGCGATTCACTCGGAAACCGGGATGTGATGATGTGAATATCGCTTTATGTAATATACGTTGGGTAACTTTTTTAATGGATGGAAAGTCATACTGTATTGTGATTGTAAGTGTGGCTAATGAAAGACACTATAAATGAATGTTACTTGGATTTGCATGTACGCAAGTTAAACGGTGATCACCAAATGATATTCCAAATAAAATTATTGTACATTAAATATTATTCCCGTGATTTACCTAAAAGACTTTTATGAATTCCAGAGAAAGTACGCCATTTATTTATTTATTATTATTTTTTTGTGTGTCCCTTTTTGTTTCTGATACTTTTCCTTAATTATGAAAAAAAAAAAAACTTGCAGGAAAAGCTTTCAGACCAAAATTATTTTTCTGAGTGTAGCGTAATATTTTTCTAAGTAATGGCTGTTTCCTATTATCCATCTTCAATCATGTCTGCCAAGATCAAAAGCGTTATTGTAATTTCCCTTAAAGATAGATTATTATAAAATAAAGAATAGAGAGATTTGTTTATCATTAGCGATCATTTTTGTGCATTTAAGCCGTTGCCAGATATCAAAGGCAACAAAATTATATCTTATACTGAAGTTTATGGAAAAAAAAACATAACCGTGCTGTATATTTTAATCTAATTAGCGATTGTAAAATGTCACGTTAAATTGTTATAACCCAGCACTCCTCACAGCACACTCTGCACTCTAGCAATCTATATTTGATAAATGCTACCATTTTCTAAAACTTTCAGATATTTTCCATACTCTCTCATTGCAATATCCAGGAATGTAAGAGCAATTCTTGGAATGTAGAGTTCAGGCGGTCTCTACGTAAGCAATGTAATCCTGGGTTTGCTACACTTACAACTATTTCGTCACTAAGACGGCCAAAAAAACCCAAAGATGCAAATGGAAGTTTATAACACGTTTCAAGGGTAAAGCAACACATGTTTTAGTGAAAAAACGTTGTTTATTCACCCATATTTAAAATTACTTAGATTTTATAGCTATATGCTCCTATTATACTGCTTGATTGTGGATCAGTAAATTCACTACTATTTTTTCTAAAAAATGTTTAAATTTGAAAGAATGAGTGACAACCAACACATCTCCGACCATGCATGTTAATTAAAGTAAAGCTTTGGGTTTATTGCTACGGACAGTAGCTAAAAAAAAAAAATAAAAAAAATAAATGTAGGCGGCGGCAGAGGTCGCGGTGCACCCGATGGACCGCCCGAGGCATAACCTCAGGCGAGCTTTCCGGATAGGCGCCCTGGAACATCTGCTCCTTCCGGCAGGATAGCGGTTACCTCTGCTGTCGAGGAATTGGAGCAACTGGGAGTTGAGGTGGCTGCCCTCTCGGGGTGAGAAACCTGCAGCGGCACGTCAGTATGGGTGGGTACACCTACTACGGGTCCGGCCGCAGCGTGGTGTGTAATGTCCAGGAGTAGCCATAGCCATCTCGCGCGACTTCTAGCCCTCTAGTTAAGTGACACCGGTTTGGATGAACGTATTATGTATTGAGACTGAAGCATGCTTTGGTTTCATGTCTCTTATGGTTTGTTATATGCTTCTCTGATGTTTGTAACTCGATATTGAAAGAGGCGTTTACGCCAACTCTCATCCGTGGAGTACAATTGCCCCTGGCGAGATATTCGCTGTTAACTGAGCTGGCTTATGAGATGTCTTGTCGGGCTGATTTCTCAGCAGCGACAACAGCCCCTTCGCTAGGACTTTGCTAGGTCCCAGAGAATGAGGATCTCTGCTCCTGGTACCAGCGTTCCAACCTGCATCGCTGGACATGGTTAGCGATAGCAGGTACAGTGATCATGAATCGAACACATTCTTGTTACCACGTGATGGAGGATCCTCCAGAATGTCGAGTTTACCTAGTGGCTACCCTATTGGTCCCCTTCAAAACTCCCCTTCCAACCAATGGCCACTCCAAGGTGTTTCACTGGACAAGACTGAAGAGGAGTGTGCCTGTGGTTCATCCATGGCAGTCTCTGTTAGATTAATAGAACTTCTAACCTGACGGACCCAGTTGCTCTGTGGGAGTTCTTCAAGCTGAACACTCGAATCATGCCCAGGAGACCATTGGCTACACGAGGGCAGGCAGAAATTCCATCTCCCTGGGACATTGAGGCCGCCGAAGCGTGTCGCATGCCATCGATCTTTGGACGTGTAGGGCTCGGACACTGCTGAGACGGGACAAGGAACATTTCATCAGGAATTTTTTGCTGAGGAGTTGAAAGCTTTCTTGGTAACGACCTTCGCCCTCTTGCCCACCCAGTCCTGAGAAACTGTCTAACCTCCCTCCTCGCAATGACTGCATCACGCTCCAGTGATGGATAGATAAAAGAAAAAAAAAGAAAAAAAAGGAAAAAAAAAAATAAATAAAATAAAATAAAATAAATAAAACACTTTATTCCCTCAATTACAATGGGTATTCATCTCAGATCATGTTGGGGTTCATGAACGTTGGGCTGAGTATTTTGAGCAGCTGTACCAATAGACCCCCAACTTTTAGCTTAGGTTTATATGCAAGCGATATCACATACCTGTGCGCCGAACCGCACCCATCAGCGAGGAACCTCCTACCCGTAATGAATTTAGGATGGCGCTTTCCAGCTTGAAGTGGGAAAAGCTCCCACATATTGTGATTATCCCTGCTGAACTTTCAAAAGGCTGGGAGTTAACCTATGGCTCGGGGCTTGCATGCAGTACTTGACTTGCCGGATCTGGCAGTCACATACCATCCCCTTGACCTGTTTGAGGGGCTGGTCATCCCTCTCTGAAGGGGAGGGGATTGTGGCTGTAGCAGCTAACACTGCTCGCTACCACAAAGTTTTCCGCCCACATCTTCTGAACAGATCTGCGACCATCTGCAACAGAGATTCAGAGCAATCTGGATTCACTCTGACAAATCACATAGACCCAATACTATCGCTTCGAGTAATTGTGGACACCGATCGTGAGTTTGGTCGTGTTGCTTGCAGCCTACATCCAACCTCAGAAGGCGTTTGACTCGGTCCATCGAGAATCGCTATGGGAGATCCTGAGCACTCAGGGGAATTCTGACATGGATTATTACCTAATAGCAAGCCATATACCGGTACGAAAGTGCTGTACAGTGTGGTGGGGGCCTGTCAACTTCTCCTTTAATCCCGGAATGAAGCGCAAGGCTGTGTCCTTGCCAACACTTTTCAACACATGTATTGACTGGATAATGGGCAGAGCTACTAGCCAAGTCAGTGTGGAGCAACACGGGCCATGCAGGTCTCGACCTTTCACTTTTGCCAAATGATGTTGCCTATCCTATCTTGAGACCCTGGAGTCACTGATGCGGCTCTTGATGCATTTAGCAATGAGGCAAGCCTTAGACCTAGAGTTCTTCTGGACCAAGACAAGATTCCGGACTTTGGGGGTCTGTTAGGGGAACCCCGTTCAGGTCGATCCATGCTTGCTAAGAGGACGTTGAAGTCACAGAGATTTAAACATGCTTGGTAGCATAGTCCCACATCTCTGGGCTGTCAGACCGCCTTTTATGGTAGCTAAAACCTTGACGCTATCTAGTGCCTGGAGGACTCGTCCTTGATGCCTTTTGTAACAAGTTCCTCTTTGCCGGATACATGGGGTACAGTTGGCAGGACACCACTATCCAACCTTGGCTACAACCGTGAGACTGATGTAGGACTTGTTACTCTTGCATAATCCGTGATCGCCACTAATGCTTATATAGGCACTCATTGTCCCTGTGGCTGACTCCTGCCATCTGTTGTCTCTTTGCGAGATAACCCTGGGTAGGAGGAATGCCTGTGGATAACCCAGGAAGTCTGGCTGGGCATCTCGACGAAAACTTGTCGCGAGGAGTTAGAGATAGACGAGGGCCCTGCCTGAAGAATTTGCCATGAGGGGACCATCGTGGCTGGAAGCGAGGGTGGATCGGCCATGCGCCCCCGTCGGCATTAGCCGCCTTGATGATGAGATTTGTAAGTATAAACCCACACACACGTGTATGTATAAATTTAATTTTATTTTAATGTGTGTGTGTGTGTGTCTTGTGGTGTTTGTGTGTTGCGTGTGTGGTGTGTGTGTTTGTGTATGTGGATTTTTAACATACACGGCCACATTTTCACACAATATATTGTATATTACTCCTAGTGCTGTTAACATAACACTCCCTATAATAGAGGGATGATTTACATAAGGGGAAAAGAGGAAGGAAGATCTCTCGCATCCCCAATCGAACCTCGATTAGAACCATACGAAACGATCAAGTTTCAAGTTATTGTTCAGCGACGTCATGCGGGTGGGCGTTTCCATATAAAGGAATCCTTGGTGCTGGAAGGCCAGTGTCAATTCCCCAGCCATCACATCCAGCAAAAATCGTCCAAGTACACTCTCTAGCGTCAGTCTGCTGTGTGGAGTAGAAGTTGCGTTTTGTATTTACTTATTATCAAGTGTCTATTCTTCGTGCATTTGTGTGGAAAGACCGATTGCTGAATGTGGCGTTTTCACTTTTTTTTCTTTTTTCTCTTTGATGACAGGCAATGTGGATGATCCTTGCGCTGGCTGCCTCCTGTACGTTATGAGTCTCGCAGAATATGGATCCCGGTCACAGCCGCCCTCCCCATCCAGCTTCCTTCGTCGGCCTTCCTCATTCGACCTCGACGGGTGCGGCCTCGGCTCTCCCCTGGCCAAGCGGGAAGCGTTCGACCCTGTCGTGCAAGGGCATCTACAACCGCGCCATCTGGGCCCAAGCATCACCGGGCGTGCGGGGACTGCCAGAACCTCTTTCAGGAAGGAACCGGCCATCTACGACGCTTGCAGGTAATAGGGGAAGCAGGCTGGTGGAGGGGGGGAAGCCACTTCTGAAGTGTGTTCACTGTTAAATCTCGCCATAATATAACTGCCAAAGCGAGACAGTTGATTGAGGATGGACACACAGTTCATTGTAACATTCTTTAACGGGAATCCTGAATTTCCGTTATATTTATATGAAATTTGAAACAAGTAAAAGATATAAGCTAAATAGGAACAAGTTAGTACCCTATACTAATTATGTTTTTCTTGTTGACAGGGAGAAATGTTTCGACACACGCAATCTTTCCTGCGTGTGTGGATCGTGAACTCCTCTCTCAACCTGGAACGAATACATTTCCAGCAGAGTTAATTCGCGAGCTTTTAAACGAAGATGCTAATGGCTTGCAGATTCACTTGGAAACCAGGATGTGAAATGATGTGAAAATCTCGATTTATGTAGTACACGTTTGGGTAGGATTTTTTACTGTATTTGAAAGTAATATGTAATGTGATTGTAGTTGGGCTATGAAAAGCCTATTAAAATGATGTTTTACTTCGATTTATTGGTACCCAAAGTTTAAACTGTGTATCACCAAATTGATATTTCAAATAAAATTATTGTACATTACCTAAAAAGAAGACTTTTTTATAAATCCAAAGTCAAATGTAAACGTTTATGTTGGATTTTTTTTTGTGTCACTTTTTTGTTTGTCTGATACTTTTTCCTTAATATCAAAAAAAAAAAAAAAAAATACTTACATTGAAAAGCCGTTCATTACCGAAAGGTTGTTCTGAGTGTTAGCGTATATATTTTCTAAAGTAAATAGACTGTTTCCTATCATCTCAATCTTGTCTGCCAGAGATCAACAATCGTTATCGTATTCCTTTAAAAGATAGATAATTACAAAATAAAGAAAATAGAGAGGTTTTGTTTATCTTAAGCTTCCTTTTTTGTGGCAGTTTTAAGTCCGTTTTGCAAAAGATATCAAAAGGCAACAGAATTATATCTTCTAATGAATTTAATGGAAAAAAAACATACCCGTCACTGTATTTTTTTAATCTAATTAAGCGATTGTTTAAATGTTTACTTAAATGTTATAACCCCGACTTCACTCACAGCACACTCTGCCACTCTTACAATCTATATTTGCAAATGCTGACCATTTTTTCTAAACTTTCCAGCATTTCCAGACATCTCTCTGCAATATCCAGACTACATAGCATTTCGTGAATGTAGAGTTGCGGCGTCTCAACGTAAGCAATAGTAATCCTCTGGGGTTTGCTACACTTACACTATTTCGTCACATAAAGACGGCCAAAAACACAAAGAGGCAAATGAAGTTATACACGGTTTCAAAGGATAAATCAAACACCATTTGTTTAGTGAAAAAACTTGCTATTCAACCCATATGTTAAAAATTAAATTATAATTTCATAGCTATATGCCTCTATTATACTGCTTGGATGTGGAATCAGTAATTCACTAAGATTTTTTCTAAAAATGTTAAATTTGAGAATGAAAGACCACCAACCATCCTCCGATCCAATGTTAAATTTAAAATTAAAGCATTTGGGTTTTAATTACTATGGACAGTAAACAAAAAAATAAAAAAAAAGAAAAATTTAGGAGCGGGCCAGAGGTCGCGTGCACCCAGAGTGACCGCCCGAGGCATAACCTCAGGCGAGCTTTCCGATAGGGCGCTTTGGAACATCTCCTTGCGGCAGGCATGAGCGGTTACCTCTGCTGTTCGAGGGAATTGAGCAACTGGAGGTGAGGTGGTTTGACCTCCCGCCATGGGAGAAGACCTGGCAGCGGCACGATAGTATGGTTGGTAACACCTACTACTGGTCGGGCGCAGCGTGATGAGTCATCCCCTTCCAGGGAGTACCTGGCCATCTCCCAACAGGCGACTTCAACCCTTGGTATTTAAGGTGACACCGGTTGATGCAACGTATTATGGTATTTGAACATGAAGCTGCCTTAAGCTTCATGTCTCATTATGGCTGTCTACGCTTTGTTTGTAAAACTCGATATGAACGGGAGTTCTACCCCAACTCTCATCCGTGGCAGGACATTGCCCCTAGCGAGATAGTCGCAGTGACTGAGCTGGCTATGAGATGTCTGTCGGACTGACTCAGCAAGGCCTCCTTCTCTGGGACTTTGCTAAGTCCAAGAGAATGAGGATTTCTGGCTCCTGGTACCAGCGTTCCAACCTGCATCGCTGAACATGTATACGATACAGTAAACAGTGGATCAAGGAGATCGACCACTTCTGTTACCACGTGATGGAGGAATCCTCCATAACTGCAGAGTTTACAAAGTGGCTACCCTATGGGTCCCCTTCAAAACTCCCCGTCCATCCGATGGCCACTCCAAAGGGTTTCAACTTGACAGACTGAGAGAGGAGTGTGCCTGTTGGGTTCACCCATGCAGTCTCTGTAGATTCATAGAACTTGATAACCTGACGGACCCAGTTGCTCTGTGTGAGTTCTTCAAGCATGAAACACTTTAAGGCAGCCCAGAGAACCAATGCGGACACCCGATGGCAAGGCAGAATTCCATCTCCCCTGGAGACATTGAGGCCGCCGAAGCGTGTCGCATGCCATCGGTCTTTGACGTGGTAGGGCTCGGACACTGCTAAAGACGGGACAAGGAACATTTCATCAGGAATCTTGCTGAGGGAAGGTTGAAGGCCATTTCTTGTAAAACGACCTTCGCCCTACTACCAAGCCCTGAGAAAGCTGCTCTAATTCTAAACTCCTCTCGCAGAATGACTGCAGTCCCGCTCATGGTGGGATAGATATTCAAACACTTTACATCCCTTATTACAATGGGATTCTCATCAGATATGTTGGGGTTCTGAACGTTGGGCTGAGTATTTTGAGCAGCTGTACCAGGTAGACCCTCCAACAGTTAGCTTGGATGCCAGCGATATCACACTACCTGACCTGTGCCAATACCCACCATCGCGAGGAACCTCCTACCCTTAATGGAGTTTTGGATGGCGATTTCCACTGAAATGTGGGGAAAGCTCCACACATTGTGATATCCCTGCTGAACTTTCTAAGGCTGGAGTAAACCTACAGTATTGGACTGCCAGATGACTGTCATCTGACAGTTCCATACGCATTCCCCCTGACCTGTTAGAGCGTGGTCATCCCTCTCTAGCAAGGAAAGGGGACCGCTGGGACTGTAGCAACTGACGTGGGCATTGCACTGCTCAGCATACAGGTAATGTTTTCGGGCCACATTCTTCTGAAACGGATCTACAACCATCTGCTAGGAACCAGAGATCGGAGCAGTCTGGATTCACTCTGGCAAGTCACAATAGAATACTAGCGCTTCAGTACGTGTGGAACACGCGTTGTGGAGTTTGGTCGTGCTTTGCTTGCAGCCAACGTCGACCTCAAGAAGTTGTTTTGACTCGGTGCTATCGAGAATTGTTATGGGAATCTTGAGACTCAGGGGGAAATTCTGAAGGATTATTGGCCTAATAGCAAGCTTATATACCAGTGCTGAAAGTGCTGTAAAGTGTGGTGGGGGCCTGTCAAACTTTTTCCCTGTTAATCCGGGGGTGATTCAAGGCTGTGTCCTTGCACCAACACTCTCAACACCTATAGGGACTGGATAATGGCAGAGCTATTAACCAAAGTCAGTGTGGAGCAACACTAGGCAATATAAAGGGTTCCAGACCTTGACTTTGCTGAGGATGTTGCTATCTTATCTGAGTCCCTGGAGTCACTGGTGGCGGCTCTTGATGCATTTAGCAATGAGGCGAAGCCTTTGGGCCTAGAGGCCCTCCTGGACCAAGACCAAGATTCAGGACTTTGGGGGTCTGTTAGGGACCCCGTTCAGTCGATCCATGCTTGCTTCGAGGACATTGAAATCACAGAGAATTTTACATAGTTGGTAGAATATCCATATCTCTGTGCTGTCAAACAAGAAGTTAGAAGACGGATTGGTCGGGCAGCAGGAGCCATGAACTCGATCAACAAGAGTATATGGAGATGTCAGTACCTATGCAGAAGGACCAGCTACGTGTCTTCAAGGCCTTGATACTGTCAGTTTTGCTTTATAAAAGTGAAATCTGGATGCATCTAGTGCCTTTGGGAGTCCCGTCTTGACGTCTTTTGTAACACCGTGAGATTGACATAGGCCCTGTTACTTGCATAATTTTGGTTTGCCAACTCAGGCTATATAGGCACCTTGCTCGTTTCCCTGTGGATGCCCCTGCCCATCGGGTTTTGTCTCTTTGCGAGACAACCCGGGGTGGAGGAGGCCTGTGGGACGACTCAGGGGGTTCAGGGCTTAGGCCTGTCTGGAGATTTGCCATAGGGACCATCGTGGCTGGAAGTGAAGGGTGGATGCGCCCCCGTCGCGTTAGCCCCTTGATGATGATGATGATTATGTAAGTATAAACACACACAATTTGTATATATATGTATGTGTGTGTGTGTGTGTTTGTGAAATGTGATTTTACATACACGCACACATGCCACACACAATATATGTATATTACCCCCTGGGCTGTTAACATAACTCCCTACATAAGGATGATTGACAAAAAAGGAAAAAGAGGAAAAGATCTCTCGCAATCCCCAATCGAACCTCGATTAGACCATTTAAACGAAGCGGATAAATTTTGTCAAGTAAATTATTCAGGACGGTCATGGGGGTGGGCGTTTCCATATAAAAGGAAGCCTGGGCGCTGGAAGGCCAGTGTCATTCCCCAGCATCACATCCACTCGTCAAGTCAAACTCTCAAGCGTCATGTCTGGCTGCTTTAGTAGAAGTTGCGTTTGTATTTCTTATATCAAGTGCCCTATTCTTCTTGCATTTGTGAGGGAAAAGAACTCGATTGCTGAATGTGGCGTTTCACTTTTTTTTTTCTTTTTTTTTTTTGTATTGACAGGCAATGTGGATGATCCTTGCTCTGGCTGCCTCCTGTAGCGTCATGAGTCTCGCAAGAATCATGGATCCCGGCCACAGCCGCCCTCCCCTCCAGCTTCCTTCGTCGCCTTCCTCTTCGACCTCGACGGGCGCGGCCTCGGCTCTCCGCCTGGCCAAGCGGGAAGCGTTCGACCCATCGTGCAAGGGCATCTACAACCGCGCCATCTGGGCCAAGCTTAACCGGGCGTGCGAGGACTGCCAGAACCTCTTCAGGAAGGAAACCCCGGGCCCTCTACGACGCTTGCAGGTAATGAGGGAAGCAGGTTTGGGGGGGAGGGGAAGCACTTCTAGAAGTGTGTTCACTGTTAAATCTCGCCATAATATAACTGCCAAAGCGAGGATTCTTTTCGGGATCTAAATTTTACTTTATATAATTATATGAATTTAAAAAAAGAAAAGATATAAAATAAATAGACTGAATATATACTATACTAACGATTTTTTTTTTGTTAACAGGGGAAATGTTTCGACACAGCAATCTTTCCTGGTGTGGGGATCGAACTCTCTCTCAACCTGAACGAATACATGTTCGAAGCAGAGTTAATTCGCGAGCTTTAAACGGAAGATGCCCGATTCACTCGGAAACCAGGATGTGAAATGATGTGAATATCGATTTATGTAATATAAAGTTGGGGATAACTTTTTAATGTATTGAAATTAAATACTGTATGTGGGTTGTAAGTTAGCTAATGAAAGACCTATTAATGAATGTTAAATTGGGATTTGCATGTACGCAAAGTTTAAACGGTGTATCACCAATATATTTCAAATAAAGTTATTGTACATTAGATATTATTCCGTGATTTTACCTAAAAAGAAGACTTTTTATGCATCCAAAGTCAAGGTACAACCATTTATTTTAGATTTTTTGTCACGTTTTTTTTTTTGTTTCCTGATACTTTTTCCTTTAATATTAAAAAGAAGAAAAAAAAAAAGACTTGTATGGAAAAGCTTTCAGACCGAAATGATTTTCTGAGTGTAGCGTCATACATTTTCTAAAGTAATAAATTGTTTCCTGTTATCTCAATCTTGTCTGCCAGAGATCAAAAGCGTTATTGTAATTTCCCCTAAAAGATAGATAAATTTCAAATTAAAGAAAGAGAATTTGTTTATCATTAAGCGGTCCTTTTTTGTGCAGTTTAAGCCCTTGCAAGATATCAAAAAGGGAACAGAATTATATCTTAAAATAAATTAAATGGAAAAAAACATAACCGTACTGTATATTTTAATCTAATTAAGCGATTGTAAAATGTCACGTTAAATGTTATAACCCAGCACTCTCACAGCACACTCTGCACCCTTACAATCTATATTTGTAAATTATACCATTTTCTAAACTTTCAGACCCTTTTCCAGACATCTCTCATTGCAATATCCAGGAATAAATAGCTTTTCAGTGGGAAAGTAGAGTTGCAGACGGTCTCTACGTAACAAAAGAATCCTGGGTTTGCTACACTTACATTTCGTCACATAAAAACGGCCAAAAACACAAAGGCAAAAGGAAGTTTTTACAGGGTTTTTAAAAGGGAAAATCAAACACCATGTTTAGGGGAAAAATTTTTTGTTTTTTCACCCATATTTTAAAATTACTTAGTTTTTATAGCATATGCTTATTTACTGCTTGCGTGGAGCAATTTTTTCTAAAAAAAATTAAATTAAAAAGAATGAAAGCCCCAACCAAACATCCTCCGACCAATGCAGGGTTAATCAAAACAAAAGTTTTGGGTTTAATTGCTATGGACAGTAGAAAAAAAATGTAGGGGGGGAGAGGTCGCGTGCACCCAGAGTGCCGCCCAGGCAAAACCTCAGGCAGCTTTCCGGATAGGGTTTGGGAAACCATCCGGTCCTTGCGGCAGGATGAGCGGTTACCTTGCTTCGAGGGAATTGAACACTGGGGGGGAGGTGGTTGCCCTCTCGGAGGTGAGAAAACCCGGCAGCGGGATGATCAGTATGGGTGGGACCTCTACGGTGGGCCGCAGCGATGGGCATCACCTCCAGGGGGGGGGCCATACTATTCTAGCCGACTTTTGCCCTCGGTAGTTAAGGGGGACACCGGTTAGAAAAGTGTTATGGTACTGAGACGAAGCAGCCCCTTTGGGTTTTTGTCTTCAGGCGTATACGCTTCTATGTTTTGTAACCAGTGAAAGGGCGTTCTACCCAAAACCCCACCCTGGAGACAATTGCCCCCCGGGGGGAGTTCGCTGTGACTGAGCTGGGATGAGATGTCTGTCGGGAGCTGATCTCACAGCGCTTTTTTGGACTTTGCTAGTCCCGAGAATGAGGATCTCGGCTCTGGTACCAGCGTTCCAAACCCGCATCGCTGGACATGGTATAGCGATAGAGGTACAGTGACCAAAGGGGATCGACCACATTTTTGTTACCACGTGATGGGGGATCCCCAGAATGCAGAGTTTACCAAGTGGCTCCCTATGGGTCCACTTCAAAACTTCCGTCCTCCAATGGCCACTCTAAAGGGGTTTTCACTTTGGACAGATGAGAGAGGGTGTGCCCGTGGGTTCACATGGGGGCTCTGTTAGATTCAAGAAAATTTATAAACCGACGGGGCCCAGTTTTTCTCTTGGGAGTTCTTCACATGAAAAACTTGAAACAGCCAGGAGACCATTGGCGTACACCCGAGGCAAGGCAGAATTTCCTCTCCCCCGGGGGAAAATTGGAGGCGCCGAAAGGGGTCGCTGCCCCTGGTCTTTTATTAGGGTCGGACACTGTGAAAGGGGCAAGGAACATTTCATCAGGGTTCTGGGAGTTGAAACCCTTTCTTGGTAAAAGACCCCGCCCTCCCACAAGCCGAGAAAGCTGAATTCTAAAAACCTCCTCGCAGATGACTGCAGTCCGCTCAGTGGGGGATAATAAAAAAAAAAAAAAAAAAAAAAATATTTTTAATTAAATGGGTATTCATCTCAGACATGTTGGGTTCAGAAAGTTTTGGGGTGAGTATTTTGGGCGCTGTACCAGTAGCCCCAACATTAGCTTGGATGCAAGCGATATCACAATACCTGTGCCAGACCCACCCATCAGCGAAAGAACCTCCTACCGTAATGAGGTTTAGGATGGCGATTTCCAAGCTGAAATGTGGGAAAGCTCCACACATATGTGATATCCCTGCTGACCTTCTAAAGGCTGGGAGTGAACCTATGGCTCGGGGCTTGCATGCAGTCTTGACTGCCATCTGGCAGTCCAGTACCATTCCCCCTGACCTTTTAAGGGCCATGGTCATCCCTCTCTGGGGATCGCTGGGACTGTAGCAGCTACACTGCTCAGCATACCAGGCAAGTTTTCGCCACATTCTTTTGAAACGGATCTGCTACCATCTGCACCAGAGATCGGAGCAGTCTGGATTCACTCCTGACAAGTCCACAATAGACCATATCCTAGCGCTTCGAATAAATTTTGGAACACCGTCGTGAGTTTGGTCGTGGGTTGCTTGCAGCCTACATCAACCTCAAGAAGGCGTTTGACTCGGTGCATCGAGAATCGCTATGGGAGATCCTGAGACTAAGGGGAATTCTGACATGGATTATTAGCCTAATAGCAAGCCTATATACCGGTACTGAAAGTGCTGTAAAGTGTGGTGGGGGCCTGTCAAACTTCTTCCCTGTTAATTCAGGGATGAAGCAAGGCTCTGCTCTTGCACCAACACTTTGCAACACCTGTATTGACTGGATAATGGGCAGAGCTACTAGCCAAAGTCAGTGTGGAGCAACACTAGGCAATATCAAGATCTCAGACCTTGACTTTGCCAATGATGTTGCTATCCTATCTGAGACCCTGGAGTCACTGATGGCGGCTCTTGATGCATTTAGCAATGAGGCAAAGCCCTTAGGCCTAGAGGTCTTCTGGACCAAGACCAAGATTCAGGACTTTGAGGGTCTGTTAGGGGAGCCCGTTTAGTCGATCCATGCTTGCTAAGAGGACGTTGAAGTCACAGAGATTTACACAGCTTAGTAGCGTAGTCCACATCTCTGGGCTGTCAGACCAAGAAGTCATTAGACGGATTGGTCTGGCAACAGACCAATCCGTTTTGCTTTATGGAAGTGAAACCTTGACACTATCTAGTGCCTGGAGTCTCGTCTTGATGCCTTTTGTAACAAGTCTCTTTGCCGGATCAAGGGGTACAGTTGGCAGACCACATGTCCAACCTATGGCTATACCGTGAGACTGACGTAAGACTTGTTACTTGCATAATCCGGGATCGCCAACTCAGGCTATATAGGCACTCGTTTCCCTGTGGCTGACCCTGCCCATCAGGTTGTCTCTTTGCGAGATAACCCTGGGTGGAGGAAACCTGTGTGATAACCCAGGAAGTCATGGCTTGGGCAGCTCGACGAGACTTGTCGCGAGGAGTTAGAGATGAGACGAGGGCCTGCCTGAAGATTTGCCATGAGGGACCATCGTGGCTGGAAGCGAAGGGTGGATGCGGCCATGCGCCCCCGTCGGCGTTAGCCCCTTGATGATGATGATTATGTAAGTATAAACCCACACACGTGTATGTATATATATGTGTGTGTGTGTGTATGAGTGTGTGTGTGTGTATTTGTGTATGTGATTTTACATACACGCACACATGTACACACAATATATTGTATATTACTCCTAGGCTGTTAACATAACTCCCTTACATAAAGGATGATTGACAAAAAGGGAGAAAGAGGAAGATCTCTCGCAGTCACCAATAGGACCGCTTATCGAACCTCGATTAGACCAGTTAACGAAACGGATCAATTTATCAAGTAAATTGTTCAGCGACGGTCATGCGGGTGGGCGTTTCCATATAAAAAGAAGCCTGGGCGCTGGAAGGCCAGTGTCATTCCCCAGCATCACATCCACTCTTCAAGTTGTCTCTCAAGCGTCATGTCTGGCTGCGTGAGTAGAAGTTGCGTTTGTATTTCTTATATCAAGTGTCTATTCTTCGTGCATTTTGTGATGGAAAGAACTCGATTACTGAATGTGGTGTTTCACTTATTTTCTTTTTTTCTTTTTTGTATCGACAGGCAATGTGGATGATCCTTGCTCTGGCTGCCTCCTGTAGCGTCATGAGTCTCGCAAGAATCATGGATCCCGGCCACAGCCGCCCTCCCTTCCAGCTCCCTTCGTCGCCTTCCTCTTCGACTTCGACGGGCGCGGCCTCGGCTCTCCGCCTGGCCAAGCGGGAAGCGTTCGACCCATCGTGCAAGGGCATCTACAACCGCGCCATCTGGGCCAAGCTCAACCGGGCGTGCGAGGACTGCCAGAAACCCTCTTCAGGAAGGAACCGGCCATCTACGCGCTTGCAGGTAATAAGGGGGGGAGGGGAAGCACTTCTAGTTCACTGTTAAATCTCGCCATAATATAACTGCCAAAGAGAGGAAAGTTGAATTGAGGATGAAAGACAAAGTTCATTGTAACATTCTTTAACGGGATCCTGAATTTACACGTATATAGTTATATGAAATTTGAAAAAAAGTAAAGATATAAGCTAATAGACAAGTATACACTATACTAATGATTTTTCTTATTGACAGGGAGAAATGTTTCGACACAGCAATCTTTCCTGCGTTGTGTGATCGAACTCTCTCTCAACCTGAACGAATACATTTCGAAGCAGAGTTAATTCGCGAGCTTTAAACGGAAGATGCTAATGGCTTGCAGATTCACTCGGAAACCAGGATGTGAAATGATGTGAATATCGATTTATTTAAAACACGTTGGGTATAGTTTTTTTACTGTATTGAAAGTAAATACTGTAATGTGATTGTAAGTTAGGCTAATGAACGGCCTATTAAATGGCTTTATATGCACATTGCCAAAAAAGTTAAACGGTGTATCACCAAATGATATTTCAAATAAAGTTATTGTATATTAAATATTATTCCATTATTTACCTTAAAAAAAGTCAAGGTACACCATTTATTTTGGATTTTTGGAGCTTTCAGACCGGGATAATTTTCTGAGTGTAGCGTAATATATTTTCTAAAGTAATAGATTATTTCCTGTTATGTATATTTCATCTCAATCTTGTCTACCAGAGATCAAAAGTGTTATCGCAATTTCATTAAAAAGATAGATCATTACAAAATAAAGAACGTGTTTATAAAATGTCACGCTAAAATGTTATAACCCAGCACACTATTACAGCACACTCTGCACTCTTACAATCTATATTGTAATGCTACGTTTAGACTCATGCCTTATCCAGACGGTCATTAAATCCCTTATTTAGTTCTAGCCATTCAGTGCCATGGGAAATTTGATATAGGCATGTTTAATAGTTTATGTATAGAGAAAAAAGGGTTTGGTATTTGAGAAAGGAGACGGAGTTATTGCCAGCGATGGTGACCGCAGCTTTGCTTTTGTATTATTGTTCCCTGTTGCTTTAACTGTACTGCAGTGTAGTTTTTTTTTAGGCCCTCTTTTTCTCTTTTCTCTCCTGTTAGACATTACGTCTATATAATTAGAAACAAACAAGTGCGAACGAAGAAATAAAAAAAACTTTAATTGTTTCCTTCAGATTATTTGGTTGTATAAACGGTGTGTTCTGTGCATCTGTAACGATCATTGTTAAGGTGGACTTACACTTCAGAGTAATCCATTCGACGAAGTCATCATATAATATGACAATTAAAACCACTACTATTTTCTAAACTTTAATTGAAGAATAGTTCATAATAGTCATTTCGGCTTTACACCTCGTAACATAATACAGGCACAATACAGTAGATATAAAATCCACAATAGATATCAGACAAGTACCAGACATCTCACAGCAATATCCCGGTACAAATAGCTTTTCAGTGGAATGTAGATTTGCAGACGGCCTCAGCGTAAGCAATAGTAATTCTGGGTTTGCTACACTTACACAATCTCGTCACATAAAGACACGAAGTGAAAGAGAGGGTATGGGCATGGAGAGGAGGAATGAGGGGTATGGGGAGGGGAGGGGATGGATGATGAGGACAAAGTCGCTTGATGTAAGATAAGGAAAGTTAAGAAAGAGGATTTATGATGTGGTGAGAGAGGATATACTACCGGATGGTGCATCAGACGAAGGTGTAGAGGATAGGATGAGATGGAAACTAAGAAGAAAAAGAAGAAGAAGAAAGAGGAGGACAAGGAGGAGGAGAAAGGGGAGGAGAAGAAAAAGAAGAGGAAGAAAGAGGAGGACGAAGAGGAGCAGAAGGAGAGGGAGGAGGAGGAAAAGGTAAGGGAGGAGAAGGAGGAGGAGGAGAAGATGAAGCAGAAAAAGAAGGAGAGGAAGGAGGAAAAGGAAGAAGAAAAAAAGAAGCAAAGCCAACACACTAAATACAGCACAATCCGACAGCATTCGGGCGTCAGTCAGATGCTGTCAGAATGTCTGGGGCACCTGACATCACAATCACAAATCCTCGTGGACGAACAAAGGATCCATGAGACCGTCATCTGTGAACGAAAAGCACTGGGTCACATTTCGCTTATGGGTAACTAGTAAATACATATATGCAGCCAAAATTATAATGAATGAATAAATTAATTAAAGAAACAAATAAATTTATGAAATAAAAATAAATAAATATGCATACATACATACATATGCACACACTCACACTCACACACACACACACACACACACACACACACACACACACACACACACACACACACACACACACACACACACACACACACACACACACGCATATATATATATATATATATATATATATATATATATATATATATATATATATATATATATATATCACTCTCTCCATCCTAGTACTTCTCTTCCTTCTCTCCTCATTTCCTCACCTCCACTCCTTACCCCCTTCCCCTATTCCTTCGCTTCCTCTCCCTCTCCTCACCTGCTGAGGCTCGAGTGCTGAGGTCGGCCTCCATCTCGAGAATAAGGTTATCCTCTGCCTCTCTTACCGCGTCCTCCTCCAGAAGCCGTAGGTAGTCGATTCCGGCCAAACTTGGCTCCCAGGCGTTGTCAGCCAACGTCACTGCCGAAGGATGTAATAATGGTAATGGTCATGGTAATTGTTATAGTGATGGTGAAGGTAGTGGTAATGGTAATGGTAACGGTGGAAATGGGAGTCATAGGAACGGTAATAACAATACCAGTGGGAATGAAAGCAACTTGAAGAGCATATTCACACCAACAGTAAAGATGAAAATAAAAAGTATGTGTTCGTGTTTACTTATATATTGTATGTGTGTTATCATACAAGTGTGTGTGCGTGCGTGCGTGTGCGCGCGCGCACGCGCGCGAGTGTGTGTGTGTGTGTGTGTGCGTGTGTGTGTGTGCATGCGTGCGTGCGTGCGTGTGTGTGTGTGTGTGTGTGTTTGTGTGTGTGTGAGCTCTATAAAATATAAACAAATTTGTTGCCACGCACAGGTGTGTTCCAAAGCGCCGACCCTGACTTCCTGCAGCCACGGCAGGAGAGACGAAGGGTCCAAGTCGGCGCGAGGGTAAACGGTGACCGTCTTGGCGCGCAGGTTTACGGCGACCAGGACGCGCCTCCTCTCGTCCAGGCCGTAGGTGCGCGAAATGTCCCTGGCGG
>NC_051392.1:37611380-37618880 GCF_015228065.2 Penaeus monodon
ATCGGAGCTGAGATTGTCACTAGTGGGGGGTTTCCGCAGAATCCATCAATACCAAAATTGTTGCGATCGGTTTTGTGAAAGTATTCCGAAAAGTTACCTAATTTAAGCATCTTATCCTCTATGTACTTCCCTCACAAATGAAAAATAAAAGTTGTTTAATAGAAGTGTTGGAGCACGAAAAGAAAAACTATGTTAGTATAATTTAAGTGTCAACTAGCCACCACTCACAAGGCAAACAATATATGGCAACAACAGAGACAACAGATCTAAGAATGTAGAAAAGGTATGAATGAGAATGGATATCTTCACAGTACAGGAGATGTATTTGACTGGTTTCAATTATATCTTCATCAGAAATACATATATTTCTGATACTCATTCATAGCTTTTCTACATTTGTCAACATGAATGCAGTTCAAATCTAAGAATTGTAATTTTTTGTGTACTTCAGTTGCAAGTGAAAAAGAACAAAGTTATTTGACACAGAAGTGTGAGAGAGTATATAGAGAAAAACTTGTATGGCTCTTCTCTTTTATTTTGAGGTTTTATGCCTTTGGATGTTTCACTTTTAGTTTTGGAATATAGTGTCAATACAGTAGTTTTATTCCACAATATATACAAGGGAAATTATTTTAAGAAATAGTAAATATTCAATCCAAAATTATGAAAAATGTTGATATGCAAAGAAAGACTTGAGCAATTTCTTGGGTCTCCTCTTCCTTAGTTATATCATGGTTCCATGAGAGTTGGTGGAGCATCAACAGATGGCTGTCAGTATAACAGTCAGGATCATGACTGCTACAGCCTCTGTACCTACAGTTCCCTGGCAAAGACAAAGTGCCATTTTGGAACAGATCCCTTTACTGTAATGACTAAATGAGAGGGAGTTCTACCAGCTTATTTTTGTCATAATTTCTGTGTTGGATATTTTTTGGCCTTTTACCAGAGAACCAAGGGGCATAGATACTGCAGCAATCTCTAAAGGCTATGTTGCTCTTAACCCATTGGTGACAGTCGTTTTTTGATGAAGTTGTGTGGCAACAGGTGTGAGTTAGTACATGTGCAGTTCTGTGTGGAGGTGATTGTTTGGGTGGCTCAACATCCCACAATAGTCTTATGATTTGGGTGAATTATCCATATTGCAAGAGTGTAGCATGGTATAGGTGTAGTAAAGCATGAACAGCCACTTGGCCTTGTTATCAGGAAAACATGAGAACACAGAACAGACTGTTAGTCCATAATGAGTAGTTAGGGCCATTTACTTTTGTAATGTAAATGACATTATTTAGATGATTTCATCAGTGTAACATCTTGATGATGTCACCAACATGGCATCTTTAAAAAGTCATAACATGTAAATTTATATCATCCATATGATATTATAGTACTTAATCTTACATTTCCTGGTATAACCTACCTAAACCAACTAAAAGGTCTTTTAAAAATATTCTTGTTCTTGAAAAATTATTTGCCCATAACATGCAAAACCTCATGACCTAATAATGGGTAACCCTCCTGAGATTTTTTTGTCATGACATGATGACATGTCACCCTTCACTAGTAAGTTAATTGCTGCCAACATCATCACTATTAGTTTTTGTGAGCTAAAATGACATCTTGATAGTATAGGCTACATTAAATGCAGTCTACAGATATTACATTTTTAGTGGTTCTTTTTGGATTCCCAGTAGTTGGACCCAGAGGCTTTATCTCAACATTGTAACAAACTGTCTCCATTGTATAACACTCCTAGCTGGACTAGCTTGCAATGCAGTCCTCACAGAGGGGCATATTTTTGAGTAACTCAAATTTAATGTTCTACCATATAAAGATAGCATCAGGAAGAAAAGTTAAAAAGGTTGATAAGATCACAGTTATAGAGAACCAGAAGTGACTGTGAGATATCTGGGATCATGAGTTAGTATTACATTTTCACTCACTGTAGATACTAACTCAGTCCTTATGAGAGAAGTGAGTAATGTCAGATAATAACTGAGCATCTATGCACACTTTTTGTTACCTTTTTTCCCACCATACATTTTAACATGCCTAGAAAAATGCAAGTCAATTTAAAACCGGACCTTTCCACACAAACACATTGCAAGGGATTAGTGGTAAAATTTTCTCAACAGAAGGTTACATTTTCACTAGAACTTAAATTTCAGCATAAGTAATAAATTAAAGGTAATCCAACCTTGCTACTTTTAAACATACTATTTTTATTTCTTGCATAGTAGATAGAAATTACAAAAAATACATTTAGGGAATAACAGGGTCTAACTAATGATATTTTGATCAGTCAGATATGTAATAGGACATAGCCAAGGGGAAGAAAGGAACTAGGATAGTTGATTTTCTGAATCATGGGCTATGACTATTTAATAGTTTTGTTCTAACTTACCTGTTAATGATTATGACTTGAACAGGATCATCTTTCTGAAGATGAGTTGGGTCAGCTGCAGCGCATCACTCGCCTCCCTATCATCCACCATGAGGGTTATGTGTGCCCTCTCCCCCCCAACCATCGTTTCCAGATGATGAAGTTCCATCACTTATATAATATTCTTACTAAAGATGGTGTAATTGACCAGCAAAAGCAGGTTTGTATTTGATGTTGAATATAACTTGGATAATATTAGACAATTCCCACTGTACATTGTGTAATAATGTTAATTTGATTCTAAAGATGCTGTCTTTCTATTTTGTATTTAAGAAAGGCATAAATAAAACAGTATCAATTATAGTTTATAAGCCATCTCTTTTTCTGGGCTATTTTTTAAGAAATTTGTTTGAGAAAAGCACTAAGCTGACTATCATAATATCACCCAAAGTATATATATATATATATATATATATATATATATATATATATATATATATATATATATATATATATATATATATATATATATATATGTATATATATATATATAAATTATTTCAGGACTTTTTTTTTATTATTATTATTATTATTATTACCTTTTCCATTACATTTAGGTCATTCAGCCACAGCAAGTGAGCCGAGAAGTTGCTGGAACTGTGCATTCAAGGACTTATGTGAACAAGTTCTTTGACGGCAGCACAAGTGAACAGGAGCAACGTGTGACAGGTTTCAAGTGGACCCCAGGACTTGCAAGTCGGGTTAGGTATGAGACAGGTACATTCTGGCTGGACTTTTTTTATATAGGGTTTGATCCTGCTTATGATGTATCCTTTATAAAGGTGTTTTTTATGTTGATTGAAGTAGTTAAAAAAATTACTTGTTAATATACCCCCATAATATGCTCATGGTAATAAAAAAGTATCAGTCCATATAGGGTCTGATACTTGCTATAAACACTTAATTCTCACAGATGTTGTGGTTAGTTCATGAAGGTCAAGCCACACAGCCACTATTACCTCATTGTCCTTCATGCTATGGTGCCAGAGTTTTTTTGCATAGTTTTATTATCATTAACTGAGAATTTTTTCTAGATTATAGAGAATAGTGTGAGTTTAAAGTGTTGAAGAAAAGACTGGCTTGGTTGCTCTGTATTTTTTGTTCCTTTTCAAATAACATACTCCTGTGTATATATGAAATATAATGAAAGGAAGGTAGAGGGAAGTAATGATAATATTTTTTGTTATAACTTCACTTCAGCAGATAGTTGTTGTACAATTATTCTTATCCAAAATACAAATATTTTATTTAATCCATATGTCCATCTTAAGCTTGAATATTTTATAGTATCCATGCCATTTTATTGTGGAACTGATGGAACAGTGTAATAAATAAAAAGGAATAGTAACAACAGATTTATTGAAGATAATTGGAATTTGAAATTGTATGAATATATATATGAAAAGCTGCCTGTAATTCACTTCAGTATTAATCAATATCAGATTACAGGTGGGACACTCCTAGCAGGCAAGATATGTTTGGATCGTGGCCTTGCTTGCAGCACAGGTGGAGGAACACATCATGCCTTCCCTGACTATGGTTCTGGTTATTGCCTCATCAATGACTTGGCTGTCACTGCTTACAGACTCATAGAATCTGGTTTAGTGACAAAAGTAATGATAGTAGATTTGGATGTTCATCAGGTAAAATTTTAAGTTTTCTTTGGTTTGGAATAAGTTGACCTTAATATTAATGATTGATTTTACTGATTTTAATGCTGTGATGAATGAATGCTGTTTGTATTTACTTATCTTTTTTTCCAAGGGTGATGGCACAGCATTCATATTTCAAAACCGGCCAGACATTTTCACTCTCTCTCTGCACTGTCAAAATAATTTCCCGCTTAGAAAACAAGAAAGCGATTTAGATGTTGGTTTGGATGTTGGTCTGGGAGACACTGGCTACATGAGAATCCTTTCAGTAAGTAGACTTTTTTCCCTTTAGTATAATTTCTACTTTCAATTCTTTGGATTCATCACTGTATATATTTAACATATGTGTTAAGTAGAAGTATGTCTGATTCATTTATGGCATACTGTAATATATATATATATATATATATATATATATATATATATATATATATATATATATATATATATATATATATATATATATATATGTATATATCAGTATCATTAAGGAACTGATTATATTGTGCAAATTTCAACTCTTGAATAGTTGCATGAGTGCCTAAATACACATGTGCTGGTACTTCAAAGTGCATAATCTTTTAATTTTTTCTTTTAGGAATACTTGCCGGCCACAATAGATATGTTTCACCCAGATGTAATTTTGTATGATGCTGGTGTTGATCCACATGAGAAAGACCAGCTAGGAAAATTGAAATTGACAGACCAAGGTAACAAACTTTTTTTTTTATGTCCTCTCTATGCAGATACTTTGTTTAGGAAGCTTTTTCAGAAATATCCATTTAATAAGGACATGATTGTACATATACCATATATGATTTAAATGTGATATAAATACAGTTAGAAAATGCTAATACAGTAGAATGAAAGATGAAATACCTGATTATATAATTTTTGTTAAGTTAAAGCCATCTTTAAAGTAATAACTGCTTTAATATTGAAATCTACAAATTGGCTCATTACAGTTTGTTTCCATAGACATCATATGTACATTTTGTTTTTCTGTCAGATGAGTGTATATAACCTACATGATGTATTGACCACGCTTTCATTTCTGAATTCTGTAGGTACAGTGGTAAAAAAGGGATATACCTGGAAGCACTATATTTAATTCTTTCTCTTCCTACACAGGATTGTACAACCGAGACATGTTTGTCCTGAAAACAGCAATATGTCGAGGTATCCCTGTGATGACTGTGATTGGTGGGGGATATGATGAGATCTTAGCTCTTTCAGCCAGACACAGTATCATTCATAGAGTTGCAACAGAGGTGTGGAACAACTATCTATAAAATTATTTTATAATATTTTTAATAAAAATCTCGCCTGTATATAAATAAAATAACAAATTGTTTATTTTTCATTTGTACACAAAACATTTAAATCCTTGCAGCACTTAAAAGATTTGTAGAAATGTTGGAAGGTAGAAGTGACTCCAAATTTTATATACAATATGTGACATAAGAAGCCAGTACATAAATATGGCATTATTTTATTGGATCTACACAATCAACAGTAAAATTATTGGTTGCACATAAAGAAAAAAATAATCAGTTTCAGAAAGAAAAGGAGAAACTGTATGGCTAGTAGTAGTATACTACATACCCAAGATAATCTCATGGCACAGACAACATTTAATGACTGGAATGTATTAATCAATTACTATTGGACTTGAAGCAATATCTGTAAACTCTTGAGCAAATGCGGTAGCTTTAGGAAACCACACCAAAGTAAGCATAATTTATGTGTCAATATTTTATCAACTAGCCATGCTAATGATAAGGCTGAGATCTGTGTGATATAGTGTAAATATTTCTGATACTAATATTTGTTAATGTCAAAATATGATTGGTAATATAATTACTGTAATAGGCTTATAGGAAGAATAGTATTAGTAAGTCAGAAATATATGAAAATTTAGTAATAATAGGTTATCTGTAAATTCACTACTAACCAATGTCAGCACTAACAGGCAGGGCATTCTTAGCAGACAATGTTCATAGAGTAAATAGATTGATTGGGTTGAGGAAAATAGAGAGAACCTGTATTAGATTTTGTTTTCTAAAACAGGCTATTCAGCTGAAACATGTTTGTCCTTTCACTGTGTTGTGATATCCCAGCGATTGATGGGGATGTGACATGATCATTACTTACTTAGCCAGACTCAAAAACTCATTCATGGACTTGCAATAGAGTTGTGATGATAAAAAGCACTAGGTGAATTAGAAATGTTTAAAAATAGTTTATTCTTTATTTGTTAAAAACATGGTAGAATAAAACATATATAAAGCTCATAAAAGATATAATGGAAGAAAGATAAACTATGAGTATATTATTTAACACTCGGAAGTCATGTCAAAACAAGTGACATTTCATCATTTCATAGATGTTACATTGACATTACATATATTAAAAGCAGATTACAGCAAAGTAGTAGTAGTATATAAAGGGGGTGGGGGGGGGGGATCAATGAACAATTCAAAAGAATTATAAGGCAGAAAAAATTATGTTCCATTTACTCTAGATAAGTTCTCGTCAATTTTATATTTTATTAATTGTAAGCAACACTATAATGGAAATAAATTAATGAAACAATAGAACATTTGTTGCAGTGTAGTGCAAAAAATAATTTTAATGTAAATGAAACATTGGTAAAACGAGTTTCATAGTCTAAATGAAGAAAATCACAGTTTAAGAGGAAAAAATTCTTGATCACAGTATTTCAGCAATGTACATACTTATTCTGTGGAAATCCGAAGTGCTGATAAAAACATTGATTTTAAATTACAGCAGTTCCATAGTATGTGGTCTTTTAAGTTTTCTTCCCAAGTAGTTCTGCCAATTTACCAATATTTTCTGAAAATTCCAATACCATATATTAAAAAAAATATTGAATGTAAAAAAATAATAATAATAATAATTTCCCTTTTTATAATTTCATCTCACTTCTAAACTATTCTTAATTTAAGGCTTAAACCAGTTTAAGACATACATACTCAAGAGAAATAATTAGAAAACAAAGATACTATGAAAAATTCAAAATAAACAAACACATGCTCAAATTCTCCCTTTTTATTAACCACTCTCTTCCTCTTCCATTCTCTCTCAATTTGCATGCTCTGTTTCTGTCTCCATCTTTCTCTCTCTCTCTCTCTCTGCCCCTATCTTCCTTACTATAATTTTCTTCCATGTTCATTCTAACTTTTGTGCATTTTTCAAAACATATACAATTATTCTCTCACTCTCATTCACTTCAACTCATCTTACTTTACTTTTTCTTCATATGTACAAAATCTTTATCTCAGTCACTCGTTGTCTGTCTGTCTGTCGGTCTCTGTCTGTCTGTCTGTCTGTCTGTCTGTCTGTCTGTCTGTCTGTCTCTCTCTCTCTATCTCTCTCTCTCCCCTT
>NC_051392.1:37623880-37656380 GCF_015228065.2 Penaeus monodon
GAGAGAGGAGAAAGAGAGAGAGAGGGGGGTAGCAAGAAGGGAGAGGGGAGAGAGGGGAGAGAGAGAAATACGAAAGAGAGAGAGGGAGGGAGGGGGAGGGAGAGAGAGAGAGGGGAAAAGGAGAGAGAAAAAGAGAGGGGGAGAAAAGGGGAGAGATAAGAGAGAGAGGGGACAAAAAGAGGGGAGAAAGAGAGACAAAAGGGAGAGAGAATCGAGAGAGAGAGAGAGAGAGAGAGAGAGAGAGAGAGAGAGAGAGAGAGAGAGAGAAAGAGAGTGAGAGAGAGAGAGAGAGAGAGAGAGAGAGAGAGAGAGAGAGAGAGAGAGAGAGAGAGAGAGAGAGAGAGAGTGAGTGAGTGAGTGAGAGAGAGAAAGAGAGAGTGAGTGAAAGAAAGAGAGAGATTAATATGAGAGAAAGTGAGAATCAAGGCAAGGGGATAGGGGTAGGAAGAAGGAGGAGGAGAGAGAGAAAGAGAGAGATAGAGAGAAATTCATGCATTCAAGTATTTAAATATTCTAAGAACTACCAACCTTTCAAACAAATAAATGAACTGCTTGTTGTTTATCCCCACTCTATATGGTACATTAAGTGTGTAGTGCCGCCCTTTGCCACAGCCAACGTCATGCTTCTCTCCTGTGCCTGGGAAGAACCCTGCCTCCAGCTGATGGAACGAGAGTGTCATCACCTTTGGGGTGAAGAGGAAGGCATTCTCTACTCCGTCTCCTGTGGTATTAGTAAGCCATTAAAAGAGTATCTATATAACTGTGAAGGTAATTTTTTTTATTTCTATTTGTTAAAATCATACAACTGGTAATATAAAAATGTCTGGCTACACTGATATAGGGAATTGTTCCTTCTTAAAATCATATTACCGTTTCATGCATGATAATATATTAAACATCCATGAAAATACAGCCATGATAGTAGACAGATGCAGTTTACACTCCCTATGACTGCTTGACTTCCAAGTTTTTCAATATGATTCTTAAATCACTATCATTATCAAACAGAATAAAATATGTCATCCATATTGCTATCATATTAACTGCCATCAGTATTAATAATATCAATAATAATATATAATTGTTAGTTATCCTTCTTACATCAGATAAATTACTCTCTATCATTTATTCTAGCACTGACCATGATGAACATCCAGGTCAATGTAAAGAATCTTGTCAAACTTCACACGCAGCTGACGAATAGCCAAAACAATGTCATTCACATAACAAAAGCCAGAAGCAGAATCTCTGTTGGATAGAAAACCCTTATGAAGTCTGTGTAAGTTATTTTCATTCAGATAAATAGTCTTCATGTCTTCTGTTTTCCCATTTGCTGCTTACATAATGTATGACCTCATACCTCTGTGCATGATGCCATCCTCCGTACCAGTTTATTGCATAGTTGGCCTGACCTGAGGTAAGAGCCCGAGCTGCTGTTAGTGAAGCTCCTGCAATCTGGCACACCAAGGGCCATAGGTTGTCAATCACAGGACAGTCAAACCCTGTTGAGGTACAGTTAAGCAATAACCTTGTTCTGACCACAGTGTATAAAGTCAAAATAAATATGGAGAAACTAAATAATGTGAGGTATTAAATATATTTTCCAACAACAGAATAAGTCTTTATACTCTGTCTCATATCTGCTGGATATCATCATTATAAATCACTAACCATTTACCAGCAAACTGAGATGTTATATATCAATATGTTAGATACTAATATACATTTTCTAATCATCCTATTTCAGTAACTCATGTCATATTTGTTTAAAATGCCACAATAGTAGTGGCAGAATCTTATGAGAACAGAGGGAAACCTGTGATGAAGCATGGGTTAGGCTTCACACAGCTTTCAAAGAGAGAGGATCTGTCACGCTTCCCTCTTATGCCTTGAATACCTTAACTGTTTACCTTTTTGCTTTACCAAAGACTAATAATAGTCAAGTGTGAGCTGTTCTAAATCATGCATTAAGTTAAAGATTCATAAATATTTAAAGGTGAACATGTACTCATTAAGGCATATTATGCAGTGACTAAGCCACTGCATGATATCCCAATAATGCTTCATAACAGGCAATCCTTGACCATTTTAATCTGCTTAGGAAATCAAAAATGATTTATCTTTCATTCCTTAACCCTCCCTCTCTCCTCCTCTTTACCTAGGCCAAACTCATCCTCTGTCAGATCCTCGCGGTCTGCCTCGGCTGTCTTCAGGAACTGCACGTACTCCTCTGAGTGGAACCCCCTGATATCCTCCTCAGAGGCAGGGACCGAGGGGACGACTGTAACTTGATCAAGTAAGTTATAGGCACAGATAAGGCTGTTGGTGATACTTGCCTGTGAAATAAAAATTCAACCGATACTCTCCAAAAAAAAAAAAAACTGAGCAACATTCATTCGATTCAGAAATGACTTCCTCCGCTTATGAACTAGTCACATCTCCCTTAGCCCATTGGTTATATCAAATAAAGATCATTTGCTGTAAACCTGAAGAACTTTTCTGTTAAATGACTCATGAGAGAAGTTACCCTATGCCTTATGATGGGCACTCGGTCGCAGAGAGCGAGCAGTTTCGCGTCTGTGACAAACGCGACCCTTGGGCCTTTTTTGGTCGACATGCTTCCTATTTCTGGAAGAGAGAAGGAATAATTACTGGATTTAATTAGACTTTGAGAGAGAGAGCTGATCATAGTAAGTATTTTCGAGGGTTTCCTGAACTTTTAGCTTTGAATGTGTGGAGAGGAGGAATCCAATACTTTGGTTATTGTTCTTGTGGTCTACCTACTTTTATTTTCATCTATTTGTTCATCTATTAAGTGGGGGGAGAATTAGCATGAACTTTAGTCACTTTTGGGACAAGATATTCGAAAATAATCTGGAATAACGTGTTTTATTTCTAACTTCAAGCAAGATTTCCATTTTGTTGTTAAAGCAATCATAACCTGGTGTTTTTTTTCTTTTCTTTTCTTTTCTTTTCTTTTAGTTAAATTCATCTCCTTGACAAGTTAATCTGAAGGTAATTTATCATATTTCCCAGACTTGTTGCCTTTGTGACTTCAAACAACCTTTTTTTTTTTTCCTTCCCCTCGTGCAAGCATCATGAGAAATAAGCATTTTGGATGTTGAAGCTGACCTTAATTATTATCGAAAAACCGGCTTTAAAATGGAGTGGTTTAAACGATTATTTCAAATCAATCGGAAAATTTTTGTTTACCTTTCCCGCTCAGGAAGAGACCGCGGGTAGTACATCTTTACGATTTTTTTTTTATTATTTCTTTTTGTAACTGCGATTATTATGTTATATTTGTTTATTTGTTTATTGTTTGTCCGGGTTTTTTTTTTTGCGTGGAATGCTTTAGTTTTTATTACGTGTGATTGAATTTATTTTTGTAATTGGAGAAATACATTAGCATTATTGTTAAAATTAAAATTAATTGTGTGTGAATTATACCATTTTATTTATATGACTGAATTGTTAGTTTTAAAAAATCCCCTTCGCTCATTTTAATTTTTTGGAATTCAAATACAAGTGAGCATTTGTTTCATATCGTTAAATAGAAGCCGAAATGGACCCAAGTGATGACGTCATTCAGAACATTTCTAGCGTCCGCCAGATGTCTCTGACTCGTCTTAGAAAATAAAGCTTGATGACGTCAGAGAAGATGCTAGCTAGATTTTCGTGGTTTAACTTTCTCTTGGGGAAGAGTAACGGTGTTTTTAAGCCAAGGAAGGCCTCCAAGAATCCGAGGGGAAAGATATCAAAATTAAAGTTAATCTCCTAGCCGAGATAAATAGCAAGAGCAATGACGTCACAGTCGAGTAAGGGACAGCCGCTAGATGGCAGACGGCGAGCGGTGACGTCACTCCGAAGGTGTTGCCGGCGGCCGCCAGATGTCGCCGTCTCTGGCGCGGGAAAGCATGCGTGGGATAGTGAGCAAGCAACCGTCGTGCCTCATTATTGCACGTGCACGCCCACACCCTGCACGCCCCGTCCGTGAGACCAACGTCAACCTCGAGGTAAGGGAACGCTCGTCATGAAGAGGCGGTGTGAGGGCGAGGGCGAGGCGGCGCAGAGGAAGAGGAGAGCCCTGGCGTCGGCGGGGGGCGGCGCGGCGGAACAAAGGAGTGGCGTGGTAACGGTCGTGGCGGCGGCGGCGGCGGCGGCGGCGGCGGCGGCGGACAAGTTCAAACCCACGCCACTGCAGCCGAGTCGCCCCAGGACGCCGCCACCCACGCTCGCACGAGTCGGCACAGAGCCCACGGTGAGTAGTAGACCAGGCCGCGTTTTGCTTTTTTTTGGGGGGAGGATACACCCTGGTTTGCTTTAGGTGAAATATTTAAGCTTCGTTAGACTTTTTCCCCGGAAGTTAAACTTCACCCTGAGCGCCCCCTCCCTCCCTCTCTCCCCCATCCTCTAGAGGGGAAGGAACCTTGAGGAGTTCGATGGGCTCCTGCTGGCGGGATAAGCGTTCTTTGTGCGGCAGAACCCTTCGCTGCTCAAAAGACGCTGGATTTATAAAGATGCGTCTCGTTTTAACTCAATTTTTTTTTTAAATTGGAGAAAAGGGGGGGGGGAGATAGGCCTACCCGCATTGGCGGTGGCGTGGGTTGAAAGGCGGGTTTCGGCCGACGCGAGGCTCTCGTGCTCAGCCGCTCTTGTTAGTTCAGGGCCTTGTAGAGCTTGGGGAAACTTGTGCTTCTAAATATTCTCGGTATTAACCATGTGTGTATAATTTTTTTTTTTCTTTTTGGATATCTTCTTTTAGGCCTATGCATCGAAGGGTATTCAAATGATGCTGAATACTGGAATTTTGTTTCAGACTGGGGAATCTCCTGCATCTTGTGTACTGGATGTAACAAGGAGGATGTTGAGTCAAGCAGGGTGTGTGGAAATGTGGGAAGAGGAATGTGGGGTTATGGTGAACCTCTTTTATCATGCACTGCTCCGGCCTTCGTACATACACCGCGTTCTCCTGCGTGGGTTTGTGGCAGACTTCGTTAGAAAGTGTAAGTATTTTCCCTAGTATTTTGTATATTAATTCAGGAAGAAAGATTTATAATACATTTGTATGGTTAACGATAAATGTTCTATGAAATTTTTTTTTCCTTTGTTCCAGGGTGCGAAGAAATTGAAGGAGAAGACCTGAATGCATTATTTGAAGCTCGGCACGAACATCGGAAATGTGCTTCTTTCATCACCTTGGTTCTGCTTCATGCTAACCTCCTCCCTGACGATAGCATCCCTTTGGAGAAGCTAAGAACTCTGCCTTTAGATTCAAAATGGGATGGAGGGTCAACAATCCCAGCATGGATGTTAGACCTCCCTTGCAAAGATAGTCTGTTTCCCTTGAATGCTTTCCTACTCATGTCTGCAGAGGTGCAACAGTGTGGATGGCAGGGCACAAGGTCAGGTGCTGGGAATACGTACTTAGGAGTGCTGGGCAGTTTTTTACAGGCCGTAGGGCTGTATAGGAAGGAGGACTTTACCGGTAGTCTACAGGTCTTGGAGGCTATCCCTAGGAGTTTGTGTGGATCAGAATTGGAGGGTTGTGTGTTATGGCTGACAGGGCTAGGCTTGGCCAAGCTTGGGAAGCCTCATACAGCTTTGCTGAAGCTTGAGGCAGCTGTGAAGGCATGTGAGGCCTGTCTCCCTGCAGTCTTTAACATTTCCTGCATCTTCCATCAGACAGATATGGTGACTGCAGAACTCGAGTGCCTGGCATTATTAGCAGCGGTAAGTATAGTAGTGATAGGCATTTTTGAAAAAAGTATAAATTTCTAGGCTGCGATCTAATTATTAAATTGCTCCAAGAGAAATTGTGTATAGCACAATAGTTAGTAGTGGAAGTATGCATGGTTTCTTACATTAAGGTAAGTGATGCCAGGTATAGTCTATTTACTTTTCTTTTGTATCAAAAGTTCATTTTATCTAAAATTTTAGTAATTGAAGTTGAACTCAGGCTCGGTTGTATCTGAAAGGGAAATTGGTAGTAAGTTACTGAAATCTGGCCATTTCATTCAGTTGCTCAATAGTAAATGTAGTCAGTGAAGCTTGATAACCTACATCTATCAAGACAGTTGTAGCATCATTCCAGAGTAAAATCAAATCCTAAGGAAACCTAGGTTAATCTCTTTAGTATGGATACACTAAGCTAGGGCAAATCATATTTTTGTTCAAGACCAAAATTGCAGACATGAATAGTAATGGCTCAAAGGAAAATGTCACTGACAGCTTAAATCCCCTCATTGCTCCTGAGTTTCCACTCTTGTCATACAAAATGGGTGAAAATGGTGAGGTATGGATAGCACATCACACATGGGCAGTACCCAATGCCCCCAGTCACAACAACTTGGATTAATTAAATTGTGATGTGACATCGAGGACTTGGTCTGAGTGTCCATACTGTAAAGAATTAACGATGCTGCAGTTGTATCATTACAGATACTGTACCTTAAGATTTTAGACTAGTTACTATACAGAATTAGACCTATCAGCAGTAGCCACTTCCTATAAAATACATCAAGTCTAGCATTCCTGGAGCAGTTGCACTTCACTACCAGCTTCTGCATGAGAATGTATAGGCTGCACATTTATTTATTCGTAATTTTGTCACTAAGACGAGTCCATCTAGTCAAGTCATCCCAGTACTTGAAGAGAGCTGAGTGTTATGGATGGGTGTGTCTCTGGTGCATGTTGTTTTCCTAGTCATGACTAGAGATTTCACACTCATCCATTTAGCTTTGGCATAATCAGCAGTAGCATACCCCAGCCCTCCTTATTCTTGGTTCTGGTGCTTGCAGGAAAAGGTAAGTACATATTTATACTCTATTTTGCTTTGAGGAGCAGCAGCAGGTGGTGGTGACTGGAGATTTGAACTTGTAATCCACTTACATGTAGCCAAGTGTCCTAGGTAGGAACTACCACTGTGGTAGGGTTGACATGTTTCCCATCACAGTGATAGTACCTTACTGGGAGCTGTGGCACACCCGCCAAATTTCCTTGTAACCACATTTCAGATAACCATATCAATATTATATCCAGCCACCAGAGCCTCACTGCTCTGTGGTGTGTTTTTTCTATCAATAAAGCAGAAATATATGAAAGTTTTGATTTTCCTCAAATTTCCTACAATTCTTGGTGGGGGCAATACATTCAGAGCTTAAGGATTTTATTTAATAATGTGCATATTTAGGATTTTTATGTACATAATCATGCTACAGTAGAATAAAGATATATTAATAGTATAATTCAAATAAGCATAAGATTCTACTTGCATATGTATTTTGAATACACTGCTAGTGACCTTACATGTTGAAGCAGCAGAAAATGTTCAATAAATGAATACTTGCGTACTAAGTGAAATAAGCCAAAGCAGAAATGTTGCAAAAAAAAAAAAAAAATTGCATATTCCTTCATCCTTAGGGTAGGGAGGAGAAAAGTGAGAGTGCAGTCCCTAATCTCCAGGCTGCTCTCTTAGGTCTCTACCAGACCAGGCCTGCCGATTTACAGATACGGGCTCAGTACCTTCTAGCAGCTCGCTGCCTACAGATTAAGGTGAACATTTGCCTTTACTGCTTCAGGGGTAGGCATACTCTGGAATGATTACATTTTTACCTAGTGTACTTCCACACAGAGAAGGGTAAAATTTAACATGGGAAATATAAAGAGAAATGGAATGAATACTTTGAAATGATTTAAAGAGGGGTTTGTCTGCCCATGACATCTTTTCTACTCAAGTCTGCTCATCGATCATGCCCAATTGTATAGGACAGGTCCCAACAAGTGGGAATACCAGTCACCATTGTCAAGAAAAATACTGTTATGGTCCAGCTGTATTAGGCCACCTATTGTTAATACAGGTTACTACCAGCTCCCTCCCATCCCTCATTTTTGTGGTGGTGGTGGGGGCTTAAAAGGTGGAGACTGGTCCAATGTAGGGATTGCCTTTGCCTTGGACCTTGGCCCTTGCCTCAACTGATTTTGCCAAGTTTTCTTTCTCCCTCTTTAGTTTTCCTTTTCATTCCCTTCTGTTCACTTATCCAAATTGTTAACTCGTATTTGCTCTTTTTGCCACAATACTTTAACAATAATACTGTGTAATCTTTGATGCTTATACATTTGTTTTTGACTATGGACTATTCTGGAAATCCACAAACATTGCTTTACTGAACCAAAAAACTTGACCAGAGGGGTTTGCCTCCAAGCCCCACCCTATCACTATTGTATACACCACTAATGACCTTAAAAGTTGACGTGACAGATTTTTTTCAATAAATATATGCTACTAGCTGTCTGGCCACTGACGGTTATCTCATGATTGCCTGTACACCAGGCGAAGGTAGGGATCACTCCTTCCTTGGACTTCAGCCCTTGCCTCACAATTTTGCTGGGTCTTTTCTTCATCATTTGTTTTCCTTCTCTTCTTCATCCCCTTCTATCCACTTATCCAAATTGTTAACTACTACATACACTTTCCACTACAATACTTTACCCTAATGTGTGTAACCTTTGATGCCTGGTACATTTGTTCTTTACCATTTGACCATTCTGAAATCTACCAACATTGTCTCACTGAAGCAAAAAAAAACAAACTATTGCTATATTAGATGGACACAAGAAAATGTTTAATAAATAATAAATAAAATACATTGGCCACTCCCACTTAACACCTATCTGATACTTTCTGATCCACCCCATGTTCCCTATATAATGTTCCTTTTTGTTCCAAGCATTCTGTTGTCCTATCCATGCATTACTGCAGCCCCATACCTCTGCTTTCCCTTGCTTATCATACCTTCAAAAACCTCCCAACCTGTCAGACATCCTTAAGGAATCCCACACTTTCTGCTTTGACAATCTGTTCTCTTTTCTCATGCATACATACCCTTCACTTGATCTAATCCCACCTTAACCCATTCAATTATTCACTATACACTATACCTTCTATGGTGCTATATTACCTTAGATGCCTTGCACATTTATTTTTGCTTTTAACCATTAAGCATTGTGTGACTGCAGCACAACTCAGTATGGCTAGATGCTGTAAAACCTCCTAATTTTTCCATTAACCCATAATTGACGGGTAGCATTCATAGAGGCCGGGGGCTTATATCGTCGCCCGAGCATGTGTGACCACTCATGCCAAATACCAGCATCCCATGCCGTTTCTTCGTAATACTACGAAGATATGTTGTATTTTCAATTTTCATTATTTTTTACAGTCTCTACTTGCCAAACTTCCTGATAAATCGAGACTGAAGGGTATTTTTGTTGTTATATAGACTCCATAGTTGATCATTATTCGGCCTATAGTCCGAATAAAATAAGCAGTGTGTGGCATCATGAAGTTGAAATTGTCGGTTTGTTGCATTTTTTTTGTTTGTTGCATGGTAAAAATGAGTGTTAGAACCGACTTAATCACACTTTCACTGGCAAAAAAATAATCTTTTGCCGTGATTGTAACAAAAAAAAAACTCATGGCATGTCCATGCATACTCTATGGCATGTGCGTATGTGCCCCCGGCAGATGGTCCCGACATGTCTTGGCATGTACGTACATGCCACCCGTCGGCAATGGGTTAAGCAGCAGACTGCCTGCAACTTGAAACATTTGGTATGGCACTGGGAGAAATAGCCTCCCCAGGAAAATTATTAGGTCTTGTCCACATAAGCTATGTTTGACAGGCATTACTCATTTACTGCTGTCTGCTTTTACCCAACATGGGGCCTGGTCATTCCACTGGGGTGCGAAACCCATCACAGATTATCATTTGTACCTCCAGAGCATCCCCAGTTGCTTGGATATGGCTTTGCAGACAATTCACATGAAAATATAGTTGCCTTGTTTCATAACCTGCATATTGATTTTCTCTGGTATAAATCTAAAATTAAAATATACAAATGTGGATTATGCCCTTGGCAAACTGGGGTTCTATTCAGAGGATAAGTGATCTTCTCTAAAAAAAAATTAGATTTTATATTAAAAAAAATCTCTGCCAATAATTATTTCAGTAAGAGTTGTCCTTCTGCAGATACATTAGTGGTAAACATCAAGAGTTGAATAGGTACTCAGAATCAAACTTTGCAGTGGCAGTTACCAAAAGTGAAGTGATTTTGAACATTGATATCGCTTCATTATTAACTGAATCCCAATGTCAACAGATGCACAAAGAAGCAAGTAACAAGTTCTCATATCTATTAGAGAAGTTAGAAGATTCAACAATGAAATCATTAACTGCTAAAGGCAGTGTCTGGCTGCAAAGTGAAGACCAAGTTCCTGAAGTACCTTGTAAGGAAAGTGTGATAGTTCAAGCTGCCATTGCTCATCTGGGAGAGCAGAATATTCAGTCTGCTCTTGAAATCCTGCAGCAGATTGATAGTGAAGGTGAATGTTATACATTGTTCGTTTCAAGTAATAACAACAAACTTACAGGCTGAGTTATTTAAAAGCTATAAGGTGATATTGGGAAAGAAATCTAGGTTTCAGCATGAATGCAAATTATATCTATAACTAGAAAGGTTGTAGCTTGATAGCCAAGGGTATGGATTATGGGTCCAAATCAGTGGTAATAAATAGTATTGATAGGATCATGTTTATGACCAGTACATGTATGGTTAAGGTTGTATTCATTACACCTGGGGGAGCATAGGAGAAGGGGACTGAGGCACAATATAGGGGTGATTCCCTACCTTGGTCCTTGGCTCTTGCCTCAACTAATTTTGCATGGTCCTTTTTTTTCTATTTTCCTTTTCCTTCTCTTCATCCCTGTCCTTCTGTCCACTTATCCTAATTAACTTATTTTTACCCCCTTTGGCACAATACTTTTATCATAATGATATTTTACTTTTGATGTCGGGCACATTTATTTGTATTGACCATTATCCTTTCTGGAAGTCCACAAACATGGCCTTATTGAACAAAAATACTTCCTTATCTGGGGGCTTTGCCCCCAAGACCCAGCCTACCACTATTTTGAATACACCACAAATCACCTTTTATGTTGCCGCAACAGAAATTTTTCAGTAAATAAGTAATATCCATTACATTATATTTTCACATGGCATATATAGGATAAAATGATAATGTTGAGTCCAGGGAGAACATAATATTATTGTGGTGAGATACTAACTTGGAATAATAATGCACTAATGGTGTGTCTGAAAGATTTGTTATGACCATAAGGTTAATTTCTACCAAATTAAATTTTTTTCTGTTATTAACAGAAAAGAATGAACCCTTCCCCAGAGTCCATTTATGTGTTAAAAGTTTTGGAAACGTTCAACAATCACTACTTTTCCAAGTCTTAAAATCCTTTATTTGCAAGCAAAGATAAAGAAATTTAAGTGTAATTCCACATAGTCAGTTTAGTTTAAATCCAATATGGACTAGGAACTAAAGCAAATTTGGTTTTTTTTCTTATGTATTTATTTTAAAAAAGAAAAAGAAAAAAATCTTGTCCTAAACATTGTAATTTGCTGAATATTTAGAAAACGTGGCATGCATTTTTAAGGGGTCCAGATAAAGTTAACCATGAAGATTTTGAATAATGTATATTAAAAAATCCCTTGCTCCTTGTTGTCATGGGGGCTTTAAGGAGACAGGGACTGAGGACCAGTGTGGGGGATCACCCCTACCTTGGTCCTGAGCCCTTGCCTCAACAAATTTTGCATGGTCTTTTATTCTCCTCCTTTCCTTTTCCTTTTCTTCATCTCTTGTTCTCTCCACTTATCTGAATTGTTAAACTCAATTTTGACATTTTTGCCACAGTACTTTATCATAATGCTTCTTATTCCTTTAACTCCATCTAACATCAGCTCCCCCTCTCTACCCTATTCACTACCATACCACCCTTTAGTACTGTTCAACCCATAACTTTACCCTAATCATTAACTCATTCCTCGCCCTTTTTGCTATTCTAATTTACCATAGAGTCATATGACCTTTGATGTCATATAGCACTTCCTTACCTGGTGGCTTTGCCCCCAAGCCTCATGCTATCACTATATTTTGAATATGCTGCTAATGACCTTAGATGTTGATGCAGCAGAAAGTTTTTAGTAAGTAAATAAAATAATTATTAAAAATAAGGCATGTCTGAATATAGATCAGCTTAGAATTCTAATTCCAGGTCTTCAACTAAAATAATGCAACATACCTAGAAAGCTAAGTTGGCTATTCTGAAGTGTAACTGTCCCTGTAATTCAAATAATAAAGAAATTCTCAAAATGGTCCCCCCAGTCCCTTGCTCATTGTTGTGGGGGTCTTAGGAGACAGGGACTGAGGCCTTATATTGGGAATCACCCCTACCTTGGTCCTCAGCCTTTGCCTCAACTAATTTTGCATGGTCTTTTCTTCTCCTCCTTTCCTTGTCCTGTCCACTTATCCTAATAGTCAACTCATTTTTGCCACAATACTTTATCATAATACTCCCTACTCTCTTAACCTTATACTTTACCCCTCTATACCTTTTTCACTGCCATACTACCCTCTAGTACTGTTCAACCTATAACTTTACCCTAATCATTAACTCATTCCTAACCCTATTCACTACTCTACTTATCCATAGCACTGTATGACCCTTGATGCCATATAGCACTTCCTTACCTGGGGGCTTTGCCCCCAAGCCTCTTGCTATCGCTTTATTTTGAATATGCAGCTAATTACCTTAGATGTTGACACAGCAGAACTTTTTCAATAAATAAATAAATTTTCAAAATAGTTGTCCATCACCCTGAGAATTATTGGGTTACCAAGAAAAATATTGAAAAAGAAGCAAGACAACAGTTGTTTGATGCTCTTTATACAACTTGCTAATTATGTAA
Source organism: Penaeus monodon (assembly GCF_015228065.2). Taxonomy (NCBI): domain Eukaryota; kingdom Metazoa; phylum Arthropoda; class Malacostraca; order Decapoda; family Penaeidae; genus Penaeus; species Penaeus monodon. Next base: position 37,636,703 of record NC_051392.1, read on the forward strand.
AACTTGAAAATGGATTTCTTTTCTAAACAGGGGAAAAATGATGGATGTGTATCTTAAATTCTACTCATTGGTAAAACTATTCAAGGTTCCTGTAAACATGTCTGTCACAAATAATATTCAAGACATTCAGAATCTGTTTGGGTAGTTTTCTTCATTTTACTGTCAAATTCTTCAAGCATTTTGTTGACCCATCCTCTTGAAACCCTCTTTCATTTTCCTTCTCTTCATCCCCTTCTGTCCACATATCCAAATTATTATTATTATTATTCTTCTCTTCTTCTTCTTCTTCTTCTTCTTCTTCTTTTCTTCTTCTTCTTCTTCTTCTTCTTCTTCTCCTACTTCCCTCTTCTACTTCCCTCTTCTTCTTCCCTCTTCTTCTTCTTCTTTTTTCCTTCCTTCCTTCCCACTTTTCGTTTCTGTCCCTTCACCAAACCCTTCTGCTATCCACCTCCTAAGGTGTGAGAGCCGTGCTGAAAGGATGAAAGGCTGACTTTGTGCCAGTCCTAAACGGCCTGAGGGAGCCATGGGCACGGTATTCCCCTGATTGTTCCTAGCCCTTACCCCTCAAGGGGACCCTGAGGGGTGGACTGTTTTTATCCCCAACATAACCCAGGCTTACCATGGCCAGTAATGAAAACATATCCCCACTATTAGGGGCAATGAGGCTTGCCCCTTTATCAAATAGCCCCAACAATGTAAACCCACCCGATTCCCTGACCCCAGGCTCTCCTTTGACCACGGCTCCGAACACTGCAATAACTACCCCCTCATCAATACCTACTAGTACAGTAGCCAACAATCAACCCTTAAGGAACATTTCCACTCTTCCAGCATGCTCAACTTCAACACCTCTATCCCCACAACCTCCAACATCAACCACCCCATCCTCCCTTATTAATACCTTACAGCCTTATTGCCCACCTCTCCATAACACTACCTCCCTCAACACTACTCCATCTTCGTCACGCCCCCGCCCTTCTACTACCCCTATCTCTACAACAATCTTGAATACTCTCTTTAGTGCAGCCAAATGGGACCAATTTTTCGTGATCCCTCCCACAGCTCCCTACTCTGACAACACCCTTCTCTTCCAACAATGTCTCCAAAAACAAGTAGGTAAAGTCTCTTTCCGTAGCCGACCCGACTGCTCCCGTCTTGTCACAGTAACGTCCGAAAACCAAGCTATAGCATTAACAAAACTAACTGACCTATATGGTAACCCATCCAACCCTCAATACTTGCACCGGAACAGTTTCAATCTCCCCAGCAAATTGCCCAGTCTATGACAAAGATTGGTCAGACTGTGGAGAAGACCTACTTGCCTGTCTCACAGACTATGATGCAACATCAGTACAATGCTACTCCATTCCCCCCAGAGGTCATCGAAAGAAACCCACTAATATAGCCAAAATTACCTTCCGTAGACATGACCTTCCCTTTAACGTCTACATAGGAGGAGAATCCCTCCCTGTTCGTCCATACCAACCTCCTCCACGTCAGTGCCAAAATTGTTGGCGTCTAGGACACCCAGCCAAACATTGCCGTTCCACAGCCAGATGCCCACTATTGTGCCTAACCTGGCCATACCCGATCTAACTGCTCTGCACAATCACGCACATGTGCCAACTGTGGCGGCCCCCATAATGTATTTTATAGGGGCTGTCCCACCTACAAGTTTGAGTCTGAGGTAGCAACTCTCAGATTCAAACTTGGACTCACACTGCGGGAAGACAGACAGGAAGCACGTCAACGTGGTTTCTCTCTTATTCCTTACTCCAGTAATACTGCTCATTCTACCAATTCTCATACCCCCCCCCCCTACATCTAACTCCCCCTCTTCTACCTCCTACCTTCCCCAGTCAAACTCTTTTGCCATCCTAAACCCAGACACTCCAATCTCTACTACAGATACTCCAGTCACCACTACAACCCCAACACCTTCCCCTCTCCCTACTCACACTACCCGTAAGAGACAGAACAAACGTTCCACCCCCTCTTCCCCTACCACACAAACACCTCCACCTTCCTTTGCCCCTATGCTTGAGACACCAATCCTCTCTTCCCCCCTCACAAGAAATCCTTTATCCCCCAAAACTCCCCAACCAACTCCTCAGAAGAAACTATTGAAAATATTCAAGATTACTTAATGAAAACTGACACTCAACCTCCAAATCTTACAACTCCTGCTCCTTTCACACTGCAAGTAACTGCTGATATCCATTCTCCTCCTAATGATATCCCTCCTACACCCTATCCTCCTAACCCCTCCCAACACAGCCCATCCCCCCCGACTCCAACCCCGCCCACATTAACCCTCCCACCATCCCCTCTATCCCTTCCATTCCCTCCTGGATACACACGTGAATCCCTTATGTAACCCTCCCACCATCCCCTCTATCCCTTCCACTCCCTCATTGATACACACGTGAATCCCTTATTTCACAAATATCCCCTTCCATAGACCCTTTGTCTCCTAATACCCCTCCTAGTAGAACACCAACTCCCACACCTCCCCCATCTCAGACCTCTTGGTCCTTATCCCACCCTCTAGATGCTTCCCCCTCAAAATCTCCAAAACGTACTACAATCTATATCACTAAAGTATAACTATCCTTCATTGGAATATTCGCGGTTTCCGCTCCCACAGACCTGACCTTTGTCATCTCCTTTCCTCTTATAACCCATCTATTGTATGCCTTCAAGAGACCTTTCTTACACATCCTCCAATGTCTCGTCCATACTTACCTCTGCTGTCCCCCACCTATCCTCCCTTCACCGACCTCCCAACCTATCAGACATCCTTACAGAATCCCACACTCTGTTTCAACGACCTATTCTCTTTCCTCATACATACCCTCCATCTAATCTAACTCCTTACCACACCCGACTCTAACCCTTTCACTCTCCAATTCCTTTGCCCAGCTTAGACAACTAATCACTAACTCAACCACCCTTCCCTAACATTAACTATAGTTTTACATGACCTTAGATGTCTAGCACATTTATCTTGCTTTTAACCATTAACCATTAACCTATTGCTAGGTTTTATATACGCCATTAATTATCTTAGATGTGGCAGAAGTGTTTTGATAAATAAATAAATAAATATTCTCCTGAAGTACATGATTATACCATAATTCTTTCCTTCCTCTCCCCAAGATTTGGAACACGAGAAATGTAATGCCTATGAAATAGAAGGGAAAGAGAAACTAAGAATTTTTACAACAGCTGCAGGATGTCTGACAAAGATAGATGCTCTGGTTAAGTTGGGGAAGGAGATGGAGGCATTGAAAGTGTGTGTTAGGTAAGACTTTACACTTATGTGATCTAAGTTTGTATGGACATTGGTTTATACTTGGTGTTGATTGCTGACACTATAATTGCTCTAATTATTGTTAATACAGGTTAGACCAAGCACTGTCGTGGGTGAGATATGCAAAAGTATTGGAAAACAGAGGATGGGAGTTGGTTGGTGTCATGCTGAAGGCGCTACTGTACTCATGGCTTGCATATCTTCATGGTGTCAAGAAAAGTAAACAGAGCCAATATCATTACCAGAGGAGAGCTACACAGAATTGCAGGATGCTACTAGATGCACCATCAAGCCCAACCTGTTCAAGGCTCACTTTAACAGAGTCTCTTGCTCTAGATAATGTCTATAGTTACTTGACATCAAAGCTTCAAGATCTTAGAGTGAAGTGATTGTTCTAGTACTATAGAACAATGCGAGATATTAAATGATCTTCAAAAATAAAGTTATTTTTTTCTTTTATTGTTTGAAATTACCTCTGTTGATTGTTTCAAGGTATAATTTTTGTAGTTTCAATACAAAGGATATTTAGAGTCTAATATGCTGTATCATCCTTGATTAGTTTTACTTTTACTTTTTTTTTTCCCCCTTTTCTTTAACTTCTGGAACATCTGCATTCATTTTTAGATAGGTCCCAAGGCATTTTGAATCCCCCAGAACTAAAATTTCAATTTAATTTTCCCTATCTTTACACAGCAAGATGAGAAAGAATCAAAACATCAAGCAGTTAAGGAACAGTACTGGATAAATTAAGGTGCCCTGAACTTTGAATGTATTTTCATTATTCATTTATTTTTCTATCTTTAAATAAAACCTAAGACTGAGAAAGAATGTTTCAAACTGCATAATGCATAGTTAAGTGAATAGGTTATATTTGCTAGTTGAAATCAATAATAGTTCATTTCATTGGGATGTATTGGTAATTAAGCAGTGTTACTCTTTAAATCGTTAATTGGGATGTATTAGTATTAAAATTATTTTTTAAAATTATATCCAAGTTGCTTATATGGCTTCATATATCACACTGACATGAGTTGTGTGATGGGTCGAGTCATTTGCTCTGTAGCTGTTTGAAGGATAATGAGAAATAAGTATTAGTAAACAGCAGTTGCTATTTTGTAACTTTTGCCTTTGAGGTAATGGGTCTACTGTAATTTTAGGTTTTACTACAGAACCCAAGGGCATTCTAAGGCCCCATCCAGACGATTATGCAGTGCCCACTGGGCAAACACTAACCAAATAATGTTCCAATCCAACATTTAGAGGGTGACTGGCAGGCACGAGTGTAAGCCACTGTCTGATGTTTATTGGAGAACCACTAGTCACTGCTGCACTACAGCTTGGTCTGCTGTGTGGATAACACATGTATGCCCAATTGCAGCCACCGGCCGCTGGGAACTGCTCAATCTGGAAACACTGTTAAACAAGTGTGATATATCCAGTCATTGGCCACTGCCTGTTCATCTGGATTGGGCCTAAGTAGATAGTACTGCTTTCTCTAAGGGTAACAATACATATGAACTATAATTCACAAGTAATTTACAGAGAAACCAATGTAACTAACTGACCCATTATCATAGTGTATAATAGGTTATATATCTGCCTTTTACTTTTCTATTGAGAACAATAGCAATACCTGTGACTCAGTTAAGTGTAACATAACGAAATACAACATTCTAAGTAGGGAATTTGCTAACAATCAAAACTTTACTAGTTATTTCATTGCTGTGGCAGCATGTGATTTCTTGTAATTAAAGTATAAATATCTTCTGCATCTGCCATTATTCTAGTCTGCATGGTATAATCCTTTTCTTTGATATATGTAGGCATCAGTATCTGTAAATAAACATTTTGAATATCATTGTACTTATAATATTGTAAATGAGAAAGTACATTAATGTTATGAAAGGTATATGCATATTAATGCTCACCATTAGTAATCTTTATGCAGTGACTTTATGGATCTTCATGTCCATGATTTACAGATGAAATGCATATTGATTTTGTGTGCGTGTGTGTGTTAAGAAGCCAATTTTGTTGCAAGTTATTTCACTATAAATGGTTTAGTTCTACTCTTGCATGGGTGTGGGTAAAAAAAGAAGGGGGGGGGGGGGGAAGTGATTCAACCCAATCAAAGGATACTGAGTAGTTCTGCCACGACTGTTATGTTGTGTAATAGTTAACAGTTAAAACAAATAAATGTGCTGGACATCAAGGCCATATAGAACAATGCTAAAGTATAGTAGCAAAAAGGGTTAGGAATTAGTTAATGATTAGGGTAAAGTTAAAGGTTTAAATAGTACTAGAGGGTAGTATGTTAGTGAAAAGGTAGAGTGTGAGCTGATGGAGAATATTATACGGCAAAGGTTGTTAAATGGGGTTAGGACTGGGTTGTTGTGTAATGATGCCTTTCTCTTTTTTTTTCAGTTCAGTTCACCTTAGTTCCCTACTCTAGTTTTTGTTTCGAAGATTTTTTTTTTTTATAGAAATATTTAATAGAGTTCTGAAGCTTTGAATTAGTTTTTGAGAAATACTTCATGCAGTCATGTTTTACACCAAGATAAAAAAAAAATGTAGTACTTTACAATAAGAAAGCACAACTCAATAATTTTTTTCAGGGAAGTAAATCAAATCCTTAGTAAAAGAAATGTCTGTCTGTTTTGTACATATTGTTAACAATTATCAAAACAATGCCAACAAGTGATGCTTATACTGACTGATTATCTACAAAGTTATCTTTTTTTATTCTCTGTGTCAAGAAGCATCATTATGAATAGATAGATGTGGTCCTGCTTCATCCCTTCTCCCTGCTGTCCCCTGGAGACTAGTACATGTGCTCATGCCACATGAGCTGTGCTCTGTTGACAACTCATATTACAGTGTGGAGTCCTCCTACCCTACCCAGATGACAACAAAATCACATTTGTAAATAACAGAATGGTGCATCCTATTACATAGATGAACTATATCACTTCAGTGTACTGGTTATTTTACAAAGACTCAACATGCACACACACTACCTGTATATCTATATTATATTTATTTTCCTTGAAGATGTAAATGTAAAACTTCTAAATATGCCAGCACCATATAATGGCACTAACTTGTCCATGAAGCAATTACATAAAAGACTCCAGTAAAGATGCCATACCCAAAGCAGTCTGCACTCAATGCCTCACCTAAAAACAATGGGACCAAGCTTTGTTATGACAACACAATCTGCTGACATATTAAGGTAAAGCTTAATGTTCTCTTATCTGGTTATTTATGCTGTACATTATGTAATTGCTGCCATTCAATTTAACTCCATGATCAGGGAATAGAACATATCTGATCATAATGATATGAGACAACACTTATTTTATTTTCCTGCAATCCATCACAGGATAGCATAAAATGGCAAATCAGCTGGTTACATTATTATACATGTACAAAATATAATACCTCCTTGTTTTATCAATGCTTGTGTCATAGGGATGGGGGAGGGGAATCTTTGTTTCTATCCAAATGTAAATAAAGGATATAGTATTTCATATACTATTTTATGGTTTTGTTGGTTAGTGGAAACTATCAATCTATGAAAATCCTTGTAGGCATAAGCACTGAATTACTGTGTATTAGCAGGCTTCCTTTCATGCTAAAACATGTGCATATATTTTTGCATATATGTGCATATAGTTTTGCTTATTTATTTAGCTGCCTGCAATGCAATGGCTACTTATTATAAAGAAAGGGGAATAAAAACTTGATTACTTTCACCACCTCATGATCCTTATCAAATGTTGATGTGCTGGGATAACAATTCAAATTTAAAGCTGCACTTTTTGAGGAACAAATGTGTCCTGATAAGTCCCTTCTATTTCTTTTTTTTCCGTTTTCTGCCTTATTGTTTCAGACTGTAGCATTAACAAAAGCACCAAACTAGCAGAGGGAAAGGCAAAATAAAAGTTTCATCTCAAAAGGAATGATAACAAAGGTAGCAGACATACACCATTCTTCTAAACCTCCATAGTCCACAAGAATATAAGGGAGGCAGAAACACAGGTTTGTATCACTGGCCCACACACACCACCAGTCTCTTTTCCCCACTGTAACCAAGAATACCTAGTAGAAGTGGGAACACACTGGCAACAACTTACTGTAATTTTCTGATTTTCCCCTGATCTATTTACAATCCATTACCCCTATACAATGTTTTTTTTATCCTACACACACCTTTGACACTAGTCACACCAGAGACTGCCAGTGCAGGGAATAGGGTATCGGTCAAATCCCATTTGGCAATCATATTACTGTACACCAACATTCACTCATTATCCAATGATAAATCCACAGCCTAATTTGAACTGATTCTTGGGATGGTTGAGCATGGCAGACAAAGCCAGTGTAAAGGGAAGTGGTAGCAGCTTCTTTTCCATCACTGCTCCCACAGTCCAGTTAGAGTCCAGTGTCCCTGCAAAGGCAAATTACAGTTTTACATATGTAAGCATAATTATATCAAATATATCTCTGCACAGCTTGACATTACCAGTAGTATAATGGCAAATGTTTTATGGATTCCTGTAAAAGCAGTTGAGAAAATGTACTTTCTAAAGCAATAAGTATACAAAATCACAATATTTGTTGGATTAGAGATAAGACAAGATACTAACCTCTAAAAACTGTATTAGCTTTGGGTATCTCTAACTGATATGCCATAGAGGCAACAGACTCCTGCATTCGTAAGCTTGTTTCCAATTCTACACCAAACTGCAGCTGCTCTGTTGCCTTCTGATAATAACAGAGGTGGATACCTGCACCTCCTAGTGTGCCAGAAGCTATGAAATTGTCTCCTGTTGGGAAATGAAATAATTATTTATTAATGACAATGCATTAGGCAGCTGGCTAAAAGACCGTTCATTCTTGTTATATCACAGAAGAGTTCTTATATTAATTTATAACTAAGAAATGACTGAGTATATCTTACCTGAATATCTCCCAGCCATTGAGTAAACAGCAATATGCCCACCAGGAACTTGAGAACCATACTGGTATGCTAATTCTGTGCCGAGAGCCAGTTTCTTGGTCACTTGCTGAAGATAATGCATCACTGCCACTCCTGAACCATTGATCACATCTATATTACCTAGAGTGACTGATGCTGTGAAGTCAGAACCACGCCAGTCTGTGGTTAGCTGTGTAGCCTGCCACTTACTCTGTTGGATCTGTCATGAGATAAATGAAGTAGATGAGTTTCATGGCAATTTTGTCTACATTTATTACTTATTAGATATTCACAAAACACCATCTTTTTCTTACTGTATCTCTTTTCCATCTAGACCTCCCTTAACCCATTACTGACGGGTAGCATTCATAGAGGCCTGGGCCTCGCTGCCGGGGGCTTATATCGTCGCCCGAGCATGCGCGACCACTCATGCCAAATACCAGCATCCCATGCAATTTCTTCGTAATACTACGAAAATATGTTGTATTTTCAGTTTTCATTATTTTTTACAGTCTCTACTTGCCAAACTTCCTGATAAATCGAGACTGAAGGGTATTTTTGTTGTTATATAGACTCCATAGTTGATCATTATTCGGTCTATAGTCCGAATAAAATAAGCAGTGTGCGGCATCATGGAGTTGAAATTGTCGGTTTGTTGCATGGTAAAAATGAGAAAGTGTTAAAACCGACTTAATCACACTTTCACTGGCAGAAAAATAATCTTTTGCCGTGATTGTAACAAAAAAAAACTCATGGCATGTCCATGCATCCTCTATGGCATGTGCGTACGTGCCCCCGGCAGATGGTCCCGCCATGCCATGGCATGTACGTACATGCCACCCGTCGGCAATGGGTTAATTAGTACATGTCTCAATAGAGCTCTTATCCTCTTAACTAAACCTTTCTACTTCTTTTTGCTCTTTCCTTCAACCTCTCCTTCATTTTTCCTTCCTTTAAATCAACAAAAGAATACTTAAAGTTCATTTCAGTAGTTTTGAATAATAAACCTGCTGTGTGTAGCCCTTCCCAGTCACATGGGTTACTGTCAGTATCAATTTATTACCTTCCATCTTAAACTTTCTCCCTCCTACAAAACACACATGCTCACTCACTCACCCACCCATCAAACTACTTAACTACCCATTCTTCCGGCTATCCTTTCAGTCCCTAATTAACCCACTCATTCACTTGCTAAATCACTCACAGTACATCAACTTCACACCAATACTCACCTGTGCAACAAACTTCGCTCTGAGATTTGGAGAGAGTTGGTGAATGATGTTTGCATTAAGGTTGCCTGAAGGGTCTACATCCCCTAGCATAACAGGGTATGCTTCAGAGGGTGATACTTGTTGTGTCCCTACAAAAGTTGCACCAAACCTGTAATAAATGAAATAGTATTATGGAAAAAACTAAAACAACAAACTACATCTTCAGTCGAGTATACTTGTAAACTGCCAATTTCATAGAAAGAAATTTATAATGCCACATCTCGTACTGCTGTCTTACCTGTAGCCAGGTGGTTGCATAGTGGAGAAGTTGACTGTGTGTGATACCTGAAAGTGGTTGCTCAAACCTTTGTTCAACATAAACTTTCCTCCCTCAAACATCACAGGGAAAACATCTGAAAGAAAAAATTTCTTACCACTCTATTTTGAAATATATGCAAATGCTGCCAGTTATAAAAATATTTGGATTTCCTGCACGTGCCTGGCTCTAGATGTAAGTATTTTTACATTTTAAGAATTTGTTCTATACAAATACTACAGATTTTTTACCAGAAAAATAAATATATGATGCAACATAAATCGTTGAACACACAATTAAGAACCATACGAGTAGTGAAGATGGTATAAACTGACTTTGATAACTTGATATACACTTCATATTTCAATACCCATGAGTATATTTTGTGAGATTTGCAATTCTAGTCTCTCTCTCTCTCACACACACACACACACACACACACACACAAACGCACACGCGCACACACCGCGCACACGCACACACCACACACACACACACACACCACACAACACACACACCCCAACACCACCACACACACACACACACCCACACACACACACACACACACACACACACACACACACACACACACAAATGCATGCTCATAAAGCATGCACTCTCATTCACACACACAGTACACAGCATGTGTGAGCACACCCACACACACACATATATATAAAGTTTTAATCTCATCAATATGCAAATCATATATTTCACCCATTACTATTCAAGTAAAGCTAAATCCTCTAAAATCTAAAACCAGACAAATGCAATGGTTTATACTCAAGTGTAACTTCCAGAATAAAGAAAGCCTACAATAATTACATCAGAAAATGGTTTGAAAATACAGCACTTTTTGGTCTGAATCTTAATTTTCTGTCAATTTTTGCATTTCTGTATGATCTTTCCATATGTTCTGACCCTATCATAATGGCAGGTTACCACCGCTCCTCTGTAAACAAATTGGTTAGGTCCCAGGAATCAAATGAACAATGTCATAAATTATTTTAAATAAATGTAATCATGAGAAGATTGTATAATTTTTTTGGGGGGATTATAGGTTATGTTTTATTTTAATTATTAGTAAATATTATCTAATAGTCTAAATCCTCTACAGCACAATATCATAAGCCTCCTGAGAGATGAGGGATGACATTCAGCATAAGAACTGATAAAGATGTCATTACTTATGTTTGCCCTACATTCATGGCATATGCTCTGAGATACCCTTTGGTAGCAATTAGAAATTCATGCCACACTTTATCTTCAAATGAGCCAGCAAATTTAGATAATCAGCTGCAGTTTTCAAAATCTAAAAATCTATTTTTCTTAAATAAAACTTATATAATTTTTCAAAATATCCCCAGAAAACTTTCCATGGAGATGCATTTTCTGGAACCTTTTCTGGTAGACTTTAGTACATGCCTGTTAAGTATTCTGCCATAACTGCTCTAAGTAATATCTACTTCCATGGAGCTTTCCTGTGGCTTTATGAAACAGGGAAAGTCTGGATAGTATAGTGTGGCCCATACTATTTCACAATGTCCACTATTTAGTGTGTATTGTATGCAGGGGCATTGTCCTTTTGGAGGATATAGGTCTTAATGCCATTCCCTGGCAGCTTCTCCTAGAAACAGTTGTGAACAAGTGCGTAGTGAAGATGAAGTTGAAGAGAACCATTTGGAGCATTGTCATTGCTTCCATGCTAAACCAAAAGCAAACAAATCTCCTCCCTGTATATTCATGGTTCTAATTGGCCTTACTTGACAGAATATAAATAGTGGCAATTTGTTTGCCTGGAGCCTACAGCACTGCTGGACAGGGATTTTTGATGCTTTCAAACACAAATAGCATTCACTACCTGATATTTTCATTCAAAAGTGAGGTATCCCCTCCAGATACATTATGCTAAATTAAACTTGTTCTTTTAAGCTTCTATTTTAATTCTAATATAGGATACTAAACTGCAGGGATCTAGCTGTAAAATAAACTTTAAAAAATATTGTTCCTGGTGAAAGGTACCCAAAGGTTTGATGGTCTCTAATGGTGTGGTTATTTTAGTTTTTATACTTCTCATAAAGCATTTTACTGGCAAAATAATCCACTGGGTATAAAAGTGCCCGAATCTCAATAAGTAAAATAACAGCTGATCTGAACAATTAGCACAGTATATCTGGAGCAATCAGTTGTCCCAGTGATAATCACTATTACATACTTAACAAACAAAACAGAGTATATCTGTGGGTTGCCTTCTGTGACTGAATTACTGCACTTTCATGGGATATGTTTGACAAAGCTTTGTAAAAATATCTACTGCACAAGCCTGCATATAATTCACCAATTTGAAGCTAAAAATCTTTCACCAAAACCAGGGGTAACTTATATGCTGGATTTAAAATGTAAACCTTCACCTTTAAAGGGTCAACAAGTGAAATTGCCTGCTTTATATTCAATAGTACACAACTTCCCATTACTCTTGCAGCCCATCACAATCATTTCCTACTGAAACTTGAGTTTGGTAAGCATATTTAATGAAGAGATTATGGTCAATGTTACTGAGAGCAACAAACAGAGATCGAGAGAAATGGATAGTGCCATCTTACAGAGAATAAGAAATAAGAGTAATAAACAACACTTAGAACTGCTGCCTCATAATTACCACGAAAAAAATATCCTCTGTATATCACCGCTCAGAGACTTAGTTCACATCAAAACCAGAGTTCTTAATGTCTGTTTTCTAAAAGTTGGCTTGCCCCCCCCCCCTCTCTAGGGAACAAACAGGAGGTAAGAAAAGTTAGGTTTGTATTTTTGGGTTCACATGATACCCTGGTTTTGGGTCTTTATCTCTGGTGGGTGCATCACTCTTAGTGACAAATACCAAGATTGTAATAATAGCACTGCATCAACTAATTGGGTCATGTAGGTTAGGTTCATTAAGATTCGGTGAGGCTAGTTTACTTTGTTTTTGAACTCACTTGCACCTCAAGTGTTATAGAAGAAATGTGTCTAAAAAATGTTTGATAAATACCAGTTATTTTCCTTTCCTTACAATTAAGCTGGGGAAGTGTAGCTGCTTTACTAATATGGGTTTTAATATCTACCAAAGATAAGCCTAATCCTAGTCAACTTGTTAGCACAAGGTGTCTATGCAACATTGGCCTTAGCCAAAGGAATGAAGATTAAATAGGTTTGCAGACTCTGCTACAGGACTGGTCTTTTCATTGCAAATAATGTCACATTGAGGCTCTTTTGTGACTATTACCATACATTGCATTTTTACCATTATTTAACACTTCTCTTCCCATCTCTGATTTCATGCAAGCTCATGATATAACTAAGAGAATAATCTATAACATCTGGGATTGTGCAACATCACCGCTAATCATCAAAACCTAATTTTACATTTGTCACCTATACCTAATTCCCCGAGTCATCAAGAGATAATGATATTTCAAACCGCAAATTCGAGAGCATTATGAAACCGAAAGGTCCCCTCCCACCACGACTTAAAATCCTTTCCCTTCGGCACACGGCTTCTGTTCCCCGTGCACCCTTAGCACTGCAGTCACCACTTCGAAGACGACCTCAAGAAAGCTAAAGCTGGGAAAAAAAAGTATGAGAAATGCTTTACCTTTACACTGTTTGTGAATGTCTTCCATCGTCCCTGGATTCTCGATTCCCCCCTCTTTTTCCTCGCCCTTTTTAGATTCATCTACGGGCGTGACGGTGGGCGGCGTGGGTGCAGGGGGTGGAGGAGGTGTTGCAGGACCGGCTGCATGAATATTACCCATACTGGTGCTGAATTAAGGCCGAGAGGAATGAAAAAACAGAAAGACGTGGATCTGAAGCAGTCCTCACGCGGGTCCTGCAGACGACTCGGGACGTCGGCTCAACACTGGCAGTTCTTAGAACCACAGTCGGCCACGGCTTCTATTTTCTCACTTAATGATTGTATGTATTTTAAGTGCGTGTCTATTCAGCATCACTTTATCTATTTTCAATAAAACTATGTGAAGAAAACTAAGATAGTGAACATAATCTTATGAAATTTCGTTAGAGTAATTGCGTTATGAGTTCTGAGAACTTTTACGATTATTTTCTATAGCAAAGGATGTTTACAAACTACCGCAAGTGACATTTTGATAATACTAACAATTACCTGCCATCTTTTGATAAACACCTCCTCCCCCCCCGGAGAAAGAAAACTCTTACCATTTATATTGAATGATAGCCACCGGTCTCGAACGAGCCTATTTAACCTTTAGCGATCACACGTCAGCCAATGAGAACCCACCGATCTCTCAAGCTCGATTTTCATTGGTCGGACATGCACCGCGTCCGAGGAAACAGAGAACATCTGTGTTGACATGACGTGTGTTTTGGTCTCGAGAAGGAATTCCTGAGAGCGACTTTGAGGACGACTGTTCCCTTTCTTGTGGGAGAAGAGGAAGGAGGGGAAGGGCACCATGCCGTACATATCGTCAAGTGAGTATGCTCATACGATTTCTTTTCTTTTCTTTTTATTTTATTTTATTTTTTTAGGTGAATATTAATGGTTTTGATCTCGTACTAGCCACTTGCAGTGTCATGGATTGACTCCTGTTATCATGGCTGTGATAATGAGGTCGGTTTTCATCCAGATTTTTTCTTATTATTCCAGAAAATATTGTATTTTTTTCGTTCCTTGTTGTGATTCTAGTTATTATTTTCGCCTACCTTCCTAAGGCTGCGCCCACACTGACAGGCATAATAATTTTAGTAATACTGGTCTGCATCTGTATCCATCTATGAATAGGTAATTTTAATGAATAGCGTCGCATAACTGATCCCGACGATTTTGGTATTGATGTATTTCTCTCACTTTCTTCTATCCAATGATACTGAAATTATACCGCAGAACCCACGATAGCAATGGAAGGGACGAAAGGTACTGTGGAAGTTGCAGGGTAAATATGAAATTGGACCCTTACCCACTGAATCAGTCACTATATCGTTTAGTGTAGGGGTCTGTGCCCCCTGCAACCCCACTTTCTGTGGGTCTACCACCCCCCAACCTCTGCCCAAGAAAACAAAGAATCATCCACATATTCACAGCAGGATAGAGCATCAGACATTCGGCATCAGGAATTTTCGTTGTATACTCTACTTTCTGTGAATATGTAGAAGACTTTGTTTTCCTGGGTAGGGGTTGGGGGTTGGGCACTCCCCTAGGAGTGGGGTTGCAAATAGTGACTTATTCTTTGTAAATTATTAGTATTTTACCCTACAGTTTCCCTGGTATCTTTCATGCCCTCCCCTGCTGTTGGGTCCTGCTATTGGGGGTTCTGCGACATTCCTAAATATAATTGTACTAGAGAGTTCGAGGAATCCATCAATATTAAAATCATTGCAATTGGTTATATGACACAGTTCCTGAAAATTACCCATGAATATATAAAAGAATCAAGAATTCCCCCCCTCCCCCCCACAGCCATCCAACAAACAGTTATTCCTTGTTTCAGTTATTCAGTGTAATGTGCATAAATCTGCTTCTGATTTCCACCAGAAAGTATCGGTAATTGTGAAGTAAATGCACCCCTATGAGACTGAGTCCCTATTACTCCATCCACTTTTGGCCCTGTCATGGCAGTTTAGGTTGAGTAAATTTTGTGACGTGGAGTTGTGGACAGTCTCTGGCAAGTGTGTCTATACTGTAAAGGTTATTCTTTGCTTTTGCAGATTGTTTCAATGTGTCAGTGAGTGTAGTTTTCCCCTCAATATCTTTTCTATTAAATGCATACCAACTTTCTTAAGATTAGCTTGCAAAGGAAATACCATAGATGAAAAGTGTCTCATTATCTGTCATTCTAATCATTACAGGCAAAGTTACCTTGTACCATATGAGTTTGTTAAACTGAAATTATATATACACCCAAAAATCTTTATCACTTTGGTAATAAAGACAAAATAAAAAGTTATTTAGTGAGATCACATAAATGAACTGGGCTTCAGGCACCTGTTCACTACCAATGTGAATACAAACCTCAACCAAACCAAAAAAGTATTGCTCAAGACGTTAATGTGTATCAAAATTTATAACCTAATTATAAATTAATTTCAAGCACTGTGTTTCCTGTATTAACAGGTAGCAAGTTCCATAAAAAATCCAGGAAAATGTATTAGTTCTAAGCCATTTGTAAACTCGTAGTAATGAGGTATCAAGTGTATTAGTAAATCCTTTTGGCAGTCTGTAATCTCTTTAGTTTTCTGAGAATGCTTATGTTTCCTTCAGCAATTATTATTAGACAAAGGTAACAAATACTCATGTGTAGTAGAAAAATGCTAATGTAAATGAAACTTGAAACACAGGATCTTTTTTTCTTTTTTCTTTTTGTAATAGTGATTTTATTCTCTACACTAGGTGGTAACATTGGGGGAGATCAGGGATGGAGTTTATCCAGAATTCCAGATCTATTCTGGGGGCTCGTCAACTTCATAGTTCTTTTGTAAGTATATGCAGGTGTGTTAATTTATCTGCATTATTTCATAAACTATAAAATTAATAGATTCACATTAAGAAAAAATTATGCTTTCAAACAGTGGCTTGTGGATATGTTAAGTTACATAATGATATAACATTTTTCACTGTAATATTTGTTTATGGATCAGTCAGTGGTCACTTAGATTATGTACACTATTGTACACCAAAACTTTACAGTGCAATATGATCTGAAAGATTTATTTTAATTAACAAAGAAATCCTTGTAAGGCTCTTCTCTCTCTCCTCTCCTCTCTCTCTCCCCTCCCTCTCTCTCTCCTCTCCTCTCCTCTCCTCTCCTCTCCTCTCCTCTCCTCTCCTCTCCTCTCCTCTCCTCTCCTCTCCTCTCCTCTCCTCTCCTCTCCTCTCCTCTCCTCTCCTCTCCTCTCCCTCTTTACTCCCTCTCCCTCTCACTTTACTCCCTCTCACTTTACTCCCTCACACTTTACTCCCTCACACTTTACTCCCTCACTCACATTTCTTTAATTGGTCAGTTTTCAGACCTTAATCAACCCAGACTTAACAAAGCGTGGTGAGGGCTACACAAGCAGTTATGGTGCTCCTGGCAGAGGACCGTAAGTAATTTGTATATTTATCTGTCATTTTTAGTATTAAATTTCAGATAAACATTTTGGTTTTATATATTAGACAACCATTTTGATTGAATTGTTATTTTTTTAGGTTGATGTAATA
Organism: Penaeus monodon; assembly: GCF_015228065.2. NCBI lineage: Eukaryota > Metazoa > Arthropoda > Malacostraca > Decapoda > Penaeidae > Penaeus > Penaeus monodon. Next base: position 37,653,734 of record NC_051392.1, read on the forward strand.
CTTCAGACTCCTTAGTTTAATACTGTTGAATTGATTGACAGACCTCCAGGACCTCCATCAAGAAGAATAGGAAGGATCCACCGAGGAGGCGGTGCTGCTCCCCCACCCATGGGAGGTGGAGGATGAGGCAGGTAAATCCCTCAGTTGGGCTTTATGCCATGCCCACTGAGGGAGCCTGCAACTTGTAGTGATCTTTGCTGTTGTTGCTTTGCACTCACAGGCTTCTGACAAGAAGTACAGATGAAGCCCTGTATTGTTTTGCTGTGCAGAACTTAGTACAGGTCGAAATACATATTGGCATTCACAGAAGAAAATAAGTGCCAAGCTCCATGCAAATATAGGTCTAAGTTCTCAGTATTGTGAGTAACAGAGCAATGTTTATATGACGTGACACTTGAAAACCATTAACTTGGGCGGGTGTTGCTGAGGAACCAGCATAGATCACCACTCCATGCCAATAGAAAACTCGAGAGGAATAAGAATTTATATATTACTTGTCTTGATGTTCATATCATGGTATGCATTACCTTCTTCACCTTCTTTTCATTCTTAGTAAATTGTTATTATATAAGTTACACAGAGTATTTAAGTATTATATACTAAGCATAGATGTATGTTTATATAATTTGGACAAATCCCACAGGTTCAGCACATCACACCTGAAATGTGTTTTGCACTTTTTGAATGTGGTAGCTGTCATAGAAAGTGGCAATTGTGCTAAAGACAGGGAAGGAGCAGAACAGATAGCAAATTTTCACATATTTAAATTTCTGATTGTTTACTTTGATTTTTCACCATAGTATTCTTTGGTGTTTTACATGCTCTTCAGTTATAGACGAATCATGATATAGAAAATTCGTATCGGCCTACTTTTTTCTTATATTTTAGAACTGCCGAACTTGAACAGTTTTTCATACATACGGCATCACAAAAAAGCCTTCCATTGTCAGGACAATCTTGAATAAACCATTCTTGATAAAAGGATATTCATTACCTTTTGAGATATAATTGACATGTGTGCATGGATATTGCTTCTATGCTTCGATATAATTACATTCTTGGAATACACAACATAAAGGAAAACATGGTATCTTTACCATTTTTATTAACAGTGGCAACTAAGAAATGGATTATTGCATTACAACTCACAGGTACCTGAAAGTAAGATTACATTGTATAAAGTAAAATTAAAAGGGTTTGTTTTATCTGTTCACTAATACATTGCATTACAAGTGAACATAAACTGGAATATAAAGTGAAATGTATTACCTGATTTTGATATATAAACAAGGAGCATTTATTTCAGCAATACAAGAATAAAATATCTCTTCAGAAAAAAAAGTTTCATTTTCTATTTACATAATTTTCCACTGGTTTTTATTGTTACTCTTCATTTAGTCTGTTTTGGTTAAAGTCATGTGGTGAAAATGCAGGGATGTTTAGCTTTTCTTGACCTTTCATTGCTGCATTATCGACCAGACTAATAAGTGTTGCATCACGATTTATAGAAGAACCAGATAAAACTGACTGTGGGCTTGTTCTATGCTGGTCAGGGTAGGACAAGTTGCTTCTCAAGGGCCCTAGCTCAGGCAGGAATGGGAAGCCCTCAATCAAAGATGAACCTTCAGTCAGAGCTGGGAGTTTTGCCACTGATTGAGAAGATTCAGTAGAGTTGATGGGGTTCCACGTATCTGGTGAAAATACAATAATTTCAGTGAGTGTGTTAAGGTTATTGGTATTTTTGACACTTATTCAAACTGAAGAAGTTGCAAAGAGAATGAAACACGCTACTTGAAATGTTGATAGCGGTTCTGGTGGCATCTCCGCTTGCGTCTCCGCCTTCACTACTGCCAGCTTGGGAAAGTGCAATACCTAGGAGTGTTGTCAGACTGGCAAATCCCGCTATGCTCCTGCGGGATAAGAATTTTTCACTTTTATTTTATGAGGAGGGATCAAGTCACATCACTATGAATATTTATTATACTTAAGTATGGAGTGTAAAGAAACTTTCTACATATAAATGAATGTCTCACTTTGTTCATTTCTATAACCAATATTTATACCCCTTCATAGCACACTATACCAGCCAATTCTTAATCCCACTTCCCATCACTGTAACACCTGCTGGACACTGTACACTCACCCCAATAGACTCAGTGTGCATTGGCAGTGTGGATTACCATGGCCAACAGACAGACCTCTAGTAGCTCGTGCTTGGCGAGTTCCTTCGAGAAATTTCAACGCTGCTTTTATTGCCATATCTGACGTCACTGAAATGCGCTGCTCTGGCGAAGAGGAAATATATTTAGGTTTGGGGTAAGTAGAGAAAAGGTGCATGCATATGTATCGGTAACTTGCAGATATAGTATTTACTTTACAGATAATTACATTGGAGTATATTGCTGGACAAACAGATAAGCAGATGAGTATTTAAATGTAAATTTGAACCAGTTTGTCACGTTACACACATGCGCGCACACGCACACGCTCACATACACACGCACACATACACACGCACACACAAGCACACACACGTACACACATGCACACACACCACGCATGCACGCACGCACTCACACACATACATGTATATATAATGTGTGTGTGTATATACACATACACATACATGTATATGTGTGTGTGTGTT
>NC_051392.1:37661380-37683880 GCF_015228065.2 Penaeus monodon
TTTTGTTGCACAATTGAGTTTCACTATATGAAGCAAATGGTGTTACGTGTGTCTACTACTCTTGCATGGGTGTGGGTAAAAAAAGAAGGGTGGGGGAGTGATTCCACCCAATCAAGGAACTGAGTAGTTCTGCCACGACTGTTATGTTGTGTAATAGTTACAGTTCAAAACCAAATAAATGTGCTGACATCAGGCCATATAAGACATGCTAAAGTATAGTAGGCAAAAGTTGGAATTAGTTAATGTCTTAGCATGGTAAAAGTTAAAGGTTCTTATCATCTGTACTAGCCGGCGTATGTTATGTTTAGTGTGAAGAAGGTAGAGTGTGTGAGCTGATGGAGCATATTATAGGCAAGGTGTTAATGGGGTTTAGGACTGGGGTTGTTGTGTAATTATAGCCTTTCTCTTTTTTTTTCAGTTTCATTTCCCCTAAGTTCCCTACGCTAGTTTTTGTTGTCTCGAAATTTTTTTTTTTAGTTAGAATCAGTTATGTAGATGTTCTGAGAATCTTGAATTAAGTTTTTTGAGTGAACTACTTCATGCAGATCCATGTTTTACACCGAGATAACAGAAAAATGTATCGACGTTACAATAGAGAAAGCGACAACTCAATACTTTTTTTTCAGGAAGTAACTCACTATCCTTAGTACTGAAAGAACGATGTCTGTCCTGTTTTGTACATATTGTTACATTATCAAAAACTTGCCACAAGTGATGCGTATACTGACTATATCTACAAAGTTATCTTTTTTATTCTCTGTGTCAAGAAGCATCATTATGGAATAGATTATTTGTTCCTGCTTCCTTCACCCTTCTCCCTGCTGTCCCCTGGAGAACTAGCTAACATGTGCTCATGCCACAATGAGCTGTGCTCTGTTGACACTCATATTACGTGTGGAGTCCTCCTACCTCCCAGATGACAACAAATCACATTTGTAATAACAGAATGGTGCATCCTATTACATAGATGAACTATTCACTTCAGTGTACTGGGTACTGTTACAAAGACTCAACATGCCACACACGTCACTATACCTGTCTATCTATATTAATATTTTATTTTTCTTGATAAGATGTAAATGTAAACTTCTAAATATGCCGCACCATATAATGGCCTAACGTTGTCCATGACGCAATTACATAAAGACTCCAGTAAAGATGCCATACCCAAAGCAGTCTGCACTCAATGCCTCACCTAAAAACAATGGACCAAGCTTTGTATGACAACACAATCGTGCTGACATATTAGGTAAGCTTATGTTCTCTTATCTGGTTATTTATGCTGTCTTATGTAATTGCTGCATTTCAATTTAACTCCATGATCAGGGAATAGACATATCGGATCATAATGATATGAGACCAACACTTATTTTATTTTCCTGCAATCCATCCAGGATAGCATAAATGGCAAATCAGCTGGTTACATTATTATACATGTACAAATATAATACCTCCTTGTTTTATCAAGCTTGTGTCATAGGGATGGGGGAGGGGAATCTTTGTTTCTATCCACATGTAATAAAGGATTAGTATTCATATACTATTTTATTGGTTTTGTTGGTTAGTGGAACTATCAATCTATGAAAATCCTTGTAGGCATAAGCACTGAATTACTGTGTATTAGCAGGGCTTCCTTTCATGCTAAAACATGTTGGATATATTTTTTGCATATAGTGCATATATTTTTGTCTATTTATTTAGCTGCCTGCAGTGCAATTGCTCTTGAGTATATAAGAAAGGGGAATAAAAACTGATTCCTTTCACCACCTCATGATCCTTATCAAATGTTTGATGTGCTGGGATAACAATTCAAATTTAAAAGCTGCACTTTTCTTTTGTGAGACAAATGTGTCCTGATAAGTCCCTTCTATTTCTTTTTTTTCCTTTCTGCTTTTTGTTTCAGACGTAGCATTAACAAAAGCACCAAACTAGCAGAGGGAAAGGCAACATAAAAAGTTTCATCTCAAAGGAATGAAAAAAAGGTAGCAGAATACACCTTCTTCTAAACCTCCATAGTCCACAGCTATAAGGAGGGCGAGAAACACAGTTTTATCACTGGCCCACACACACCACCAGTCTCTTTTCCCCACTGTAACCGAAGAATATCCTATTAGAAAGTGGGAACACCACTTGGCTACACTTACTGTTTTTCTGATTTTTCCCCTGATCTTTTACATCCATTACCCCTATACAAGTTTTTTTTTTATCCTACCAACACACCTTTGACACTAGTACACTACCCAAGACACTTTGCCCGTGCAGGGAAATAGGGTATCGTCAATCCCATTTGGATCATATTACTGTACACCAACATTCACTTCACTCATTAACCAATGATAATCCACAGCCTAATTTGAAAGGATTATTGGGATGGTTTGGCATGGCAGACAAAGCCGTGTAAAGGGAAGTGTAGCATCTTTCTTCCATCACTGCTCCCAAGTCCAGTTAGAGTCCGGTCACCCTGCAAAGGCAAATTACAGTTTTACATATGTAAGCAATAATATTCAAATATACTCTGCCCAGCTTGAGCATTACCAGTAGTATAATGGCAATGTTTTAATGGATTCATGTAAAAGCAGTTGAGAAAATGTCTTTCTAAAGCCTAAGTATACAAATCACAATATTTGTTGGATTAGAGATAAGCAAGATACTACCTCTAAAAACTGTATAGCTTTGGGTATCTCTAAACTGATATTGCCATAATAGGCAACAGACCTCCTGCATTCGGAGCTGTTTCCAATTCTATACCAAACTGCATAGCTGTCTCTGTTGCCTTCTGATATAACAGAGGTGGATACCTTCCCTCCTAGTGTTGCCAGAAGCTATTAAATTGTCTCCTGTTGGGAAATGAAATATTATTTTGTTAATGACGCATCAGTAGGCAGCTGGCTCAAAGACAGTTCATTCTTGTTATATCACAGAAGAGTTCTTATTTAATTTTAACTAATAATGACTGAGTATATCTTACCTTGAATATCTCCCAGCCATTGCGGTAAACCGCATATGCCCACCAGGAACTTGAGAACCATACTGGTATGCCTAATTCTGATGGCCGAGAGCCAGTTTCTTGGTCACTTGCTGTGAAGATAATGCATTCACTGCACTACCTGAACCATTGTCACATCTATATTACCTAGATGACTGATGCTGTGAAGTCAGAACGCACGCGAGTCTGTGGTTGAGGCTGTGTATCCTGCCACTTCCTCTGTTGATCTGTCATGAGTATATGAAGAAGATGAGTTTCATGCAATTTGTGTCTACATTTATTACTTATTAGATATTCGCAAAAACACCATCTTTTTCTTACTGTATCGCTTTTCCATCTAGACCTCCTTAACCCATTAACTGACGGGTAGCATACATAGAGGCCCGGGCCTCACTGCTGGGGCTTATATCGTCGCCCGAGCATCCTCGACCACATCATGCAAATACCAGCATCCCATGCAATTTTCTTTCTTCTTCGTAATACTACACAAAATATGTTGTATTTTTCAGTTTTCATTATTTTTTACAGTCTCTACTTGCCAAACTTCTGTGAATCGAGACTTGAAGGGTATTTTTGTTGTTATATAGACTCCATAGTTGATCCTTATTCGGATCGATAGTACGAATAAAATAAGCAGTGTGCGGCATCATGGAGTTGAAATTGTCGTTTGTTGCATGGTAAAAAATGAGAAAGTGTAAAACCGACTTAATCACACTTTCACTGGCAAAAAATAATCTTTTGCCGTGATTGTAACAAAACAAAAACTCATGGCCTGTCATGCATCTCTATGGCATGTGCTTACGTGCCCCCGGACAGATGGTCCCCGCCATGGCATGGCATGTAACGTACATGCCACCCCGTCGCAATGGGTTAATTAGTACATGTCTCAATAGAGCTCTTATCCTCTTAACTAAACCTTATCTACTTCTTTTTGTTCTCTTTCTTCACCTCTCCCTTCATTTTTCCTTCCTTTAAATCAACAAAAGAATACTTAAAGTTCATTTCAGTAGTTTTTGAATATAAACCTTCTGTGTGTAGCCCTTCCCAGTCACATGGGTTACTGTCAGTATCATTTATTACCTTCCATCTAACTTTCTCACCTCATACAAACACACATGCTCACTCACTTCCCACACCCATCAAACTACTTAACTACCAGTCTTCCGCTATCCCTTTCAGTCCCTAATTAACCCACTCATCACTTGCTAATCACTCACAGTACATCAACTTCACACCAATACTCACCTGTGCAACAAACTTCGCTCTGAGATTTGAGAGAGTTGGTGATGAATGTTTTGCATTAAAGGTTGCCTGAAGGGTCTACATCCCCTCGCATAACAGGGTATGCTTCATAGGTGTGGATACTTGTTGTGTCTCCTACAAAAGTTGGCACCAACCTGTAATAATGAAATAGTATTATGGAAAAACTAAAACGAACAACTACATTCTCAGGTCGAGTATACTTGTAAACTGCAATTTTCATGAGAAAGAAATTTATAATGCCCATCTCGTACTGCGTCTTACCTGTAAGCCAGGGTGGTTGCATAGTGGAAGAAGTTTGACTGTGATGGTGATCCCTGAAGGTGGTTGCTCAAACCTTTGTTCACATAAACTTTCCTCCCTCAACATCACAAGGGAAACTCTGAAAGAAAAAAATTTCTTACCATCTCCTATTTTGAATTATGCAAATGCTGCCAGTTTTATAAAATATTTGGATTTACTGCACTGCCTGGCTCTAGATGTAAGTATTTTTCCATTTTAAGAATTTGTTCTTACAATACTACAGATTTTTACCATAAAATAAATATATGATCAACATAAATCGTTGAACACACAATTACGAACCATAACGAGTAGTGAGATGGTATAACCTGCGTTGATAACTTGATATACACTTCCTATTTCAATACCCATGAGTATATTTTGTGAGATTTGCAATTCTAGTCTCTCTCTCACACCACACACACGACACACACACACTACACACACACACACACACACACACACAAACGCACTACGCGCACACGGACACGCGCACAACGCACGACACACACACACACACCACACACCCACACACACGCACACACACACCCACACACACCGACACCCACACACACAACAACACACACACACACACACAACAACAGCACCAAATGCATGCTCATAAAGCATTCCTCTCATTCACCACACACAGTACACAGCATGTGTGAGCACACCCACAAACAACCACTAGATATAAGTTTTTAAAATCTCTCCAATATGCTAAATCATATATTTCACCCATTCTATTCAAGTAAGCTAAATCCTCTAATCGAAACCGACAAATGCATGTTATACTCAAGTGTACTGTCCAGAATATAAGAAAGCCTACAATAATTCACAGAAAATGGTTTGAAATACAGCACTTTTTGGTCTTATCTTTAATTTTCTGTCAATTTTTGCATTTCTGTATGATCTTTCCATATGTTCTGACCTATCATGAATGGCAGTTACCACCGCTCCTTCCCCCCCCCTGTAAACAAATTGGTTAGGTTCCCAGAATCAATGACAATGTCATACTTATTTTAAATAAATGTAATCATGAGCGATTGGGGTAATAATTTTTTGGGGGGGATTTATTAGGTTATGTTTTTATTTTTAATTATAGTACAATATTATCTAATAGTCTAATCCTCTACAGCACAATATCATAAGCCTCCGAGAGATTGAGGGATGACATTCAGCTAAGAATGATAAAGATGTCATTACTTATGTTTGCCCTACCATTCATAATGGCATATGCTCTGAGATACCCTTTGGTAGCAATTAGAACTTCATGCCACACTTTATCTCAAATGAGCCAGCAAATTAGATATCCTGACAGTTTTCAAAATCTAAAAATCTATTTTTCTTTAATAAAACTTAATATAATTATTTCAAATATCCCAGAAAACTTTCCATGGAGATGGCATTTTCTGGAACCTTTTCTGGTAGAAAGACTTTGTAAATGCCTGTTAAGTATTCTGCCATAACTGCTCTAAGTATATCTACTCCATGGAGCTTTCCTTGTGGCTTTTGAACAGGGCAAGTCTGGAATAGTATAGTGGTGGCCCCTACTATTTTCACAATGTCTCACTATTTAGTGTGTATTTGTTGCAGGGCATTGGCCTTTTGGGGATATAGGTCTTAATGCCATCCCTGTCACCTCCTAGAAACAGTTGTGAACAAGTGCGTAGTGAAGAGAAGTTGAAGAGAAGCATTTGGAGCATTGTCATTGCTTTCCATGCTAAACCAAAAGCAAACAATCTCCGTCCCTGTATATTCATGGTTCTAATTGGCCTTACTTGACGAATATAAATAGTGGGCAATTTTATTGCTTGGAGCCTACAAGCACTGCTGGACAGGATTTTTGATCTTTCAAACACAAATATCATTCATCTACCGGATATTTTCATTCAAAATTGAGGTACCCCTACAGATACTTATGCTAATAAACTTTTTTTCCTTTTAAGCTCTATTTTTATTCTAATATGGATAGCTAACTGCAGGGATCTAGCTGTAAAATAACTTTAAAAAATATTGTTTCGGTGAAGGTACCCAAAGTTTGATGGTCTCTAATGGTTGGTTATTTTGGTTTTTATACTTCTCATAAAGCAATTTTTTTTTTTTTTTACTGGGCAAAACAATCCACTGGGTATAAAAGTGCCCGAATCGCAATAAGTAAAAATAACAGCTGATCTGAGACAATTAGCACAGTATATCTGGAGCAATCAGTTGTCCCAGTGTAATCACTACTTACATACTTAACAAACAAAAAAGAGTATATCTGTGGGTTGCCTTCTGTGAACTGAATTACTGCACTTTCATGGGATATGTTTGACAAGCTTTGTAAAAAATATCTACTGCACAAGCCTGCAATATAATTCACCAATTTGAAGACTAAAATCTTTCAACAAACCCTGGGTAACTTATGCTGCTTGCTTTAAAATGTAACCGTCACCTTTAAAGAGGTGTCCAAAGTGAAATTGCCTGCTTTATATTCCATAGTACACACTTCCCATTAATCTTGCAGCCCTCACAATCATTTCCTACTGAACTTGAGTTTGGTAAGCATATTTAATGAAGAGATTATTGTCAAGGTTACTGAAGCACCAACAGAGACGAGAGAATGGATATGTGCCATCTTACAGAGAATAAGAAATAAGAGTAATAAACAACACTTAGAACTGCTGCTCATAATTACCACGAAAAATAAATATCCTCTGTATATCCACCGCTCAGAGACTTTAGTTCACTCAAAACCATAGTTCCTTAATGTCTGTTTTTCTAAAAGTTGGTTGGCCCCCCCCCCCCTCCTCTAGAGGGAACGCGAAACAGGAGGTAATAAAGTTAGGTTGTATTTTTGGGGTTCACACATGATACCCTGTTTTGGGTCCTTTAATCTCGTGTGGGTGCATCACTCTTAGTGACAAATACCAAGATTGTCTAATAGCACTGCAATCAACTAATTGGTTCCTGTAGTTAGGTTCATTAAGATTCGTTGAGGCTGGGTTACCTTTGTTTTTGAACCTCGCTTTCAACTCAAGTGGTTATGAGAAGAAATGTGTCTAAAAAATGTTGATAACATACCAGTTATTTTCCTTTCCTTAACAATTAGCTGGGAAGTGTAGCTGCTTTACTAATATGGGTTTTAATATCTACCAAGATAAGCCTAATCCTAGTCACTTGTTAGCACAAGGTGTCTATGCAACATTGGCCTTAGCCAAAGGAATGAAGAATTAATAGTTTGCAGACCATCTGCTCGGACTGGTCTTTTTCATTGCAATAATGTCACATTTGAGGCTCTTTTTATGTGACTATTCCCATACATTGCATTTTTTACCATTATTTACACTTCTCTTCCATCTCTGATTTTCATGGCAAGCTCTGATATAACTAAGAGAATAATCTATAACATCTGGGATTGTGCAACATCACCGGGCTATCATCAAACTCATTTTACATTTTCACCTATACCGAATTCCCCCCGAGTCTCAAGAATAATGAATTTCAACCCGGGCACAATTCGGAGCATTATGCACCGGGAAAGGTCCCCTCGCCACCACGACCTTAAAATCCTTTCCTTCGGCACACGGCTTCTGTTCCCCGTGCACGTCCTAGCAATGCAGTCACCACTTTCGAGACGACCTCAGAAACTAAAAGCCTGGAAAAAAAAGTATGAGAAATGCTTTACCCTTTACACTGTTTTGTGATGTCTTCATCGTCCTGGATTCTCGATTCCCCCCCTCCTTTTTCCTCGCCTTTTTAGATTCATCTACGGGCGTGACGGGGTGGGCGGCGTGGGTGCAGGGGTGGAGGAGGTGTTTGCAGGACCGGCTGCATGAATATTAACCATAACTGGTGCTGAATTAGGCCGAGAGGAATGAAAAAACAGAAAGACGTGGATCTGAACCGTCCTACACGCGGGTCCTGCAACGAACTCGGGAACGTCGCTCACACTGGACGAGGGCGTTCTAGAACCACAGTCGGCCCTGCTTCTATTTCTCACTTAATGATTGTATGTATTTTAAGTGCGTGTCTATTTCCAGCATAATTTATCTATTTTCATAAAAATATGTTGAAGAAAACTAAGACATAGTGACATAATCTTATGAAATTTCGTTAGAGTAATTGCGTTTATGAGTTCTGAGACTTTTACATTATTTTCTATAGCAAAGGATTTACAAACTACCCGCAAAGTGACAGTTTTGATAATACTAACAATTACCTTGCCATCTTTTGATAAAACACCTCCTCCCCCCCCCGGAGAAGTAAAAACTCTTAACCATTTTATATTGAAGATAGTCACCGTTCTCGACGACTATTTAAACCGTTAGCGATCACACGTCAGCCATGAGACACGCGCACCGATCTCTCAGCTCGATTTTCATTGGTCGGACGTGCACCGCGTCCGATGAAACAGAGAACATCTGGTGTTGACATGACGTGTGTTTTGGTCTCGAGAAGGATTCCTGAGAGCGCTTTTGAGGACGCCTGTTCCCTTTCTTGTGGGAGAAGAGAAGGAGGGAAGGGACTCAACCATGCCGTTACATATCGTCAAGTGGAGTATGCTCATCGTTTCTTTCTTCTTCTTTTATTTTATTTTGATTTTTTAGGGTGAAGATTAAATGGTTTTTGAATCTCGTACTAGCCACTTGCGTGTCATGATTGGGACTTCCTGTTTATCATGGCTGTGATAATGACGTCGTGTTTTCATCCCAGATTTTTTTTCTATTATTCGAAAATTTGTATTTTTTTCGTTTCCTTGTTGTGATTCTAGTTATTATTTTCGCCTACCTTCCTAAGCGCGCCACCACTGCCAGGCTAATATTTTAGTAATACTGGTTCTGCATCTGTATCCTCTATGAATAGGTATTTTAATGAATAGCGTCCCGCCTAACTGGATCCGACGATTTTGGTATTGATGTATTTCTCTCACTGTTCTACTATCCAATGAATATTGAAATTATACCGCAGAAACCACATAGCAATGAAGGGACGAAAGGTACTGGGGAAGTTGCAGGGTACAATATGAAATTGTACCCTTACCCACTGAATCAGTCACTATATCGTTAGTGTAGGGTTCTGTGCCCCCTGCAACCCCCTTCTGTGGGTCTAACACCCCCAAACTCTGCCCCAGAAACAAAGAATCATCCACAAGTATTCACAGCAGGATAGAGCATCAGACATTCGGCATCCGGAATTTTAACGTTGATCTCTACTTTCTGTGAATATGTAAAGACTTTGTTTCCCTGGGTAGGGTTGGGGTTGGGGCACTCCCCTAGGAGTGGGGTTTGCAATATGTGACTTTTCTTTGTAAATTATTAGTATTTTACCCTTTTAACAGTTTTTTCCCTGGTATCTTTCATGCCCTCCCCTGCTGTTGGGTCCCTTTTATTGTGGGGTTTCTGCGACATTCCTACATATAATTGTAACTAAGAGTTCGAGGAATCCATCAATATTAAACACATTGCAATTGGTTATAATGACACCGTTTCCTGAAAATTACCCATGAATATATAAGAACATCAGAATTCCCCCCCTCCCCCCCACAGCCATCAACAAACAGTATTCCTTGTTTTCAGTTATTCAGTGGTATTTGCATAAATCTGCTTCTGATTTCACCAGAAGTATCGGTAATTGTGAATAATGCACCCTATGAGACTGAGTTCCTATTACTCCACCCTTTTTGGCCCGTCCTGGCGTTTAGGTTGGTAATTTTTTGTGACGTGGAGTTGTGACAGTCTCTGGCAAGTGTGTCTATACTGTAAAAGGTTATTCCCTTTGCTTTTGCAGATTGTTTCACAATGTGTCAGTGATGTAGGTTTCCCCTCAATATCTTTTCTATTAAATGCATACCAACGTTTCTTAGAGATTAGCTTGCAAAGGAATACCCTAGATGAAAAGTGTCTCATTATCTGTCCATTCTAATCATTACAGGCAAGTTACCTTGTACCATATGAGTTTGTTAAACTGAAAATTTATATATACACCCAAAAATCTTTATCCTGTGGTATAAAGACCAAGTAAAAGTTATTTAGTGAATCACATAAATGGCAGCTGGGCTTCAGCACCTGTCACTACCAATGTGAAGACAAACCTCAACCAAAACCAAAAAAGTATTGGCTCAAGACGTTAATGTGGATCACATTTATAACTAATTATAAATTAATTTCAAGCACTGTGTTTCCTGATATTAACGGTAGCAAGTTTCATAAAAAATCCAGGAAAAATGTATTGTTCCTAAGCCATTTTGTAAACTCGTAGTAATGAGGTATCAAGTGTATTAGTAAATCCTTTTGGCAGTCTGTAATCTCTTTAGTTTTCTGAGATGCTTATGTTTTCCTTCAGCACTTATTTATTAGACAAAGGTAACAAATACGCATGTGTAGTATAAAAATGCTGAATGTAAATGAAAACTTGAAACACAGGATCTTTTTTTTCTTTTTTCTTTTGTAATAGTGAGTTTATTCTCTACACTAGTGTAACATTGGGGGAGACAGGGATGGAGTTTAATCCAGATTTCCAGATCTATTCTGGGGGCTCGTCAACTTCAATCGTTCTTTTGTAAGTATAATCAGGGGTGTTTAATTTATCCCTGCATTAATTTCATAAACTATAAATTATAGATTAACATTAAGAAAAAAATTATGCTTTCAAACAGTGGCTTGTGGGTGTTAAGTTAACATGATGTATAGAATAACATTTTTCACTGTAATATTTTGTTTTATGGATCAGTCAGTGGTCACTTAGATTATTACACTATTGTACACCAAATACTTTACAGTGCAATATGATCTGAAGATTTATTTTAATTAACAAGAAATCCTTGTAAGGCTCTTCTTTCTCTTCTCTCTCTCCTCTCTCTCTCCCCTCCCTCTCTCTCTTCCTCTCCTCTCCTCTCCTCTCCTCTCCTCTCCTCTCTCTCTCCTTCTCTCTCCCCCTCTCCTCTTTACCTACTTCCCTCTCCCTCCTCACTTTACTCCTCTCACTTTACTCCCTCCACTTTTACTCGCCTCACCTTTACTCCCTCACTCACATGTTCTTTAATTGGTCAGTTTCAGACCTTAATCAACCAGACTTTAACAAAGCGTGTTAGGGCTACACAATGCAGTTATGGTGCTCCTGGCAGAGGATCCCGTCAGTATTTGATATTTAACTGTCATTTTTAAGTATTACATTTTCGATACACATTTTGGTTTTATCTATAGACAACCATTTTGATTGAATTGTTATTTTTTTTGAAGGTTGATGTCATTTTACTTCAGACTCTTAGTTTAATACTGTTGAATTGTTGACAGACCTCCACGGACCTCCATCAAGAAGAATAGGAAGGATCCCACCGAGGAGGCGGTGCTGCTACCCCCACCCATGGTAGGGTGGAGATGAGGCAGTAAATCCCCTCGTTGGGTTTATGCCTGCCCCCTGAGGGAGCCTGCAACTTTGTAGTGATCTTTGCTGTTGTTTGCTTTGCCACTCACAGGCTTCTGACAAGAAAGTACAGCTTAAGCCCTGTTGCTTGTTTTGCGTGTGGCAGAACTTAGTACAGGGTCGATACATATTGGCATTCCCAGAAGAAAATAATTGCCGAAGCATCCACTGAAATATAGGTCTAAGTTCTCTAGTATTGTGAGTAACAGGAGCAATGTTTTATTGACGTGACACTTGAACAACCATTAACTTGGGCGGGGTGTTTGCTGAGGAACCAGCATAGAATCACCACTCCATGCCAATAAAAACTCGAGAGGATAAGACTTATATTACTTGTCTTGATGTTACATATCATGGTATGCATTTACCTTCTCACCTTCTTTTCATTCTTAGTAAAAAATTTTATTATATAAGTTACACAGAGTATTTAAGTTTATATACTAAGCATAAGATGTATGTTTATATAATTTGGACGAAATCCCCACAGGGATATCATAGGCACACAATACACCTGAAATGTTTTTGCACTTTTGAATGTGGTAGCTGTCATAGAAAGTGGCAATTGTCTAAAGACAGGGGAAGGAGCCGACGATAGCAAATTTTCCACATATTTAAATTTCTGATTGTTTACTTTGATTTTTCACCATAGTATTCTTTGGTGTTTTACATTGCTCTTCAGTTATAGACGAATTCATGATATAGAAAATTCGTATCGGCCTACTTTTTTCTATATTTTTAGAACTGCCGAACTTGAACAGTTTTTCATACATACGGCATCACAAAAAAGCCTTCCCTTTGTCAGGACATCTTGAATAAACATTCTTGATAAAGGATATCATTCCTTTTGAGATATAATTGACATGTGGTGCATGGATATTGCTTCTATGCTTCGATATAATTCTTCTTGGAATACACAACATAAAGGAAACATGGTATCTTACCTTTTTATAATCCAGTGGCAACTAAGAAATGGATTATTGCTACAACTCACAGTACCGAAAGTAAGATTACATTGTATAAGTAAAATTAAAAGGGTTTGTTTTAATCTGTTCACTAATCATGCAGTACAGTGAACATAAACTGGAATTAAAGTGAAATGTCTTACCTGATTTTGATATATAAACAAGAGCATTTATTTCTGTTCAGCAGTACACAGAATAAAAAATTCTCTTCAAACAAAAAAGTTTCATTTTCTATTACATAATTTTCCACATGAGTTTTATTGTTACTTCTTCATTTACGTCTGTTTTTGGGTTAAGTCATTGGTGAAAATGGCAGGGATGTTTAGCTTTTCTTGCCCTTTCATTGCTGCATTATCGCCCAGACTAATAAAAGTGTTGCATTCACTATTTATCAGAAGACAGATAAAAACTGACTGTGGGCTTGTTCTATGCTGGTCCTGGTAGGACAAGTTGCTTCTCAAGGCCCTAGCTCATGCAGGAATGGGAAGACCCTCAATCAAAGAGATCCTTCGGTCAGAGCTGGGAGTTTTGGCCCATGATTGAGAAGAGTCAGTAGATTTGATGGGTTCCACGTATCTGGTGAAAATACAATAACTTTCAGTGATGTTGTAAAGGTTATTGGTATTTTGACCACTTATTCAGACTGAAGAAGTTTGCAAAGAGAATGAAACACGCTACTTGAAATGTTGATACGTTCTGGTGGCTCTCCGCTTGCGTCTTCTTCCGCCTTCACCTACTGCCAGCTTGGAAAGTGCAAATACCTAGGAGTGGTTCTCAACTGGCAAATCCCGCATGCTCCTGCCGGGATAAAGAATTTTTTCACTTTGATTTTATGGGGGGATCTAGTCACATCACTTATGAATATTTATTATACTAAGTATGGAGTGTAAAGAAACTTTCTACATATAAAAGAATGTCCCACTTTGTTCATTTCTATAACCAATATTTTATACACCTTCATAGCACACTATACCACCAATTCTAATCCCACTTCCCTCACTGTAAACACCTGCTGGACACTGTACACTCACCCCAATAGCCAGTGTGCATTGGCAGTGGTGGATTACCATGGCCAACAGAACAGACCTCTAGATAGCTCTTGCTGGCGAGTTCCCAGGCCTTCGAGAATTTTTCAACGCTGCTTTTATTGCAATATCTGACGTCACTGAAATGGCGCTGCTCTGGCGAAGAGGAATATATTTTAGGTTTGGGTAAGTAGGAAAAGGTCATGCATATGTCATCGGTAACTTTGGGCACAAGATATAGTATTTACTTTTAGTCAGATAATTACATTGGAGTATATTGGTGGACACAGATAAGCAGATGAGTATTTAAATGTAAATTGAACCGTTTGGTCACGTTACACACATGCGCGCACACGCACAACGCTCACATACCCAATCACACATACACCCGCCCCCAAGCCACACACGTACCACCATGCACACACACACACGCATGCCAGAACGCACTCACAAGACAATACATGTATAATTGTGTGTGTTTATATACACATACACATCCATGTATATGTGGTGTGGTGTGTGTTATACACATACAACACCACACACACACACACACAACACACACACACACAACATACACATACACATACACATCACATACACATACACATACACTACACCTACACATACACATACACATCACATACCCATACACATACCCACACACCTACACACACCACTACACACACACACATACACACACAACACACACACACACACACACCACACACCACACACACACACACACACACACACATTATAATATAAATATATATTATATATATATATATTTATATATATATATATATAACCATATATATATATATATATATATATATTCTAGAAATATAGTATATATTCTATATACACACAAATATATACACATATTGTGTGTATGTATATATATGGAGATATACATATATATTTGATATATATGTATATTATATACATATTTACTGTATATATGTGTATATATACCTTACTATGTATGTATATGTATACTATATATTATGTGTATATCATATTGTAAGTAATGTGTGTTTGTGCATGTGCGTGGTAGTAATATTTATATTATCTCTATATATATATTTATTTTTTATTAAAATATTATATAGTTATATAATATATATATACTAATATCTATATATATATATATATATAGATAACTTACTTGGTCCCGAAGCGTCTGCTGGCAACGTCCTGCGCACCGTGCCCCCCGACTGTGCCGCTGCGTGGGCGGAGTGCCCACGAGAGGCGGGGGACGGTGCTGACGCCTGTTAGGGTTCCTATGATGCTGAATTCCTGCATTTACACGGTGGCGTTTTTCTGCTGCGTATCTTCCTCCTCCTCCTCCTCTACTTTCCATGCCCTCCTCCGTTCTGGCCCCCCTCCTGCATGGGGGGATATCCTCCAGCATGACCTCCTCTTCCCTCCTCCTCCTCCTCTTATTCCTCCTCCTCCTCCATGCCCCTCTCCTTTCCGCCATAGCCGTAGCTCTCACTCCTTATCCATAGCCCGTATCATCATAGCCGTTGTCATAAAAACCGTATCCATACCTCTCGTCACTATCACAATTAACCGTGGCATCATCACCATAACGTACACATAACTACCCTTCATCATCACCATCACCTGCCCATAAACCCCGCAGCATCGTCACCATACCATTACCTCGCGTCATCAGCCATATCCGTCGTCTCGTCATCACTCTATACCCTTACTACAAAAAAAAAAAAAAAAAAAACGCTGGAACCCTCCTGCCCATACCCGTCGTCCGTGCTCCGTCCGTCGTACCCAGGCGTGCGTAATTAAAGCCGCATCATAACGGTCCTGGGTTTGGTGCCTGCCAGTTCTATTGGTTCTTCGGTCGCGTCCCAGCCTCGCCGGGGGATTCCGCGTCCTTCTGACGTCCGAGGACCTTCGCCTCACTCCCCCTACGCCTGTCTTTGGGCTTCTCGTAGAATTCCCAGAGGTCCTAAAACTGGACCAGGCCTTGGGGAGGTTGGCTCGGTTCGAGGTTTCCTCTGTATGCCTCATAAACCCACCAGTAGAGGGCGGCGGTCCCCGCGTACACCCCTCCCCACTGACCCGCTTCGCCCAACCCACAACAAGGCCCAGGACCGCAAAGAGTCAGGAAGCAGCGTATTCCTCTTTGTCCACCGATGCTGTGGGCGCCATCACGTCTTTTCCTGACTGATGACCGGCCGGTGATTCGTGTAGCGTGTAAAGGGTGTCACGGGGTCATGCAGGTTGGTCAGAGGGTCCCATCGACAGCCATAACCTCAATGGAACAGGAGAAGCTCAGCAAAGCGTGACCTTTTACCGTGCTTTACACATGACCACAAAGCCTCTTGTGCCCCACTCGTCTCTCTATATCTCTGCCTCTCAGACCTTTTCTTTCTTTTCTTTTTCCCCCTTTCTCTCATCCCCCTCTCTATCTATCTATACTATCTTTATATTACATCTCTTTTCTCTCCTCTCCTCTCCTCTTCTCTTCTCTCTACATACATGTTTATACACGACACACACACACACACACCACACACACACACACATATATATACACATAATATTATATATATATATATATATATATTCTATATATTATATATTATAGATATATATATAGATAAATATAGTAATATATATATATAATCTATATATATAATATAGCGATATATTATATATATGTATATATATACATATTATGTATATATATACATACATATATTTGTAATATCTCATACATACATATCAATATGTATATATATACATTATATAAAACAATTATATCTATAATATATATACATATAAATATAGGACTATATATAAATATATAGTATATAATATATATATATATAATATATAATATATCATATATTATATATACATATATAGTCATCATTTAACGGTAGTTCATGTCCTGAGCCGCCGTGTCACAGCATGATACTCAATTGCAGTTTTCACAGTTTGTATGCTCTTGAGTGAGTAGTGGTAGGGTCCCCAGTTCCTTGTCCACGGAGAGTGCCCGGTGTTACCTTTTTAGGTAATCTTCTTTCTTATTTTATCCGGGCTTGGGACCGAGCAGTGACTTGAGCTGGCTTGGCCACCTAACCCATGGCTAGGCATGCAAATCGGGTGAAGTTCCTTTGGCCCTAAGAAAACACGCGGCGGTCGGTGACTCGAACCACGAACTCAAATTGCCGTCGTGACAGTCTTGAGTCCGTCTGCTCTAACCATTCGTATATTATATATGTTTATCTATTAAATACTTAATATATATATATATATAGATATCTATATGTCTGTATATATATATATGTCTATATATATGTATATATATATATGTATATATGTATATAATATGTAGATATTATTTATGATAATATATATATATAATATATATATAGATATATATATTATGTATATATATTATATATATATATAGTATCTATTTCTGTATATATATTATGTAAGTACTATATTATTTATTATATTAATGTAATCTATATTATATATATATATCTATATATATATTATGTAGAATATATATATATAATATATATATATATATATAATACGTATGATATATATGTGTAACATATATATATATATTATATATTTATAATATATTATATATAATATATCTACTTCTCATATATATCATATATATTATATATTATATTTAATATATATATATTATATATATATCATATATATATATATATATAATTGTGTGGGGGGGGGGGGGGGTGTGTATATATATAGTATATATAATATATATAATATATAGATATATAATGTATATTATATTGTGTGTGTGTGTGTATATAATATATATAATATTATATCATATATATATATATATATAATATATATATATATATATATATTATGTATAATATATATATATATATATATATATATTATTTGTATATATATATCTATATACATATATATATATATATATATATCCTATATACATATATATGTGTGTGTGTATATATTTACTCTATATCTTAGTTATATTATATATAAATGGTATATATATGATATATATATAGTATATATTGTATATAGTATGTATAAAATATTATATGTAGGCGGCCGCGGTGGCCGAATGGTTAGAGCGTCGGACTCTAAGGACTGTGTGACGAACGCAATCCTGACAGTTCGATGTTCGAGTCCCCGGCCGTCGCGTTGTTTCCTTGGGCAAGGAACTTCACCTGATGCCTGCCTAGCCACTGGGTGGCCAGCCAGCTCAAGTCAGTGCCGGGTAAGTAAGATGGTGACTCCGATAAAAACACCGGGCGGAAGGCATGGCAAACCACCGCTCTAAATTGCTAAGAAAAATCATGAAGCCCATGATTCGTCAGACGCGCAGTGGCCGACTGTTTAGAGCGTCGACTCAACACTGTCACGACAGCAATCTGATTCGAGGTTTCGGTCCACCGACCGACGCGTTGTTCCCTTGGGCAAGGAACTTCACCTTGATTGCCTACTAGCCACTGGGTGGCCAAAGCCAGCCCAAGTCTAAGTGCTGGGTCCCTAAGCAAGCCGGTGATAAATAGCGAGAATGAGTACCTAAAAAGGTACCCCGGCACTCTCCGTGGAAAGGAACTGGGACCCTACCACGACTCACTCCAAGAGCATCACACATAAATCTACATTAAGTATCATGCTGTGACCACGGCTCCTCAGACATGAACCTACCTTTAAAAGAAGAAGAATATATGCTATGTATATATATATATATTAGATATATATATATATATATATAATATATATATATATATGTATAGTTATTATGTATATATATATTATGTATATATATATATTATGTTTATCTATATATGTATATATATAATGTATGTATATATGTATATATAATGTATATTATATATGTTATATTATATATATGTATATATATTATATATATATCTAATATATATCTATATATATATATTATATATGTAATATATATATATGTATATATCTATGTTATATATATATATATATATACATGTATATCTATATATGTATATATTATATGTATTATTATATGTGATATATTATATGTATAGTATAATGTATATTATTGTTATATATATATTATATGTATATAATATATATATATATATAGATGTTATCTATATATTTATCATTATATGTATATGGTATATAGATGTAATCTATAATATGTATATATAATATGTAATATATAGTATGTTTTATATATGTATATATCTATGTTTATATATATATGTATATATATAGTATAATATATATGTTATTATATATGTATAATATTATGTATATGCATATTATATTATATATGATATAAAATATATATATAGTGTGATAATAATATATATATATGTATTATAAATATTTTTTTTTTTTCAATATTCATTATTCATACACACATCTACATTGGCATAATACACATTTATGATACTTAATATGCAATATATACATACATACCACACACACACACACACATATATAGTATATATTATATAGATTAGTGGATATAATAGATAATATAATATAGTGTAGTATGGTTTTTTTTTTCTTCTTCTTCTTCTTTTTTTCTTTTTTTCTTTTTTTTTCATTGGTAAGGATTCAATGTGGTTTGAGCCGCCGTGGTCACAGCAATTATACTTAATTGTCGTTTTCATGTTGTGATGCCTCTTAGAGTGAGTACGTGGTAGGAGTCCCAGTTCCTTTCCAGTGGAGAATGTTTCCTTGCCCAGTCCCGATTGCTCTAGACCACATGAAGGTGCTGCCAGGAGTCTCGTGCTATCTCCAGGTAGCTAGCTGGACCAGTTTGGATCGCCGGCCATTCCTGCAGACTCATGGACCTATGCAACCTTCATCGTACTCATGATCCTGAAGAAGGCCTTCACTCCATCTCACTTTTGACCACTGATCTGAAGGTGGCTTGCCAGGAGGAGTCTCGTGCTGTACTACAGGGTAGCTAGCTTGACATTTAGATCGCCGGCCATCTCTGCAGGCTTTTTCGACTTCGTGTCTTACCGGACTGCGATCTGAAGAATCCCATCTCTAACAGGGTGCAACAAGATGGAAACATTTGGGTACGCAAACTTCTTTGCAACTCTGGATGCCGCTGAGCTGGCTCTGCCTTCAGGTTTTCACTTTGGGAGACGGACTTTCAATTCAGCGCTTGACAGCCTCTACTGTGATCTGTAGAGTGTTTTGAATCTTCTTCCCTGAGTTCTTGGTCTCCCTCAGCAGTGTTGTTACTACAGGCAGAATTCTGCTTCCACGTTTTATGGGTACCTTTTCGAACATCTCCTGAGTGTGTTGTGCGTGTCCTTTACCGCTCTGCCTGTTTGATTTTCTTGAAGACCACTATGTTCCTGAGTTGGGACTTTAGTATAGTTTCTCTAAGAGTCTGAAGGCAACGTATCGCTTCTTATTTACTCTGCTTATTGTGAATATTTTCCATAATCTATGTAAATCCCAGGGGCCGCGGTGGCCGAATGGTTAGAGCGTCGGACTCCAGACTGTCACGACGGCAATCTGAGTTTCGAGGGTTCGAGTCACCGACCGGCGCGTTTGTTCCCTGGCCTTGGGCAAGGAACTTCACCTCGATTGCCTACCTAGCCCTACTCTGGTGGGCCACGCCAGCCCAAGTCAGTTGGCCGGTTAAATAAGAGATGGTGACTCGATAGAGAAAAAAAAGGAAAAAAAGAAAAAAAAGAAAAAGAAAACACCGGGCGGAGGGCAATGGCGGGCCACCGCTCTAAAAGTCGTGGAAGCCCATGATCGTCAAGGCCGCGGCGGCCAAGTGGTTGGAGAGTCGAACTGTCACGACAGGTCAATCTGAGTTTCAAGGGTTCGAGTCACCGCGGCGCCGTTTTTTCCCTTAAGTGCAGGAACTTCAAGCTCGAGTGCCTACCTAGCCCTGGTGTGGCAAGCCAGCCCAAGATCAGTGCTGTCCTAGAGCGCGGATAAAATTAGAGAGAAATGCGGTTACCTAAAAAAAAAAAGAAAAGAAAAGGTACACGCGGAACCATCGACGCGTGGAAAGGTAAACTGGGGACCCTACCGCTGTAACCTCGCCAGGTCCAATAGTGCATCAAACAAGGACGATGAAACTACCAATTAAGTATCAAATGGCTGTGACTCACGGCGCTCAGACATAACCTAACGCGTTAGAAGAAGAAATATCTTTGATATATATACTACAGTATAGGTATAAATACTAAGGGTTATAGTGATATAGTTCTGCAATATATATATGTATTTGTATATATAAGTATATATATATAGGTATATCATACTTATATATATATATATATAATACATGTCTATGTATGTTGTATATGTATAAAGGGGTGACTTACATATGTATCTGTATTATATGTATATGTATAATGTAATATATATGCTATATTATATATATATATATATATATATATGTATATGTAATATATATATGTCGACCTGTATATTTATAATCTAGTAGATAGGGTATATATATATATAATGTATATATGTATATATATTTATATATAGTATATATATATATACTACTATATATATATATGTATAATATATATGTATATGTTATATATACTATTAATATATAGAATAGTATATATATATATATATATATATATGGATTCATGTATTCTGTCTTATCTTAATATATATATATATATATCTATATATACTGGAATTTTTTCTCGTGTGAACGGATTGGACCCGCGTTATTGTATGTTGCAAGCCGACCTCCTGGGAAATGACGAGGACGTCATCTACGTAGCGAGCCATGTTGAATGGTCTGCCGATTTATGCCCTGTAGTTATCCCTCTCTACGCCGGCTTCAACCCGTTCACGAGAAAATCCAGTAACCGTTGGAGGAGGAGGGAATCAGAAACTACCTTTCCTGGACCTCTGATCCATCCGGGGTGACGACGCCTACGTTTCTCTTTATACAGAAGCCTACTATGAAAGATGATTATATCCGTTTATTTTTTAACTACTCCGCCAACAGCAACAAAACGAAATCTGGTGTTGTATTTGGCTTCTCATCAGAGCACGTGAGGATCTGCAGCCCTAGTTTCTCGAGGATGGGTTTGCCTATGTAATTAGTTCTTTCATGAAACACGGACAGTAACGTCCCAGTACGGCTGTCCCTGAGCATAACATGTAAGAGTGCAGACCCCCGCCCCTCTTCTAGTAATGTTCTCATTTACCGTCATGGTCATTTTCCCTCGATGCAGCAGATACTTCGTGCAAGACAGTGAGAATCGCCAGCACATCATGTAAAATATACATTTACTTACTAAGTGACAGAAAGCAGCCCCGAAAGCCCCCTTGTAGTGTTGTATATCGCATACCTGCAGCGGGTTTTGCGATACAGCATACTTTGGTGAAGACAGCGTGGTTTAAGCACCAGATCAGCGAACATCGAGCTGACATCCGTCACGACAGCACTTCCCAATGCCATGGTGGTACCATGTAGATGAAGCTGGGACATCTACCGAACTGTAAGGAGCAGAATAGTCCATGGAGACTGAACAACTAAAAAGAAAATTAGGAAGCA
>NC_051392.1:37691380-37693880 GCF_015228065.2 Penaeus monodon
CGCTTTAAAATCTCTCGAAAATGCAGAAAAATTCCCGCCATTGACGCTGCGGCCCTTCCGCTAGGCCTAGACCCGCTAGTTTACGCCATTCACGCTCTAGCTCCCTCACCCCCCCCCACCCCCACCCACATTCCCTCGACTCCCACTCCCACCCAACCGCTCCCACTTCTTAAAAGATCTTAGATGCGACGCTGCCAGATCATGTGTGTATATATGTGTACACAAAGAACAACAGTGGACATAAACAAAATTCATACATGCTTATGTTTAGTGCGTATGATGGGTATGATCTTCATTCATGTCCATGCGCCTGTATGTATGTGCGTTAGTATGCGTAGGGGGATGTGTGTGCGGAAGGTCTATGTAAGTATTCTTATACAGACCTTGTGTGTGCGTGTGTATACTCCCCGTTACCAGTATACTTGGCAATATGAATGGCACTGAATAGCAATTTCGTGAATAAAATCATGAGTTTTGTTATTCTTGATATTAAAAAAAACATGAATGATAATGAGCAAAATACGAAGTGGTGAGTCATATATTTTGAAAGAGTAAAGACACTGGTGAATCCTTTGCTTTTAATATTATTTCTAGGAAGGGAGCGGATGTCACGCCCCTTCCCCAAGGGCATTTAGGACTCTGCATGGAGATCCGTATCTTCATAACAAGAATGTATTTTTTGGGGTGTGTGAAAGAGCCGGGAAGTATTTTTAACCTTTTCATGTAAGGGAGGAGGAGGGGAAACGTGGCTTGCGAATTCTTTCCATTTTCCAGCTTGTTGAGAAAGACGTCCATGCACACACACACCCAGATACATCCATCCAGACACACACACAAACTTACACCAACATACACATGCACAGACAAACGTGTGTGTGTGTGTGTGTGTGTGTGTGTGTGTGTGTGTGTGTGTGTGTGTGTGTGTGTGTGCGTTGTTGCTTCCCACCCAAAAAGGGTGTTTAACCTCCTCACCCCCCTTGCACACGTCACTGATATGCATACAGTGTGTGTTTGTGTGTATGTACAGAGAGAGAGAGAGAGAGAGAGAGAGAGAGAGAGAGAGTATATGAATATAGATATTTCCATGTGCTTTATATACATACATGCACACATATACATATACCTAGGTATGTGTATATATATATATATATATATATATATATATATATATATATATATATATATATATATATATATATATATGTGTAACACATATATATATATATATATATATATATATATGTGTGTGTGTGTGTGTGTGTGTTTGTGTGTGTGTGTGGTGGTGCGTGTGCGTGTGTGTGTGTGTGTGTGTGTGGTGTGTGTGTGGTGTGTGTGTGTGTGTGTGTGTGTGTGTGTGTGTGTGGTGTTTGTGGTGTGTGTGTCATATATATATATATATATATATATATATATATATATATATATATATATATATATTTATATATATATACCGTATATATATTCATTATTTATATGTTATATATAATTATTAATTTATGAATAGATACACACGACTCTGGAAACGTGATCACGTGATCATATCATGGGGGTTTCCCTATTATTTGACGTTGCCAACTCTTGCTTTCGGTAATTGGAATTTCCAGTGCCTGAGAGTTTCATGCAGAAATGCCGCAGTATTGTCGGTAATATAAGCCCTGGGAAAATGCTGACTGTCAACATTTCAAAATACGCTTGCTTTATTCTCTCTCCATGTTGTATCACTTACAGCTATTGAAAGTTATTTTGATAATTATATTCCTTTTCCTTGTGTTGCGGTACCTGACAACTCAAGCGGACCATGACGTCACAGAAGAATCGTTTTCTTCGTCTTCCAAGGACTGCAAAGCTAGCTGCCAGCCCACGCTCACGGTTACTCTTGGAACTATCGCGAATGAAATTGATTCATTACCAAATGACTTTCGTTGATTACTAAATGACGCTTGTGTTAGTTTGCAAGCGGAAAAGTTTTTAGCAATACACGGGTTATCTTCCAACAAGCACTTTCTGGAAACCTCGACGGCTCAGTAGAGAGTTATCCAGTTTCTGAATATGTCGAAGGTTATAAGAAAGTCTGCTGTGTATGAATATAGGTGTGATGCAAGGATACACGCGTGTATATGAAATTAACGCATGCACACATCCCCAATACACACAATTACACACACACACACACGGCGTTGGATTAAACCCCAAATTACCAGTAACGTTATCATAGCAATCGAGTTATTAGTATTCCATATTTACACCAGGGGCAAAGCGGCTTTTGCACTGTTTATCATTACACCCAGCAAATGGCTTTAAGGTTTCTTATTGTAACGTCTGAGACATGCTGAATAGGCACCTTTGGAAGAACAGGGAGGGTTTATTTGGAGTAACGGAAGGAAGAACAGAGAGGGCACTTTAGGAATGGCCGAAAGGAGAACAAGGAGAGGGCACTTTAGGAATGGCCGAAAGAGGAACTACAGAGGCACCATTGGGAAGAGCGAGGAGGGTGTTCCTC
>NC_051392.1:37718880-37723880 GCF_015228065.2 Penaeus monodon
GTGTTGTTCTTCTGTAAAGTATTGCCTGTTCTTTTTTCGGTCATAAAACTCTGATCTCTCTCTTGTGAGATGTGTTTTTGGTGCGCAATGTGGAGGTGAATCACCACAGAGATTATCTAATTATCGACTGTATACGTATTATAGAAACGAAATGGAGAATTCGAAGACTATAGAAAAAATGACTATATAAAACCTATAATAATAAGCATTACGAGAAGACTATAAGAGAGAGAGAGAGAGAGAGAGTGAGAGAAAAGAAGAGAGAGAGAGAGACGAGAGAAGAGAGAGTGAGAGAAAAAGAGAAGAGAGAGAGAGAGAGAGAGAGGGGTCTCATAATTATAGCCCTCACCGCCAATACTCAACTCAGTCTCACTCCCACAGTCCATCTACACCCTGATAATGCTGGGGTGGCTGTTCTTGCCTGTGTACCTGAGTTCCGGCGTATACACGATGCCGGAATATCTCAGGCTGAGATTTGGAGGACAAAGGATTCGCGTTTACCTCTCTTGTCTGGCGCTCATCCTCTACATCTTCACGAAAATTTCGGTGAATGATTTTTATTTTTCAGTTCTGTGGTATTAGATTTAATAATTTTGATTTTGTTGTCTTCGTTGTTATAGCAGTGGTATTTGGTAGTGAGTAGGCCTACATGATGTTTGTGAAAAATGGATTCTTTTCGTGACCGATCAGCATTCCCACAGGCCGACCTCTACGCAGGCGCGCTGTTCATCCAATTAGCGCTGAACAAGAACTCTTCTGAGTGGCTGTACTTCTCCATCCTCATCCTGCTCGCCATCGCCGCCATCTTCTGCATCGCCGGCGGGTTGTCGGCCGTCGTGTGGACCGACTTCGTGCAGACCATCCTCATGGTGGGCGGAGCCTTCATTCTCATGTTCCTCTGTAAGTAGCTCATTACTAATTTCATCACCGTGCTCCCTTGTGAGTATTCCGTACTCCTGGACTTTAGCTAGAGTGTTCTCGTGTTTTATTGGAGAAGTCTTTAATCTGATTTTGCTGCATCATTACCATCAACCGCCATTGTTTTGCTTTTAAAGACGGTTTAATTCTTAGACCTCTTCCTCAGCCTTCAGGGAGGTAGGTGGTTTCTCGAAGCTGGTAGAGGATTACCCTTATGCGCGTGCGAGCGTGCGTGCAACGGATCAGCAAAATAAGACCTGCGGGGAACCATCACCATACTACCTGTCCCTCCTGCACCCGATCCAGCCCGGCCTGTCCGACTACCCATGGACGGGCATGATCATCGGACTTCGCATCAACTCCATGTGGTATTGGTGCACCGACCAGGTACGTGCAGTGTTCAGAACAGCCACAGTAAAGAAAAAAAAATCAAAAGCCCAGAGTTATAAAAATAATAAGAAATCACGAGTTTAAGTGTTTTTTTTTTTCATAATCCTTTCTTCCTAGGTGATTGTTCAGAGGGCGCTGGCTAGTAAAAATATGACACACGCCAAGGCAGCGTGTATCCTCACATCCTACCTCAAGTTCCTTCCGCTGTGGCTGCTGGTATTCCCGGGGATGGCTGCCCGCATCCTGTACCCCGAGCGCGTGGCTTGTGCGGACCCCCAGGAGTGCATTAAGATCTGCGGAAGTCCTGGAGGATGTAGCAACATTGCCTATCCCGAGCTAGTCTTAAATCTGTTACCAACGGGTGGGTTCGGGTGGATTTTTTTTTTCTGTTTCGAGTAAATTTGACTTTCCTCTATACACTAGTGAGATATCTGTATCCCGTTGAGGGGCAGTGTGGAATGAAAGCTTTATGTATATTTATCCCTTTAGGGTTGTCGGGGCTGATGCTGGCGGTGATGATGGCGGCCCTCATGACCTCCCTCACATCGATCTTCAACTCCGCTTCCACCATCTTCACGATAGATATTTGGCTGCTGTTCAGGAAGAAGTTCAGGTTCGGTCGAATGGCGTCTAAGCCCTCGGACACGGAACTGCTCTTTGTGGGGCGAGTTTTTGTGCTCGTCCTTGTCGCTATTTCGGTTATATGGATTCCTGTGATTCAGTAAGTGATTCTGATACGAAAGTCTATATATTTATTTTTCTACTATCACGTTGTCTAAGTAATTAGCAGTGGGTAATTTTCGCCATCTGTCAGTCTCCCCATATTTGCCTTCATTTATTACGGAGTTAACCTAATTCGCTACTTCTGTTTATTTATTCGCCACTTTATTTATTCTACTTCCGTTTATTTCTGTTCTATTTATTCTGCTTCTGTTTATTTATTCGCCACTTCTTTTTTTTCCCCAGGAACTCCGGCAACTCCCAGCTTTTCCACTACATCCAGTCCATCTCCTCATTCTTGGCGCCACCTATTTGTGCAGTGTATATATTAGCCATCTTTTGGCCGAGGACGAATGAGGCTGTAAGTGACACTTTGCAACCTTACTGTATCATCGCAGGGCATTTTTTTTAACGGCTAGAATAGATATATTAATCAATCAGTGAAAAGATCATTAAATAAATCTTTCAGTACTTCCTCACCACACGTATTCCCCATTCCGAATTGCGAATACAACCATTGAGCTGGCTATCAAACATGTAGTTACCATAATAACCTCATCATAGCTATCAGATTGTACATTATCTGTTTGTCATTTGTTTCTCAATATCCCCAGGGCGCTTTCTGGGGCTTGATGACTGGCCTCCTCATAGGAATGATTCGATTCGTCATCCAGTTCTCGTACCTGGTTCCGACTTGTGGCGACAGTAAGTGCACGTGAGGGTTAGCGCAGATGATAAGAATGATAACAGTAATAATAGTAATGATAAGAATGATGATGATGATGATGGTGATGATGATGATGATGATGATGATGATGATGGTGATGATGATGATGATGATGATGATGATGATGGTGATGATGATGATGATGATGATGATGGTGATGGTGATGATGATGATAATAATAAAAATAATAAAAAAAATAATAATGATAATATCAATAACAACACCAATAATGATGATGATAATAATAATAATAATGATAATAATAATAATAAATAATAATACTGCTACTGCGATTACTACTACTATTATTATTGATACTATCATTAATATTATTACTCCTACTCCTATTATTTCTGTTACTACTCATACTACTACATACTATCACTGCCACCAGTACTACTACTACTTCTTCTACCACTACTGCTATTACTACTACTATAACGACTGCTACTGCTACTACTACTGCTACTACTACTACTACTTCTGCTGCTACTACTAATACTACTACTACCACTTCTATTACTTCTACTACTACTATTACTACTACTATTGTCATCATTTTCATTATCATCATTGCTGACATTATTGATGTTATCATTTATAACAATGACAATGTTGATGACGATAATGATAATGGTGATGGTAATGATAATTATAAAAAAATAATAGTAATAAAAAAATATAATTGTAATGTTGATAGAGATGAGATGAGGATAAAAGTGATAATGGTAATGATGATGATAATGATTATGATGATGATAATAATAATATTAATAATTATTATTATTATCATTATGATGATGATAACAGTAACAAAGAATAATAATGACAAATTAAAAATAACAATAGACTCCATAGAACTGGGCAGAACTTCACCCGAATCCGCAGTTGCTTAGCGAACTGAGGCCAGGTTAGAATTCAGAAATTAGGACGCTCGACCTCCCTCCTACAGGCACGCCAGACCCTCGACCTTACCTGGTGAAGCTACTGGTGGGGAATGTCCACTACTTGCACTTCGGCTGCATCCTCTGGCTCATCACCTGCGTGGTCACCGTCGGCGTCTCCTTCATGACAGAACCCATCCCTTCGGAATGCGTGAGTCCGCAGTCGGGGTCGAAGGCTGGGCTGTTGCTGGATTGTGATTTAGTGCGGTGGGATAGTGCACGCCTGGGCATGCATACATGCATACATACATACATACATACATACATACATACATACATACATACATACATACATACGCACGCACACACACACACAAACACACACACACACACACACACACAACATAAACACACACACACACACACACACACACACACATATATATATGTATATATATATATATATATATATATATATATATATATATATATATATGTATGTATATATATATATATATATATATATATATATATATATATTTGTGTGTTTATATATATATATGTATGTATATATGTGTGTGTGTACATATATGTATATACATGTATATACATATATGTGTATATATATGTATGTATATATGTATATATATGCGTGTGTGTGTGTGTGTGTGTGTTTGTATGTATATATATATATATATATATATATATATATATATATATATATATATATATTTATATAATGAGATAGAATGAAGAGAGAGAGAGAGAGAGAGAGAGAGAGAGAGAGAGAGAGAGAGAGAGAGAGAGAGAGAGAAGTGAGAGAAAGAAAGAAAGAGAGAGAGAGAGAGTGAGAGAAAGGAGAGAGAGAGAGAAAGAGAAAGAAAGAAAGAGACAGAGAGAAAGAAAGAGAGAGAGAAAGAAAGAAAGAAGAGAGAGAGAGAGAGATAAAGAAAGAGAGAGAGTGAGAGAAAGAGAGAGAGAGAGAGAGAGAGAGAGAGAGGTAACGACATCTCTCCTTCCCAACAGCTGTACCGCCTGACGTTCTGGTCCCGGCGCGACCCTCGAGTCAGACAGTCGATCAAGGGAGAAGAGGATGACGAAGCGGAGAGCTTCGAGGAGCCAGGGAGGCAAAGTGAGAAGGGCGAGCCGCAGCAGATGGAGGTAGAAGAGCCAAGAGAGGGTACGTAAGATACCGACAAACTTCGCTTCCATTCCCATTATGGTCTTCACCGAGGCGATTCCTTCATAGTTTTTTTTTATCAGTTTTTTTTCATAGTTTTTTTTTTCTTCTTCTTCTTCTTCTTGAATTCCCTCTGTAAGTAATTCTTGCGTCTATTCCACCACCCCGCAGAGCCCAGCCT
>NC_051392.1:37733880-37753880 GCF_015228065.2 Penaeus monodon
TATATATATATATATATATATATATATATATATATATATATATATATATATATACATGTGTGCATATATATATATATATATATATATATATACTATATACTAATATATTATAGATATGTATCTATATGTGAATTAGATATATATATATATATATATAATATATCTAGAATAAGTGGTGTGTGTGTGGTGTGTGGTTGTGGTGTGCGTGGTGTGTGTGAGTGTGTGTCTTATGTATATATATATATATATAATATATATATATATATATATATATATATATATATATATATATATATATATATATATATATATATATATATGTGCATATACACACATATCCACACCTCTCCCTCTCCCTCTTTCCCCATCCATTTACAAGCAGCACGTGATATGAAAACATCAGTGACATTATTATTGACACTCGACCTCAGACTCTAATCAGTAAATCTTATCAAACAGATAAGCGTGTAAATTAACAGCTTCGTCAAATTAACAGCTTCGTCCAGCCAGTCAGGAATCCGGGTGAATCCGCAGCTCGCACTTACGCGAACGTCCTCCTCTCAACAACAGTATCACTCGAATCACAAGACAGAGCAGGTGGAAAACGAAGAAAAAACGAAGGACCACGACGAAAAATCCAGGGAGTGTAGACTGGTATAGTCTAAAACCCAATAAAGGAAGACAAAAAAAAAGAAGAAATGTTTCTCGTCAGGCAAGGATTTCTCGTAATTTCCTCGTGTTTGCTCTCCTTGGTGGCTGCGAGTTCGTCAAGAACTGTGAGTTTTATCTTGTGGAGTATATGGTTGGTTTTATGAGGTTATGTGCGAAGCGTAGGAGTGAGAGGGATACTTACAGGAGTTATTACTGTGATAAAGGGTACACACACATACACACACTTAAAAAAAAAGTGTTTCTGTATCGTTATCTGTATCATTGTGTCTTCCTGCTGCGTGTGTCTTTACAGATCTTTGCCTACCATGGCTATGTGTGTACTTAGGCATACCAGTGCTTTAGATGATGAATGAATGATACAAAGTAAGTCTCTCTCTCTCTCTCTCTTTCTCTCTCTCTCTCTCTTTCTCTCTCTCTCTTTCTTTCTCTCTCTCTCTCTCTCTCTCTCTCTCTCTCTCTCTCTCTCTCTCTCTCTCTCTCTCTCTCTCTCTCTCTCTCTCTCTCTCTCTCTCTCTCCCTCACTCCCTCTCTCTCTCCCTCTCTCTTCCCCTCTCTCACTCTTTCTCTTCCTCTCTCCCTCAATCTCTCCCTCTCCTTCTCTCTCTATTAGTAGGCCCTAGTAACCTATCGTGATTTTCCCATTTCTGATTTCCATATTCCTTGAATTGGTGGGAAAATGTGTTTTTCTTCTTATTATAAATTGATATCAATACTGTTATTATTGTTATTGATGTTATGGTTATGAAATTGTTATTAAAGTCTTGGTAACATTTGAGACAATGAAATAATACAAAAGACCCTTTCCAAAAGTCAAAGAAAATGATAAACAGGTGAGATAGGTAGGACTAATAACTGTCTCCTTGGTGATTAAGCATGTAGAGCCATCTACATATAAATATAATAAATAAACTTGTATTACACTGGGCATGGCATGTATTCTTGCCATCCATTCCAATTGGGTTGATTCTTCTCTGTAGGACATGGTTAGGCTAACTCAATCCTTTTTTGTAATTCCTATCCATATATTTCCAGGTCTCCCCTCCTGTCATCAACCCAGGCTGCACAACATCATGCTCAGAGCCCTGGGTAGTCCACATTAAAGCTGATGGGGAGAATGACACAATCCACCACATCTGGGGCATGCATGCTGCCCCTTCCTTTCTCTTTGCTACAACGGATTTGTCGTCTGAGCTGAAAGTCAACTGGAAGAAATTGGAGGCAGGAGAAGAGAAGTCGATTCAGTTTGATTCTCCACCAAATTACGTCTTTGGATTTGCTATACCCAATGTGAGTGTTTTTAATTTTAGGAAGAATGAGGCTGACCCTGAACATCAAAATTGAGATTGAGATTCACAGAATTTTATAATGCATATTACAAACTATTCTAATTTTTTTTAGCAGGTTTGGGATAATCATTATTTGATAATTGGCAGGTTTATCATGATTTTTGAACTACAAAGATATTATTTGTAGATTTTGCATTCAACCAATAGTACATGTAAAGATGACCTAGTCAAACTTTTTAATTTCAGTTGATACTCTTCAATGATGTCAATGATACAGGCAAGCTGGACGGCATCCCTGCTGAAGATCGGCAAGTTGTTTCTATGTCAGAGTTTGAGTGGGAGGTGCAAGAAACCTTCAATGATTCAACCCGTGAGGCAGCAGTGATATTCAAGACTTCAAAGTTCAGAGGAGACCCCTTGCCCAATGACACTCACATCAGTATTCAGGTTGGTTGTTGATAGTGTATGTTTAAAACCAACTGCTTATCAAAACTAGCTGCTAAGATAAGATGCATTGCAGATAGTCAGCACTACATTATGTGTATTGCATATACTCCCATCATTGGGAGGTTACCTTTATCTTGGAATTGTATTTAATTTTTTTTCTCATTTAAACATTTTATAGTGATAAGGAATAAAGAACATTTATTGTATACAAAATATGCACAGCAATTGGTGCCCGGAATGTACAATCAATATGCATACTTTTCTCAGGCTAGAATTCATAAATAAGTCTAGATGTTAGAAACTTTGTATTGATATTAAAACCTTGTTAGCTTCGCATTATTCTATATTGAAGCATATTAAGTGACAAGTGCTGACATGCATTAGTCACCAGATAACTCAATAACAATATCTGGATCAACTCATGAATATAACATGAATTTCTCCATCTAAACAGTTGAACTTGTTATTATGCCTATTCCATCAGGAGCTAGTATCTAGATGATGTAGGAAGTTTTTATTCTACAAAACTAATATTTTTTATTCATTCTCTGAAAAAACATATGGCAAATGGAGCAAAAAGACATGGATACACCATGAATACCACCAAATGAGCAACTTGTGATGATTTAGTGAACTATTTTTATTGTCTTCTATTACTGGCCATCATCTGCCATATTTTATTATGAAAGAATTGGAATAATGTAGAAAAGGGAGGGCTTTGTAACACTCCCTATTTGCCCCTCCCAGTGCCAGATTTACCTGATGCCATTTATGCTAATATTTTTGGGAGACAGGGAAGCCATGGTACAGGAATTAATTTCTTAAAGTAAGAACTTTGTACATCTTGTAGGATAACAGATTCTGTCTCCTTCTCACACTGTTGGACTTATCTTCTTTGTTACTGCTCTGAGAATACTAACAGAGATCATGCTCACTGCTATAATTACTTGTATGTGAAAACTTGGTTTTATAATAAATTGTTAGTGATTGGGACCCCAGCTATAATGGGAAGTGGTGACCAATAGAATCTTTAGGTAGGTCCTATGTGTGTCATTCAAGATGTACCCACTTTATTTACTGAAGATAAAGTAATTCCCATAAATATTTCTCCATCCATTAGATGGCAGCTTATGGTGTGGATGGTAGAAGCACAGTGTTACCCCACCTCATAAGAACACCTGACTCGGCTCAATTTGACATTGTGCTGGATCACCTCTTCTTGAATTTAAACTCAACAGAATTGTGAGTTCAATTCTAATTAGGATTTTGTGTGATTTTTAAATATTTATTTTGAATTTTTCCTGTCATATATATTTTAGAAGAATTTTTTTCTACCTGATTGGATAATTACTTCATATAGTAAAAGAATATTCTTACTTTTATGGCATTAAAATGTATGATTTTTAGAAATAATTTTCTGTCTGAAATCCCTTTTTCTTGCATGGTTTTTATTATGAATTAATATATCTTTCAGAACCCTTGAGAAGAAGCCAGACTATTATCCAATGAGTGGTTTTGCAAAACCACGCTGGGCCTTCGATTTCTTATTGTTTAGTACAGAGAAAGCAGATGGAAAGACAATGCAAATTTCAAAACAAAAGTCTCTTGATGATGAAAATACTCCTGGAGTTTTTCATGTGAGTTTAATGTATTTTTATTCTTGCATTTCAGTTTACAGTTAATCATGCATAGTTCAAGTCTGATAAAGGATTAGTACAATTAGTAATTTAGGAGAAGATAAAAAAGAAAGAATGATTCAAGAGTATTTGAATGATAATTTCTTACTGTTCCTAGTGACAGTGTTTTGTTTAGGGAATGTTAAAAGCTAATGGTCAGTATTGATACAAATAAAAATTCTTTGCTTTAAGTTAGTAGTTGCTGAACATACATTAATCACTGAAGTTAAGGTATAAAAATTAAGATATTTTTTTTCTTGGCAGCTGGATGAGATCACCACACCATTAACTCAGGCAGGAAAACAGGGTGGTTACCTTCAGTGGCGACCAGTTAGCTACCTCACCAGTGATCGTGACATTAATTTTTCCACCTTTCCCAATATCAATGAGACTTTTCCACCTCTTGATAACATTACACTTGCAAAGTCCTCTTTGGCATATGCCCTGCTTGGAGAGGACCTGTTGACAAGAGTCACAGCCACAACAACAGTAGCATTTGGACAGCCAAAAGACAACTTCTACACTGGCAGTAACTACACAACATGGTAAGTACTATTGGAAAAATATGGTGTGCTGATACTTTAGGTCATGAATCCTGAAGAGGTTGTGGATATGTTAAACTTCTATCTTCCAGTTCTTTGTATCAAACACTATTGAAAGAGACACAAGACAAGTGATTTTACTTCATTCTCATTTTTCATTTGGATTTAGAGTCTTGGAAACATATTGCATGGAAGATTATATTTTGTTTTATCTCACACTTGATTTGTTCTCAACTACTATACAGTAAAAATGAATTTCAACAATTTTGACTTTTTTATTACAGGACTGTGGCTATGGGGCAAGGTTCCCCTCCCATTGAGACATTTTCAACCATGGTAATTATCGTCATTAGCTTGGGGGTTGGCATCCCTGTGCTTATGTTCCTCATTGGAGGTATTGTGATAGCCTCACGCAGGTGTCGTCAGTCATCAGATCAACTCCTGCTGAATTAGGCCTGTCAGTTTTTTATATAATTACCCCACAGAGATCTTTATGGATTTATTGTTAAATGGTCACTAGTATTTTCTTTATTAGATATACTTATACATATATCAAAACATGAAATTATGCTAACCTTAAATGATAATTCAGTTCTCATGAAAATAAGTGCCTTCTGAGATTGTTGCAGGGTTTTGTTAATGTTTTGACACAACAGACATACTTGATACAAGTCCAAGTGTTATAGCAGGATAAACTTTGTAGGAATCATCTTTAAGGTTTGATAATGTTAGCATATAACACCCAAACCTCTCGCCAAATGACGGGTTTTCCTATGCTTAAGTGGCTGTTTGTGAGGTCACACAGTACTAGTTCTGTGATTCAGTCATTGTTTGCTGTGCATCTGCATTCCCATGGTTTTCATTTGCAAGTGTGAAAAAATAATAGTATTCAGCCAGTTTTGTAAGTGTAGCTTTGAATGCAGAGGTTCAGTTTACATCTCTAGTGTCCCATGATGAATATGATTTAAACTACAAACTGTCTTCAATATACATCCAGAATGGATTGATACCAAATTCACTTGATATAGTATTTGTACATGTTATCAAAAAACTAATAGAAATTTAAAAGTAGCTATGAATAGTTACTGAAGTTTTCCAGATTTTAGAACAATGTATCTGGGTCTTTCTAATTCTGAATTTCTGTATTTCATTTTGCATTAATGTAATTCAAACTTTATTTTTACATAATTGATTTTAATAATTAATTGAGACGGTTTAGAAGCAGGAATGAAAAACTGTGACAAACAGTGACAGTATATGGTTCTTCATCTATATAGGAATTAATTAATGGTGCCTTAACATCTTGATGAAAATCTAGCATTAGGTATATGAGATTCACAGAATTAGTATAAGACTGTTTGACTGCCTTTACACAGTAGCATTATTTGATAGTATTGCCATGGTGTTGACAGTGATAATGGAATTTATTTTTTAAACTTACTTTTAGTAAATTTCTTAGTTCACAGAACTAGTAATGTTTAATGGGACCAATAGTATGTTACTGTATTTACTAACCAGGCCACATTGTTGCTAGTCAGAACTTTTACAATTTAGAATTAATCCATTGGTGCCAGGTTCATACACTGAGAACTAGTTTTGTTTTGTCCATTTTTTTTACACATGGATGGCTCCACAAGTGCTTAATCACCAAATAGTCAATTACTAGGCCTACTTGATCTTACCTTTTTACCCTAATCTTTGAAATTATGAAAAAAAAAAAAAAAAAAAATACTATTATTATTGTTATTGACATCATTATTAAAATTTATTATTGGCATCATCATTATTGTTATGTTATTAATAGTACTGATAATAATAGAAAAAATAGTAACCAAGCACTTGTAGGGCCAGTTAAGCGTAAACAAAACCAGCAAATTAAAATCACAGTGGACAAGGCATGTTGGTGCAAATACATTCCCTGGCCACATCCCTTCCAGCTTCAGAGGATTAATGGATCATGTAATGTTTTTTTTCTTTCTTATTTTGAATACCAAAGTTGACCTAATAATGTCTAGTTATGTATGATGTGAAAACCACATCCCAAGGAACAGTATGTTTGCATGCATTTTTCTTGTTTTCCATCTTTCTTTTCTGATTTTCCAAATGGAAGTTTTTGAAGATTAACTTAGTTGGTGTCATATGCTCAGGTGCTGTCATCAGACAGCTGTGTAGTGTGAAACAGTTCCTTAAATTGCTATAATTTTCATGTAAAATAAGTCTGAAAACAATTGGTTGTGATTTAAAAAGTTGGTATGTCATTTGAAAGCACTTGCTTTGTCAACCTGACTTTAATTTTTTACATAGATAATCATTGCACTTCAAAGCAGGTTATTTAGAATTACTAAACAAGTAATTGTTCAGTACAAATTTAATTAATTAATTTATTTACTATTATTATTATTATTATTATTATTATTATTATTAATATTATTAATATTATTAATATTATTAATATAATAATATTATTATTATTATTATTATTATTATTATTATTGTTATTATTATTATTTATATATATATATATATATATTTTTTTTTTTTTTTTTTTTTTTTTTTTTTTTTTTTTTTTTTTTTTTTTGTCGTCATATGATATCGTGTAACTTTTAATAAGTATCACACTTAATCTTGAGGGCTTTGTTGTTTTTTCAAGGATCAGAGGTTGTAAGAATAGTGGTGGTGTATGCAATTGATGTTTTGTGTATCTAAAAAAAAGAACTACCATACCATGTGTTGATATACTGTGGTTATTTGATCTCATGAAAGGGAAAGTAATGTATGTGGAAAAAAAATATAAAACCATTTTACTGTATACTTAATGAAGTAAGAAATGCAGTATATATTAGTACAGTTAGGAGTCCATATTTCTACTCATAACTGGTTTATAAGTTTGTCATATATTTGTCATCTCTTCATTGTCTGAATACTCAATAGGGTTTTTTCTGTAACCTCTTTATTTTTAGAGAGATTCTGTTGATAAGGTACAGGTACTAGTAAGCACAGAGTTCCTCTAAAAAGTTGCCTCTTGGTTAGTATGGCTTTTATTGGGATGAGGAGTGTTTTATCAAGGTCAGATATCAATTACTGGACATCATAACCCACTATATTACACCATGCTTTATCTCCCTGTTGTATTTTTCCATGATATTTCACCATAAATAAATGTGATAACTGTGTGGTTCTCATGTGACATATGATAGGCATATGACTTACATCTGAGGAAATCTGCAATCAGGGTGTAAACTTCTGTATTGGAAGCAGATCTGGTTGATATTCCATAGTCTGCTTTAAAATTTCATGGAAAGAGAAATAATCCTTACAAACCACAACTTTCAACACTCTCCCATTGTTATATCCCATGGGGATATAACATTGGAGTCCATTATTTATTATCTCGTGCTTTGAAAAGTTATTTGTTCTATCTCAAACCTTGTGTACATCCCCTGTCTGTTTGCTGTTTCTTACTTTTTCTTTCTGTGATGGGATTTTTGTGATAGTGATTAGCTTAACTGATAATGATGTAAACTACTCTCACAGTACACACATGGTAACTTAGATTATTCCTAAAAATATCAGGTTGATTGTGGTGTTTGCATTTATTTTAATATTTTGTCTTATAGTATGATGAAGAGTGAGCATCTGGTAAACAAAGGAGTAATTCACTTGCTTGAAAAGGTGTCTTTTTGTATGAAAAAATATGTTAAATAAGTGGTAATAGCTATGGTTGTCTATTTTCTTCGTTATTTTTGTAGGAGGTTGAAATGATGCACAGATTTTTTTTAAAGTATAGTTCCATTAGGATTGCTAACCTGAGCCTTTGGAAAACTACATCTGTGTTTGTTCTATTTTGAAATCAGAAACGTATTCATCAGTACATGGATATGAACAGATTCACCTCAGTGTTATGCAGACAGTGTACCCACCCCGTAAAAAGTAGGCATATTTACTTATCATGGCACTTACCCAAAGAAATATTTCTACACTTATTACTCATTTATCCAAGGGTTAAAGACCACTGAATTATGCTATGTCCATTTAAGACTCTCTATAGCTGAATTTACAATAAATCAGTGACAGGTGGTACCAGCTGTCTGCAAGTCCATATCATGATGCTACAATAGAGGCTTCTCTATTTGCACCACATAGATACATTCCATAGATAACAGATTTACTTAGATTTATTATTCACATCTTTAATTAGACAAAAGTTATTTTAAGAAGAGATATCACTGTCTAATGTGACATGTCTTTATATCATCTGTTGCATTCATTTATAATGTAATAGCATAATGTTTAATGAAGTTATAAAGGAATATGTATATTCTTTAATAAAAATTTTAATTTTAGTATATACTTTTATTGACTAACATTTCTGGGTGATGTATAAAAGTACACTATAATCATATATCAAATATTTTATTGCTTTCAAATATGCAAGAAAAATATAAATGTATACTGTATATATGTATATAGACAGACAGATAAGTAAATAGAACATTAAAAGATGACTTCATGAAAAAATCTGAAAGATAGGGAGAAAAAATAAACAGAAAAAATATGTAAATAACACTGCAGTTCTCATTATAAATAAGCAAAAACTTAAGAGATTATAATTAATGATCAAAGTATTTCTCAAACACAAGTTGAAATGGAAAGATCTAAAAGATAATAAAGGTTTGTGTATTGTTCATGTTTTTAATGTAGGTGGGATGTGAAATAACCTTTATTTTTAAAATTTTGAAATTCAGAGACATTCAACTAAAGTTATGCAAGTTGTTTAACCTAACAATTAGATTAAGAAGTCCTGATACTAGAGAACGTTATATTCCATGGTTAATGATTAAATTTTAGGCAGAATTTCTCAGCTTCATAATAAATCATTTTGGCAGAATATTATGTGATGGATCTTTCAATGTTACTTCGAAGTTTATTAAATTGTGAATATTTTGGGAAAATTAAATAAAACTCATTAATCAATTTGTTGCCAAATTTTCATGAAATCATAACCTGTATTTTTAAAATTTATCTTGAATATGTAAATTCACACACACACACACACAACACACACACACACACACACACAAAAAAAATATATATATATATATATATATATATATATATATATATATATATATATATATATATATATATTCTTATTAAATGTTCATATCAGCAGGTGTAAATTTATGAACAGAAGAATGTTCTAATATTATTTAAAGCACAACATCATAAAAGAAAATGAAAAGTACAAAAGCATTTTTTTTATATATATATTTGTTTCTTTTTACTGTAATACAGCTTTTTTTGCACTCATTATGGCATCATTTACTCCTACACCATCGTACGAATTCCCTGCCAATACCAGTGGGATTTTTGAGTGTCTAATCAAGTTCCTTGCATTGATTACCATCTCAGAGTGTCCTACAATGTATTGTGGTATACAATCTTTTAGAATGTTGACACTATGTCGCACTGGTGCTTCTTTTATCTTAAGTACTGATTCCACTTCTTTGAGGGCAACATCCAAAAAGCTCTCTGGTGTTGGACTCTCTCCAAAATACTGTTTGAACCAATATCCTCCCATCATTACAGTTAATATGGTTCTGTCACCTTGTGAGAATGTGCATGTGTCAAAAATTACACCCAGAACCTTACTGGGTTCTGTGGAAGGCACAAGATAGCCAAATGCTTGTTCATTCAGTCTGTCCCCTGTATATTCAAGTGTTACAACAGCTACTGTAACAAAGGGTATTCTACTTAGTATGATGCTTAAGTCTGTATCAATATCACTCACCACTTGGCTTAAATGATTTGCAGGAAGACAAGATATAACTCTCTCAGTATGTATTTCTTCACCATTTGTCTGCACAACAAGATCCCCCTGACTCCTCCGAATTCCTAACACTGGAGTGCCCCTTCTAATCTCAACACCATCCTGTTCAAGACTCTCTGCAAGAGTCTTCACTAATGTCTCTAAGCCATCCTGAAGAG
This sequence comes from Penaeus monodon, assembly GCF_015228065.2. Taxonomy (NCBI): domain Eukaryota; kingdom Metazoa; phylum Arthropoda; class Malacostraca; order Decapoda; family Penaeidae; genus Penaeus; species Penaeus monodon. The sequence goes on from NC_051392.1 coordinate 37,744,492, forward strand.
ACCAAACGGCCCATTTTTCTTTTCTTGCTTGCTGGACTAAGTCACATTTTGCCAGCCCAGGGTCTGGTTTCTCTGCATTCTTCCTGTCTTTAATGAAACCCTTAAGCACAGAGCCATGTTTCTGTTCAACTTCGTGCATTCTTTTGGCAAGTGCCTTGACACTAAGGTCTCGAGCATTACCAGCAAAGACTCCCCTCGCTAAAGGATCAATTGCATATCTTGCAACATCTGAGCCAAAACGCCTGTTGACAAAGCTGAAGAGACTTTCATCATCAGAAAGAACTTTTTTTGCTCGCAAATCACTAATTGCACTTAGAGCTAATGGCTTTGAGAAGGGAGGAATCTTTGTTAGGGTTGTCTTCAGGCTGTTTGGTAATTTGTGTAAAGAGCCATTGACCTGAAATTAAAATAAATTATTTGATCTATAAGAAATAAAGGAAAGAATCTTATGCAACACTTATATGCACTGAGGCCTTATTAAGAATAAGATCAAATACTTTAAGGACTCACTTTAAAAATTCAGATCATATAACAGAATCTTTAATCCTTTCAAAAAGATTACAACAAATTCCTCTAACCCAAGAAAAGATGAACATCATCTACGCACTTTAATCATCCTGTTCTTAGCAGATGGCTCCCCATAACGGACACTGCGAATCTTATCTCTTAGGCCAAGACTTTCTGCTAAGGCTAAAGTGTTGGCTCCTGCATTACCAACCACTCTGTGTGTGATTAAGAAGTTTAATTAGTTATTTTCCAAGGAAGTCTACTATTATTCCATGTTAGGCAAATACTGATTAGTGACAATTTCCATTTCTTAAGTTGACCATACAACCAAAGAAAAGAAAAGAAACAAAGAAGAAGATTAGAAATAGATTAGAAATAGCTTCAACACAAATCATTTATCTTTGAGAGCAGAAAAGTACTTTGACTAACAGTATGCCACTAACCTAAGTGTTCTAGGTCCTCCTTCATACACAACACCGTCATTGTGCTTGGTAGAATCAATCCAGCCTCCCAACCTATGCGAAGCTTCCAGAACTACAATCCTAGAGGAGGGGTTGATGGTCCGTAGGTAATGAGCAGCCGCCAATCCACTGATGCCACCTCCAAGTACTGTCACTGTCATTATGGTGAATCAAGGATAGTAGGAAATAACACCTGTAATAAAAATAATAATTGTTTCAGTACTTTATATTTTGTCTTCTTGAATTAACAATTTGCTTATTTATTCCTTCAAATCATGAAAAGGTGAGAGATGCTTTATGTTTCTTGGCCATTGTTTTTGTTTCTTTTGCTCTGAAGTGGAGCATAAATTTTTCTATTGAAAATGTCAGAATAAGAAGAAAAAAGAAAAAAATAATAAATTAATCTGCAACTTTACAACCTTAATGTAAGTTTAACAAAATAAACTGTATACATTTTTCATTTATAAAAGATATGGTGGTTAAGTTTGAACCAGCCATCTTCATAAGGCAAATAATTGATGTAAATGAGAAGGTGAATCAATCTATGAAACTTATCTTCTGTGTATTTTTCCCGAAAGGAAAACCTATCTAAAATACGGAAAATTTATCGTGCACGTCAACCAAGAGTACAGTAAAATAAGTGTATGGAGTGGTTACCTTGATGAAAACTAAGACACTTTTCATCTATGGCAAAATGTGTCCAAATTCCAAACAGAATACAAGTAATTGTTATTTTGAATACAATACCGATGAATATTTGGATTATACTTGCAGTGGCTTTAAAAAGGGCGTTTTGGTTTTCATAAGTATTATCTAGTTTTACATCCACTTAGGACTTATTTTGATTTGTTATATCTGCTGAATGCCACCTCATCTATACCAAAATGTTTGTAACTATCACCAATTACACTAAACATTACCCTCTAAAAAATTAGATGTCTTATTCGGCCCCGTAACACCTGTGCTGCATGATGATGTAATTCACAACTTCTGAGTATTGATGCATGACGGAAGTCACGTACCTTTATTCTGCCTGTTTGATAGTCTGTCTGTATTCTCTTCTTCTTCTTAATATCTGACGTTTCATATATTGCTCTAATTATATGGGTAACCCCTTCAAATATCGGTAAAGGTAAAGCTTTCTTCGAAAAATTTCCTAGGTCATGATTCTCAATAGTAAGGACCATGCGTATAATTGTTTATTTTTCTTTCTATTAATTTTTGTAGATATATAAACATGTTGGTGTGTATTTTTTATATAAAAAGTGCTGGGAAAGTTAACGATTATCGTATTCGACGATAATGTAATAGGTTCAGGGATGATAAGTATAAATATTTACCTTTTTTTTGACAAACCTAATTTTCACTGAAATTTGCATGACTTACACAAACTACATGTCATGGGGGTACCGACTCGAGTGGAGGCAAGCATAAAAAAGTATTCAACGTTTAAAGAATGCTGAAAGAAGGGTTGAAAATAACCTTAAGTGGGAATTATCGAGCGTGACGGGAGTGACAACTGAACAACTTTGGGGACACTATTCCCAAAGGTAAAGGGTTCTCGACACCATCATATCCAAGGCCAAGTATTATTATGGAGATATTTGATTAGCACAAACGAGCAAGTCTTGGCGAAGGTAGCAGAAAACTTTTATTTTTAAAATATGTTTTCTTTTGAAAGTCATGGTGTTGATTTGTAAAGTATCTTGCAACAAAGCCGGTTCTGTTGTGAAATACCACATGATACATAACAGGATATTATCTCATGTTTGCATCAGAATGGAGAATATATACTTAAGCTGAGCAGTATTTACACCATATCTTTGTATTACCTAAAACTGAAGCTAAGAAATATAATTTTATTAGTGGATACATTCTCAAGAATTATCATTATTTTTTTCTTCCCAATTACTATTATTAAGAGAGCAACATGGGATCAGTGGACAAGCTGATATCGGAGTTGGTCCACTTGGAGGTGGCAGAGCAACAGAAGGTGCTGTCAGCTCTAGTGACACCATTATCACCTGAGAAGCAACTGTCTCTCCTGCTCCCTGCTGTCTCCAAAGCCTCAGGGTAAGACATCCCCTTTAACCTCTCATAACAACATATGGTTGCTAGTACCATAATGTTAAAGGTTAACCAAGATAGAAATGATTCCTTGTGATTTGTTGATGAAGCTATTATATTTTTGTTATGTAATATTTTGCCCATAATTACAAATACTGAAAGATTGTTTTTATAGACTTATTATCTTCTACTAAGATTTACTACTATGATTTCTAGTTATGTGAAATGGCGCCTAGCGGTTACATTAGCCTGGCAGGATACCCCAGATTTGTTGGAGCTTTTGCCTACCGAACTGCAGGTTATGGTTCTGCAATATTTAGATGGTCCAAGTCTCCTCACTGCTTGTCAAGTATGCCAGGGATGGAACAGGTATTATAAAACATTGAATTTAAACTGATAATCTTATTTCTGTATGTATAGCCACCACACTGAATTCTCTTCCCAATTTCTCTCCTTTCCTTATTTCCACTTTTACCCCTCACCCCTCATTCTCTCTTTTTTCCCCACACCCCTCATTCTCCCTTCTCCTCACTATTTTTACCCCTCATCCTCTCTTCCCCTTGCTATTCCCTTCCTCAGTTTCTCCCCATCTTCATCTCTTCTTCTCTTAATCCCCTTCTTCCTCTCTCCCTTGCTTCCACCCCTTCTTCCTGTCCCTCTTTCTCTCTTCTTCCCCTGCTTCTTCATATCTCCTTTCCCTCTTCCTTTCTTCCTGTCCCACTTTCTCTTTTCCACTCCTCTCTTCCCGGTCTTCTTTTTCTCTCTTTCACCTGCTTCTTCATTTCTCCTTTCGCTTTTCCATTCTCTCTCCCTCTTACTCCCCCCTTCCCTCTCCTCTCCATCCCACACTCCCTCTTTCTCTTTCTTTCTCTGTATAACTGTAAATTTACTTTGTGTTACAGAAGTCATTATAACTTTTCAGAGTATTGATGAATCATGGGCAGCTATGGCTAAAGAAGTGTTATCAGCTTGGAGTCAACATGGATCTGTTATCTCAGGGAACAAACTGGCATGGAGTCTATGTGTCATCTCTACGCCAACTTACATCTCTAAAGAATGGCACAGCTTTTGTTGAACGATTCATGCAACTCCAGAATTGCAATAAAGCTGTAAAGGCTGTTGATTATCAGGATGGATATTTGTGCACAGGTATTTTACTTTCAATGGAGCTGTCAGTTGTTTGATTACTTATTTGATTCACATAACCTGAGTGGCCATATTGTAGATACTTTTAAATGTAAACATGTGTGTAATTCTGAGTTGTATAATTTTGATGCATTTCTCTGAAACATTTTACTTAAGTATTTAATTTCTAAGAAATCTTAGCAAGAGATTGCCATGTTCCCCCTCAATTACTCTTAAGAGTATGCTTATGTATGTCTAAAGATGACATTTTAAGATGCATACTTTTTTCAGTGTCAGAAGAAGACTACGTGAATATTTGGCAGTTAGACTTGAACATCCCCATCCTAACTTTCCCAGTTGAACGAGCAGTCTCATACATCAAATTCAGACCCAAGCAGTTACTGGTTTGTGGTCATTTTGTTGGTATATTGACTTCATGGGACTTGAGTGCGATGGACAAACAGTCTAGTGTTGTGTACAGTGGTGTGAATAACCTTTCAAGTGAATATCAACTACTCAGATGCAAGTTCAAAATGCATGCTGGACCAGTATTTTGCTGTGATTTTTCTAATGAACTGGACCTTTTGATAAGTGGTGGCGCAGATGACTGTATAAACTTATGGTGTCTCTCCTCAGGACTGAAAGTAAAATCCTTACCTCATCAGGAGGCCTGGGTATTGAGGGTCATCTTGATGCCTGTCACTACTCACTCACAGCAACACTGTGTCATCTCCATGACTAGAGATGCTGTCAACAAACTTACATGGGATGCACATTGCAGTGAAAGCTCAGGAACAGCAGATGTGGATTCAAAGAAGATGGGCAACATAGACCAAATTCAGAGTAAAATGTGTGTCCGTTTGAATGAAGGAAACCATAACTTCTTCACCCCTGGTCTTCATTGTAGCCAGAAATATATTGGACTGATAAAACAAGACATTGATGAAAAGCATGCTTGCTTATGTGTGTATGATATAGCAAATTTTGACCTTAAGTATAATATTACATTGAATTTTAAAGTGAAAAAACTCCTTGCTCTTGGCAATAGATATGCCTTACTTCTCACTGTAGGATGTGTTCTATATTCCTCAACCTTAATGGTGGTTGATATAGTCACTGGAGAGAGTATTGGATCACACACCATTCCACATTCAAAGTAAGTACATGCAAGTTTGCTACCTTGATTTTGTTTGTAGTCTACTACAATTTGTATTTAGGTTTTATTGTATGAATAACATTTTCTCTTCCTCTTCCGATCTTTCCTGCTCCTCCCCTTGCTCTCTCCCTCCCTCCCTCCCTCTCTCCCTCTCCATCCCTCCCTATCCTTCTCCTTCTCCTTCTCCTTCTCCTTCTCCTTCTCCTTCTTCTCTTCCTCTTCTCCTCTCTCTCCTCCTCTCTCTCTCTCTCTCTCTCTCCTCTCTCTCTCCCTCCTCTCCCTCTCCCTCCCTCCTCCTCTCCCTCTCCTCTCCCTCGCCCTCTCCCCATCCTTTCCCCTCCCTCTCTCCCTCTCTCTCTCTCTCTCCTCTCTCCCTCTCTCTCTCTCTCCTCCCTCCTCTCTCTCTCCTCTCCCTCCCCCTCCTCTCCCTCTCCCTCTCCTCTCTCTCCCTCTCCCTCTCTCCTTCCCTCTTCTCCTCTCTCTCCCTCTTCCTCTCTCTCCCTCTTCCTCTCTCTCCCTCTCCCCCTCTCTCTCCCTCTCTCTCTCCCTGTTGGGGAAACAGTTGCCCCCAAGATTTTGTTTGTCCCTTACAAGGTCTGGCTCCCCCCCACCACATTTTTGGGTTTTATTACAAAATCACATCCATATAAGTCCATTAGTAGCTTTATGATGTCCGCCAGAATAGCTATTTTTTCTAAATTTGTGTTAGCTTCGCTTCGCCCCCCCCCAAGAAAAAGCTGAAATGAGGCTCCATCTCTCTCTCTCTTGTATTTTTATTCTCTCTCTCTCTCTCTCTCTCTCTCTCCCTCCCTCTCTCTCCCTCTCTGCCTCCCTCCCTCTCTCTCCCTCTCTGCCTCCCTCCTCTCTCTGCCTCCCTCTCTCTCTCTCTCTCTCTCTCTCTCTCTCTCTCTCTCTCTCTCTCTCTCTTTCTCTCTCTCTGTCTCTCCCTCTTACTCCCTCCCTCCCTCTCTCCCTCCCTCCCTCCCTCTCCCTCCCTCCCTCATTCCCGCTATGCCTCCATCTCTCCCTCCCTTCTTTCCTTCCTCCCTCCCTTCCTTCCGTCCGTCCTTCCTCCCTCCCTTTCCCTTTCTCCCACCTCATCTCTCTCTCTCTCTCTCTCTCTCTCTCTCTCTCTCTCTCTCTCTATATATATATATATATATAAATATATATATATATATATATATATATATATATAAATATATATATATTTTTTTTTTTTTTTTTTTTTTTTTTTTTTTTTTTTTAATCATATAAATCATAACACAAACACGTCACTTTCAGAATGACAACACCAGATGGAGCACAGCTGATGGTCGGGGATGTTGAGTGGTTAGACGGTCTTAGGGGTCAGGTATGTCCGAGTTCTGCTACACCGGCTGGCAAGAGGGAGGATGAGGGAGGCGAAAGAACAGCCGATGAACAGCATGATGTGCCAGTGGATCGTGGGAACCTGTGTTTAGATGCAAGAATTCAGCAACTAAACATTTCAAGCGAACCCGAAAAGAGTTCCCTGACGCTGGAGAGGCCGAGTCGCCTCGTGCTCGCGGCCGGGGTGCAGAGCGAACCAGGCAGTTTGTTTACGCTGTGGTGGTCATACTCACATGCAACTACGAAGTGTAAAAAGGAGTAGGTGTTTTCGTGTTGCTTACAAGATGTGATAATCGGATTTTCAGTACCTCTCTCTGCTTCCTAGAGCGTTTTATTGTTTGCTTATTTTATTGAGACGCGCGCGTGTGTGTGTATGTGTGTGATCTGTTTGTACAATAATGTTCTAGCATTTGGTTTGTCACTTGTACCGGCCTGATGTCATAGGCGTTGGCCAGTTTCTATGCACATGTCACATTCTATGAGTTGGAGTTTTATTGAATTGATTATTGTGACAGAGCTGTTCCTAGAATATTTCATGTTTCGTGTATACAACTTTAATAGTGATAGAATGACAGAATTAGAAGACATTTTATAAAATTCTAGAGAAATCGAGCTATTTTGCCGGGATTTTAAGTTAGTCTAGTCCACCAATCGCTAATTAGAATAAATTGTACATGCCAAAAATAATACACATACATCATTCAGTTTTATTCCCATTCCTTCGTTTTCCTCTACGGTCTGGCGCGGAAAAAAAGTATTAGAAATCATAAATCACTGATGCAGAGACTCTGCATGATAGCACTTATAAGTAAACAGTGTGGTAGAGTAAACCAAGTAAGATGGAATAATGCAACGCCGCATACATGATTTTAATAAAAACTGTTTACCTTCTTCATATGCACGGGTATAAACGACCATTTAGGAGTACAACATTCCATTTACAAGTTCCGTAGTCTTTTTTTTTTTATAGAAACTGCATTAAAGATGCATCAGTGTAAAGACAAAAAGGATAAAATTAGGAGAAGTACACTCGAAAAAACTAGGGGTACCCCCCCCTATTGTACCTGAGTTTATCCAAGTAAAACACATTGTCTCATAGAGGTACTAATGATTACAAATCGCAATATTATCGATACTTGGTGTTGTGGACCAGGTGTGAAGAAGGCTGCATTCGTGGCGTGTGCACACTTACAACACGTTAAAAATGCAAATGCTACGTTGTCTACACTTGCCCTTGTCAGGAAAGAGATAAAGCCCGATTCAATACCATTTTAAGACCGGCAGTACTATAAAATACCTTGCAAATGTGCTTCATTTTTGCACTTTAGTTTCTTGCATAATTTTTTTCTTCTTCAAAGTTTGCTAATTTTGATTGCAGTAGGATGTCAAACAAATGAACCGTAGATACGGAGTTCTGTATTTAAGGTTGATTCACACTGCTTCTCACCACGTCACGTAACCGTTCCGTCAACCGTGCTTTGTATTCACACTTCACGTCAACGTATTATGTCTCGTCAGTAGTTTGTAACTATTAAAAGAAAGAGAGATTCAGAGTAATTTCGTAGAATATGAGAAATATTATCAGTGATTTATAACAGTTTTTAGTAACGGCATCAAATGTGGAAAAATTTAATAAATGCGTTTCTTACCTGATGTGTATAGTTCTATTGTTTCATAGTTTGTCAATGAATAACTTGTCACTATATCTCATGTTTCACTTGTCAAAAAGTTCTTTCTAATTGCTTAGCAAGTTGAATAATTTTCTTTTCCATGATGGAAAGGCACTTCTGCGGCAACTAGTCTCAGTGATCGACCGCTGAAGGGGTGTAATTCACACTATAGGCATCCCGGCACGGCACCGTTACGTCACGTCACGTCACGTCAAATTGTTCTTCGAAGGAATCCGTCACGTAACGATGCCGTGATGTGATAGTGACGGTGACGACCCGTTTGGCGTGAACAGATACATTTGATGACATAAAAGAAATTCTGACGGAACGATGACGTGGCTTGATGAATGGTGTGACTCGGCCTTCAGTGCTCACCATGAATTAACTTGCAAATGCTTGTTTATTCTGCAAGAATTGTATTATTTACTGTCCATTTTTCAAGAGATATGTGATGGTACAGTAAACAACATAGGCTAAAGTCGTCCTGAGTGTGTATATTCGTTAATTTTTCAGTTCCAGGTGGTATAAGGGTGTGCAAATTTCTGCAAAACCGTGCTGTATTTGTAAAAAGCTCACGCAATCTGTAAATGAAATTACATGCCAGTCCAGCACCTACTTCTAAAACTAAACCCATTAGGATATCCCATCAACAGTTTGCAACTCTAAACATTTCTCTAAACACGCCGCAGTCCAGTGTCTGAAGGAAGGGTAGTTTTATTTCCCAGCTTTGAGATCGCAGTAACAGGTCCCTTGTGGGTTGGTACGCCCAGGTCGAAAAAGAAAGTCTTTTGGACGGTTTTTCTTATAATGTTAAGGTAATGGGAAGATTGGTTATAGTTCACCATGATAAGATTGAGTATGGTATTGGTGTAAAAAAAAAAGGCCAGCTGACTCAATTTATAACTTTTTGCATGATATAATATGGAATGTATGATTGGAACCAACAAATTAGGTACTTAGGGGATGGTGTTTGATTAGTAAAATTTATTACATGCATCATTTTCACGAGTATATTTCTCTCGCATCCGGGCA
>NC_051392.1:37756380-37758880 GCF_015228065.2 Penaeus monodon
CAAGTTTGCAAGTGAGAGGTCTGCCGTTTGCGCTACCCCAACGCAGCCTTTTGCCAGAGTCGAGTCGTTGCATCCTTACTACATCATCTTTAGCAAGACTCCCACTGAAAAAAAAAGACAGAGTCGGTCATATTACTGTGTGTGGACGGAGGATACTTTTGTTTATAACTCGAGATGATTAAATTGAATCAAAAAGCTATTACGTGCTCTTCGTTTTTACCGAGTTCTTTTATGTTGAGGCGTAAATGCATGTGCTAGATAAATGATTAATTAAATGCAACATGTCTAAGTGACATTGTTCTACTTCAGATAATTATTGATAGCTTACACCCATATAATTGTGGAATATTTGACATAAATTCGGGTAATTACGAGTAAGCTTCACTGAATGCACCAATTATCTATGTTTGGAAGGGAAATATTTCCTTCATACAGCAAGAAAATGTTTGAAATATCAAAGTATATTCAGATATTAAAACCAGTTGACGGTGACCGTGCAGTCACAATGTTCTGTCCCGATGATTCGATAAAATCCATTTACCAATTATATTCTACATTTTAATATAATGAATTCGCTTTCGGTATCTGTGTTGAAATGACACGTTTTGTAGTCGTGAATTAAGGACCATTCCGTCAATCTCAACCTTCGTTTCCAAAAAAATAATATTAATATTTTTGGAAGTATTCTGAAGTAAAACAATTTTTTTCTCTCTTTTACAGGTACCTGTTATGGTTAAAAAATAGAACGTAAAAATATTATCTAAATCAGTATGCTCATTCGCAGAGAGAGAGAGAGAGAAAGAAAGAGAGAAGAGAGAGAGAGAGAGAGAGAGAAAGGAAAGGAGTGGAGAGAGAGAGGGGAAAGAAAGAGAGAAAATTGCCAGAATGTCAGGATCTGTTTGTAACTGTTAAACCGATATAAGTAAGAAATGTTTCTTGGTGTTTTTCCTTTACAGACCCCTTGTAATATGGTGTACGTTATTATCAGGTTAATTGATTAAAGCAGTACGAGTTTTTAACAAGTAGTGTTATGACATAATTTTAGCTATGGAGGTATGGCCAAGAAAGCAAATGATGATGGCGGCAGTAAACAGATAAATATAATCAAACGAAAAAAATAACCATTGAAAACTTTCCTTTTGTAACGAACTTTGTGAATACAATTGATGAGTGACGAGTAAAAATGGCGCTATTTCCTCCTCTCCCTCCCTCCCTCCCTCCCTCTCTCTCTCTCTCTCTCTCTCTCTCTCTCTCTCTCTCTCTCTCTCTCTCTCTCTCTCTCTCTCTCTCTCCTTCTCCCCAACTCGTTATTCTCGACTATAAGTTCTGCAAATCTGTTGAGTGGGAAACTACTCATGGTATTTGGATGTTTTGTGTTATGCTCATTATCTTCCCTTAATAATAATAATAAATAAATAAATAAATAAATATCCACACTGAATGCGTCCAGCTTTACTAGTGACCAAAAGTTTGATCTTTTAATCACAGAAGACCACATAAGATACTCATAACAAGGGGGTAACCGCTTCAGCGTAAATTATATACGGAAGAGATTTCCTCGATGCAAATGGTCGACGGACAGTTTCCTCAGTTGGTCGGAAGCTGAAACATCCTCTTTAAATTGGATATTCTCCTCTGTACCCACCTCGTAATCCACTTTCCCGTTTCAGCGGCAATGTCAAGGGCAGACGGTTAAATAGTAACAGACCTCCCCAACCCCCAACCTATGCATTTTAGTTGAAAACATTCACCAAGGCCTGTAGTGTAAATTCTAAATAAAGCGAACACCGGCATCTCGGTTCAGTTATCCGATGGAGAAAAAGGAAAGTCTAGATTAGCCTTTGAATTAACTCAATGTCCTTTTAATACTTTTATTGATATTTAATTCTGCTGTAGCCCTTAAGCAAGCTGATTGTGTGGATTTTCCGTTAGGCAAATTGATTGTGGACATTTTCGTAACGTGTTGCTTTAAAATGTTTTAGTGGTCTTTTATATAGCATGTACACGTCTACTATCATTAAGAATTACAAAGTAATTGTTACTATATCTAGGATTTTGCAATAAATTTGCTTTGTTTAAAGCACTCAGTCAAGTTCCTGTCATCCAGCTCAACTTCAAATATTCAAACAATGTAGATATCATAGATAACGGCATTTATATTTTTAGAAATTATATTGTTTGAACATTTAGGATGTTGCCGAGCAATTGCAATTTGATGCATCATGCGTTAAGACAATCACCAGTAAAAATATTTCGGACCGTGACTGATGGATGGCCCTCTGCACTTAGTAGTTACTTGATTTGCTTCCGACACTGTGTAAACTAAAAGATTGCAATGCATAATCAGTATCTGTCAACAATGGAATCCTTTATGCCATATTATTTGAACATTTAATCAGGGAAGTCGCTTTTTTTTACTACCATGTGGCTGTAAACTGTAATTCATTTTATAGAATATATTAAATAAATCATGCCGTTTGTCAGCTTTTTATGTTTATAA
>NC_051392.1:37763880-37778880 GCF_015228065.2 Penaeus monodon
AAATATATATACATATATAATATATATATACATATACATGTATATACATATGCAAATATGCACACATTTTGTCACTTTAATCTTAAAATTACAATCCCCAAAAGCAGGCCATTAAAATCCTGTCACTGGAAAAAGGAAGTCTTCTGCCAAATTTCTATACACATTGATGGCTCTACAAATGTGCACCCATCAGGATCTGAGTTTGTAGACATGCTGACCTCACCTGATTTCACCTTTCCTTTAGTTTTTGAGTTTTGGGGAGGTTTTCAAAATGCTATTAATATTATATGAATGGTACTGTTTTCATTATAGCCATCATAATTATCATAATTAACATTATTAACATTATTAATAGCAATATATGACAAAATAGAATATCAAGGAAAATGTTAAACAGGTGAGGCAGTTATACTAGTAACTGACTCCATTCTGACAAAGTGCTTGTGGATCCATTTGTGTGTAAAGAAACGTAATAAAATAATCTAACGTAATAAAATAATCTCACAGTGGACACAGCAGGTCTATAGATGCTATTCACGGAAGCATTGGGTCAAAAATAACCTTGATTATTGGTCTACAAAAAGAGGGATAGACATTCAAATATACAATTTTATATATATAAAGATTACAAACGTGGTTTCAGTTAGAACCTCTAATAATCAAAATATTATTCAAAACCCTTCGACATCTGCAAAATTATGAATAATAACAACGGCTATTTCCCATTCTAAAGCAACCAAGAACATGAATGGTGGGTTTAAGAATCCTCGACTCATTCTCAAGAGCATATACCACATATCTGTCTGCTGATAATTAATTTCATGTTCTTCCTGAGGACAAATATGGCAATGAAGAGTACTTCTCCTAACATTGCAATAAATATGATACCTATACATAAGAATAACATATATTTCCTCAGGCAAATACAGTCTCCATATGATTTATATCATTATTATAAAATGAATAATAGAAAATAACTTGTAAATTCCCAGTTTCTCTGACAATTGTGTCTCCTATTCACTCTGGCGCTTGCATATATCCTTTTCCATGTAAAAAATGGTTTGTTGAAACTTAACCATTATCAAATAACTTACCTAAAATTATATAATCATACATACATACATAGCTATACATACTTGACTCCAAATTGAGGCTTTTATGGAGACATAAAAAGTAAAATCATGAAATCTAAATCACAAAACTCAACAGTGACATACATAAAAGCTTTTCTGTGACAACACAGCCAGGCTATCAAGAAAAACTAAGCAGCAATACTTGCATAGCGCTACAGGCAGAAAAAAAAAACTGCTAGTCTCATCTTTAACTACTCACAGCTTTATTAAAGAAAATTTTTTAACATGTGAAATACCGTTTTATATATATATATATAAATCTAAATAAAAATGCAAAAGGCTCCAGTTTTTTTTTCTTTCCTATTTCCACACAAAGCTCATTTGGACCAAATTAATGCAAATGATTATGGATCAAAACCATGTATTTCACACGAAATGTCACAAGTTAGTCCCTGGTTAAATCCTCGAACCGAACACTTCCCCAAAAACCTCTTACTCAAAATGAAACAAAACAAAAAAAAAACATATAAATAGATCACTTCTCACGTTATAAAGTACCTCTAATGACACTTCCTGCACGAGATATAGCTATTTTCCATCCAGCAAGAGAGATTACGGACGTCACACTCGAGAGACTCCCCGCATGACGTACACTCGTGACGTACCAGCTGTTGCCCCTTACGTCATCTGCCTCTCGTTTGCGCTAGAATGTAGCAAACTCAGCCCGTGTCGCTAGCCTTATTCCCCGTAAAGTCCAGTGCTTCACTCCTTATCAATCCTGAAGGTGCGACGAATCTCTGCAAACTGTATTTTAGCTGACTGGATGTCGGTTTATTCTCGTCGGAGTGCTTAGATCTGGTCTGGTCTTTGCTCCTGGCGCAGGTGGGACGTGGGTTTGCCCTTTGCAAGCGTGGCGGCAGAAAGCTTACTCATATTATGAAAATGTTGCAAACTTCAAACGTGATTCAACATGATCCAGCATTCATTGAGAAAAACGACCTGCATAATCAGTGTCTACTATTACACAGCAGCATATTGTTCAGCTGTTTTCACCACTACAGAAATGTTATTACCTATGATCGAAAACCATCATCTGTGCGCCATGAAGGCAAATAAGGCTGATATAGCAGGAAGGATAACTTTACAGTTCTTTTTTTTCTCTTAGAGGGCAAACATCCTAGCGCTAGAGAGAGCAAAGCAGCACAAAGCGCTAGGCATCTCACTACGCACCGGGATGTCAGGAAAGACATCAATTTCCTCACAATATTTTCCGCATACTTTAAGTAAAATTACCATATATTTCACGCGGGAACTAAGAAACGTCGCGAATTATGACGGCAGGAATGCAATCTGAGTAAATAGGAAACGCAAGGAAGGGGAAAAAAATCTTAAATTCCGCCATCGCGAAAATATAAGCGCCAATTTCTCTTGTTGAGAGCATACATTGAAGTTCGCGTTTGATATCACATCTGCTCTCTCTCATCCTCACCCCTCGAAACTTCACTGCATACAGTCAAATTCTCCTTCAACACCCCTTCATCCTCACAAACGACAAGATTTAACGTAGTGAGCTACGAAGAACGAGCGCAATCCGGGCTAAACCCGGGCACTACTTTGCGCGGCGGAGGAAGAGAGACGTCACACGCAGGGACGCGCAGCGGCTCACTCGCAACTCGGCCTCACACGAGTCGAAAATGCTGCTTTCGATAATAACCGAGTGACCTTTGAATTTCTTGATTTATTCGTACATTCTGCTATGGATGTGATACCTTCAACCTCACGGTGTAATAGTGCGGTGAATAAGCAATTTAGTGCCGTAGAAATCGGTAAGTTATTCGCGGAGGAAGGCTGTGAAATAAATATTTGAAAGAGAGATGAATTTCGCGGTTTAACGAAGAGTCTTTCTCTGTTGCAGAGCTCTACTATTTGATCAAAAAGTATTTATCGTCCGGTCCCTGCAAGAAAGCGTATGAGGTAAGTGTTGTTGATGATGCAGTGCAATATCTACCCGTGATCTAGCTGGATCTGACGAGTTTTCTTCCCGTTTCAGGTGCTGAGGGCCGAAATTGAAGAAAATCAGGTGAGTTTGAGATGTTGTGGCATCTGTCAGCTGACGGAACACGTGGTTTTGTGTACATTGTGAGATGCCGGTAGTGGGGGCGTGTGTGGGAGGGGACAGAACCCCCCCGAGTCACACATTTCAGGTGCCCCCCCGACCCCTATGTCATTTTCACGTTTTACTCTTTTTTCGCAGTTGCTACCGAAGAGATATGACTGGCTGGGCAACGAACATAGGAAATCACTCGATGAAGTGGTGAGTGCTGTGAAAAATCTGACCTCTATCCCCATCTGTACCCGCGGGAACCTCGGGGAATGGTGGGAAAGTCCGCGGGAAGCTGTGGTATAACATATATGTGAAATAAAGACATTGTGCAGCATTGATCATGGCCTGGCTGGAAGGTTTCGGTGAAGGAAAACATTTCTCCCAGTGGCGTACCTTGGCGCGGGTGGCGGTTGTTGACGTGCCAAATATTCATTTTTCCTTCTCCTTTCCCTCCCGCCTCGTTTCGCCGTCTGGCTCTGCGTTGCTTTTTATCATGGAGATACTTTACAACGGTTGAATAATTTTTGAAAAAAAAAAGTGTGTAGCTGAGAAGCAAATGGGAAGCGGTAAAATAGGAGATAGAAATAACTGTTTGGAATCTCGACTGGATGCGTGCCAGCCACACCAAGTGACGAAACTGGCGACCATTCAGATTCGCCGGAGAGCCGCCGCGGGAGCACAAGCTCGGTTCTCATTGGTCGGCAGACGTCGGCGGGGAGGGGCTTGCCGTAGGGATCAATATTGTGCAACAAGAGAAACAAAGAGGTTGCAAGCCAAGATGAGCGCTATTGGAAGGCGGCCAGACCACCACCACCACCTCCACCTCCCTTTCTCTCCTTCCCTCCCTCTCCCCCTCTTTGCTCTCCCTCCCTTTGTCCCAGCCCCCTCTTTGCTCTCCCTCCCTTTGTCCTGTCCCCTCTTCTGCCTTTCCCTCCATCCTTTACCCCCCACCCCCCTCCTTTCGCATTTTCTGCTCTTAGCCATTCTTCATTCCCTTCCTTTCCTTACCTTTCTTCCTCCATCCGCCCCATCGTCGTCGTCCTCCTCCTTCCCCTTCCCTTCCCCTTCCCTTCCCTTCCCCTTCCCCTTCCCTTCCCTTCCCTTCCCTCCCCTTCCCTTCCCTTCCCTTCCCTTCCTTCCCTTCCCTTCCCTTCCCTTCCCTTCCTCCTTCCTCTTCCCTTCCTCCTTCTCTTCTCTTCTCTTCTCTTCTCTTCTCTTCTCTTCTCTTCTCTCTTCTCTCTCTTCTCTTCTCTTCTCTTCTCTTCTCTCTCTTCTCTTCTCTTCTCTTCTCTCTCTCTCTTCTCTCCTCTCATCACTTTCCATCCCTCCTGCCCCTTCTCCACCTCCTCCTTCCCCTCCCCTTCCCTCCCCTCCCCTTCCATCCCTCCCCTCCCCTTCCCTCCCTTCCCCTCCCCTCCCCTCTTTTTCCCTCCTCTCCCCTCCCCTCCCCTCTTTACCTCCCATTCCTCCTCCTCCTCCTCCTCCTCCTCCTCCTCCTCCTCCTCCTCAATTTTTCCATTCCATATCTCCTCATTTTCTTCCTTATCCTTTTGTCTTCTCCCCTGTTCCCCATCTCACTTTTTTCCTCCCCTTTCTGCTCGTCTTCCCCCTCTTCCCACTTTTTTTCCCTCCCCCTCTTCCTCTTTTTCCTATCCATCTTTTTTGCCCATCCTCCTCTTGTCCCCCTCCTTGTCTTTTCCAGTTCCTCCTCTTGTCCCCTCCTTGTCTTTTTTCCCCCCCATCCTCCTCTTTTTTTTTTTTCCCATCCTCTTTTTTTCACTTCTCCTTTTCCCCTTCCTCTTCCCCCCTTCTATTCTTCCTCCTCCTCTTCCTCCTCCTCCTCCTCCTCCTCCTCCCCTCCTCCTCCTATCCCCCTCCTCCTCCTCCTCCTCCCCTCCTCCTCCTCCTCCTCCTCCTCCTCCTCTTCCTCCCCCTCCACCTCCAGCTACACCTCCACCTTCCCCTAGCCCCTTTCTGGGGCAAGGAGAATGATATTGTGATAGTCATTAGGGTGTTGATTTTCCTCCCACCCCCTACTTCTTTATATAGGCATTCCTTTTCTTAGT
The DNA here is from genome assembly GCF_015228065.2 of Penaeus monodon. Lineage (NCBI taxonomy): Eukaryota > Metazoa > Arthropoda > Malacostraca > Decapoda > Penaeidae > Penaeus > Penaeus monodon. The sequence goes on from NC_051392.1 coordinate 37,769,124, forward strand.
ATATATAAACAACTGTAGTGTTGGCATCCAGCAGGCTTCCCTCTTATCCTGTAAAACCCATAAGTGTATATATATATATTTTTTTACTACCACTGTTTTGCCAATTCAAACATTGTAATGTGGACTTTTAATGTCAAAATCCCATGTGCAGTTTTAATGTATAACCTGTTACTGTCACCTTTTAACATTACAAGTATTTGGGTGTTAATAGAGAATCATTTTACCCTAGAATTTTCTGTCTAGTTTTCAGTTTTAATTAGTGTTTGCTATTGCCTGCAGGATCGTCAGCTTGGACATCTTAGTAATGACCACCTTCTGCGTGTGGTCTCCCGTCTTGGGCCTGCAATCAATCAGCTAGTCAAGCTTCCATACCCTACAGCTACTACGCTATTAGGGGCTGGTACTCAGTCATTGCTGCGCACAGAAAATGGTAAGGGTGATTAATTTAGGATTGTTCCATTATTACTTGTCACTACTGCCAGACAGGTTCAGGTATTTAAAAAATGATGAGTCTTTGCCATTGCTGTTGTATGAAATCAATGTAAGTAAAGTTCCATAAATTTCTTTGTCACTTCTTGTCTCGTATGTTTTTCTCTTTTTTTTATTATCTCGTTTTGTTTATGGGCATATGAAAGTTGTTTCCACTTTTTTATAACATGCTATATAGTGAGATTGATCTATAATTTGTTTCGAAAAAATAATTGCTTAACACTCCTTAAAAGATATATAGCATAAGGATGTGTGTGTGTGTGTATTTATGTATTTATATACATGCATACATGAGTCAAAACAGAAGTCATTCTGAAAGTCATAATTCTTAACATAATAAAAGTACATGTCCCAAAGTTTGGGAAAAGTATCCTATCTTTAGGTCTGATACTCAAGGTAGGCAAGATTATGAACTCCAGTTGATGAATAAGGATTATTAAACATTTCTCCCCACAGACCTGTACAAGAGTTACAAGACCCTGTCAGATGTAGTAGTTCGCCACCGTGGTTATCCCCCTCTTGAGCCAGTGCGGTATCTAGGGCCTCCCTGCCTCACACAGACGATCTTGGGAAGAGAACTTCAGGGTACCATCAACCAAAAACATGTGGTCACAAACAAGTTCTACAGCCGCATTCAGCTGTACTTCCGCTCAGTCGGACACCTTTCTGCGGTCTACTGTATGCTCTTTGACCGCACAGGAAAGTATGTTCACTTTAGATTTATGTGAAATTTAAGAGGGGTGTTTCATGGGGTGATTTCCATTGTCATAGGTACAGTAACTACTCCCTTATTTCAGCATGGGTTTCATTATATAGGGATTATTTGGAAATATGTTTCAAGGCAAGATGAGTGGCCTTTATGAATTTTGTATATTATTCTCACAGTTCATGTAATTTGCCATATTTAAACATTGATTTCCTTCATTCAGGTATCATGGAAAATATGATTCAAGGCAAAGTAAATGGCCTATATAAATTTTGCATATAATTCTCACAGTTCATGTGGCCCTAATGTCTGCCAATAAAATAAAATCCTAACAAATTATAAAATGATTTAGATAATTACATATGATCCAAAAATAACCTAGTTTATGCAGATTTTGTCTTGAAAAAGAGTTCAATATTCAGTATGAGCATATAAAGATCAACAAGCTTCTAAATACACCTATTTTCTAAATTTACCTGATGCAGTCATAAATACAATAAAGATTTGATTATAAACTGTTGACAGTATTAATACTTCAGCACTGGCATATATTTGCTTACTATCTCCAGCTCTCACTTCTTTGCTCTTTCACCCTCTTCCACCACTAATCTGATATACTGTGTAGCATCTCACTATGACTAATGGCTTTAGACTGGACTTATGAGTAAGTTTTGAGAATGAGCTGAACTGCAAGGCTGTGAATCACATGTTTACATCACAGGGATCTGTGACAGGCAAGGGCCTCTGCTGCAGCCTTCACAAGATCACTTTCACTGTAGTTTTATGTATAGATAGACTATCTTCAATGATACCTGAGTGCTTTCTAAAATATATATATTTTTTGCATTAATAAACCCATAAAGACTAGTTTTAATACAACATCACTAATACTAGACAGAACAGAGTGCACAAGACTTCTGAACCCAAACAGGGGGGGGTTTTTAAAACCCCCTTTTTTACAAAAAGAAAAAGGGGGGGTTAAACAAGACCCCCCCCCCCCCCCCCCCCCCCCCCCCCCCCCCCCCCCCCCCCCCCCCCCCCCCCCCCCCCCCCCCCCCCCCCCCCCCCCCCCCCCCCCCCCCCCCCCGCAGGATTTGGGGGGTTTTTTTTTTTTTTTTTCCCCCCGGGGCCCCCACCGGGGGTTTTTTTACCCCCCCTCTTGAAAGGGGGGGCCCCCCCCTTTTTTTTGCCCGGTTTTTTTTTTTTTTCCCCCTTTTTAAAATTTTGGCCTTTCCCCTTTTTTTTTTTTTTTTTTTTTTTTTTTTTTTTTTTTTTTTTTTTTTTTTTTTTTTTTTTTTTTTTTTTTTTTTTTTTTTTTTTTTTTTTTTTTAAAAAGAAGGAAAAAGGTTTTTTAAAAAATCTTTTTTTCCCAAAAATTCCTAACCCTTTCCTTATCCTTTCCCCTTTCGTATTTCTTTCCCAAAATTTGCCCTTTTTATAATTTTTTTTCTTTCCTATTTTTAAACTTTTTTTCCATTTTCAAAATTTATGATTTTTAAACCCTATTTCCCCTTTTTTATTTTTCTCATTAAATTTTTTAAAAACCTTTTCCTTCTTATTATTTTCCCCCCCCCTTTAATTTTCTCTCCCCCTTTTCCCTCTTTTTCCCTCTTTTTTTTTTTCCATTAAAATCCTTAATTTTTTTCCCTTAAAATCCTTTTCTAAAACCCCCTTCCTTTTTTTTTTTTTTTTTTTTGGTTAATTTCCCCTTTTATTTTTATTTTTCCCCACTTTTTTTTTTTCACTTTCCCCATTTCTTATACTGTTTTTTTTCCCCCTTTTCCCAAATCCTTTTTTTTTTTTTTTTTTCCTTTCCTTTTTTTTTTACCTTAAAATACTACAAATTTTTTTTTCTATTCTTGTCTTTTAAATTTTTTTTAAAAACCCTCTATTTTTTTCCCCCCCTTTCTTTTTTTTTTTTTCCTTTTCTTTCCTCCCAAAAAAAAAATTTTTTATTTAAAATTTTTTTTTTTTTTTTCTCCCTTCCCCCTTTTTCCTTTCCCCCCTTTTTTTTTTTCCTTCCTTTAAAATTTTTTATTTCTATTTTTTAAAATTTCCTCTCCCTTTCTTATTCCCTTTTTTTCTTTTTAAAATGTTTTTGGTTTTTTTTCCGCTTTTCATTTTTGAAAATTTGGGCTTTCTTCCCAGTTTTTTCCCTTTAGTTTTTTTTCCCCTTTTTAATTCTTTCTCCTTCCTTTCCCTCTTTTTTTTTTCTCCCCTTCCGTTCTTTTTTTTTTTAATTTCTGTTTCCTAAAAAAAAACCCTCCCCTTTCCCTTTCAATTTTTTTTTTTTTTTTTTTTTCTTTTAATGTTTTTTTTTTCTTTTTCTTTTTTCTTTTCACTTTTCCTTTCCTTTTTTTTCCCCCCCTTTCTCTCCCTTTTTTTTTATTTTTTTTCCCATTTTCATTTTATTTTTCCTTTATTTTTTTTTATAACTTTTTAAATATATTAAAATTTTTATAAACCCCATTTTTATTTTTTTTAAAAATTTTTTTTTTTTTTTTGTTATTTTTTTTAAAAAAAAAATTTTTTTTTTTTTTAAATTTTTTTTTTTTTTTTTTTTTTCTTTTCTTTCTTTCAAATTTAAAATTCTAATTTTTTTTTCCCCTTCCTATTTTCCTCCCTTTATTTTTTTTTTCCCTCCTTTTTCTTTCTTTTTTCCTTTTTTTCTCTTTTTTTTCTTTTTCCCATTTCTCTTTTTTTTCTTTTTTCTTTTCTTTTAAAATTCCCTTTTTAAAAAATTTTCTATTTTTTTAATTTTTTAAAATTTTTTTTTTTTTTTATTCTTTTTCCTTTTTTTTTTTTTTTTTATTTTATGTTTTTTCTAAATTTTCCTTTTTTTTTCCCTCCTCCTCTCCTCTTCTCTCCCCCTCTCTCCGCCTCCTCTTTTTTTTTTTTTTTTTTTTTTTTTTTCTTTTTCTTTTTTTTTTTTTAATTTTTTTTTTTTTTTTTTTTTTATTTTATTTCTATTTTATTTTTTTTTTTTTTTTTTTTTGGGAATTTTTTTCTTTTTTTTTTTTTTTTTTTTTTTTTTTTAAATAATTATTATTATTATTATAATTTTTTTTTTATTTTTTTTTTTTTTTTTTTTTTTTTTTTTTTTTTTTTTTTTTTTTTTTTTTTTTTTTTTTTTAAAATTTTTTTTTTTATTTTTTTCTTTTTAAATTTTATTTTTATTTAATTTTATTTTATTATCTTTTTTTTTATAAATTTTCTTTTAAAAATTTTAATATATATATATATATAAAATATATATTATATATTTTTAAAATTTTATAAATTATAATATATTTATTATATATTTTTAATATATATTTTATAGTATATAATATATATATTTTTATATATATATATATTATATATATATAAAAAACGCCCCCCAATTTTTTATTTAATTATTTTTTTTAATTTTTTTTTTTAATTTTTTTTTTTTTATTTTCTATTATTTTTTTTTTTTTTTATATATAAAAATTTTAAAATTTTTAAATATATATATTATATTATAATATATTTATATTATATATAATAATATATAGATATGTTTTTATTTATATTTTTATATATAAATTAATATATATTTAATATATATATATATATAAAATATATATATATTATATATATAATATATTAATATATATTATTTATATTATATATATTTAATAAATTTTTAAAATATTTAATATATATTATTATATAAATATTTATATATATAAAATATTTATTTTAAATTATCTTTAATTTTCTATATTTTAATTTTATATTAAATATAATATATTTTATATAAAATATATATATTATATATAAATATATATATAATATATATATTATTATATTATATATATAATTATAGATTATATAAAAAATAATATATATTATAAATATTTTATATTAATTTTAATATAATTATATATATTGTATATAAATATTTAATTAAATATATATATAATTTTTTTAAATATATTAAAAATTTATATATTTTATATTATATATATATTGTATATATAATATATATTATAAAATATATTAATATATATATATATATATATATATATATATTTATATTTATATATATCATATTATTTATTATTATTTTTTTTTTTATAATATTTTTTTTAAATTTATATATTATATTTTAAAATTTTTTAATTATATATATTATAATTTTTTTTTTTAATATATAATATATATAATATATTATTATAATATATATATAAAATATTATATATATATTTATATATTTATATATATTATTATTAAAAATAATAATATATATTTTATTTTTTTTTATATTTTAATATATATTTTAATTTTTTTTAATTTTTATTTTTATTATTTTAAAATTATACTATAAAAAAAATAATATAAATTTATATTTATTATAATATATATATTATAAATATATTATTTATATAAATATTATTATTTTAGTTTATATATATTATTTATATATTATATTTATTATTTTAAATTAATTTTCCTTTTTTTAGGGTTTAAAATTTTTTTAATTTGTAATTATTATTATATATATTTTTTATATATATATTTTTTTGTTTTTAATATATATAAAATATTATTATTATATATTTTATATATATATTTTAATTTATTGTTTTTTGTATATTTCATATATTATTTTATATTTATAAAATTTAAAATATATCTTATAATTATATTTTATCTTATATTTATTAATATATATTTGTTTTTGGGGTTCATATTTTTAAAATATTTGATATATATTATATTAATATATATTATATATATGTATATATATCAATTATATTTTTTAAATATTATATAATTATTATTATTTCTATTATATTATTATATTTTAAATATAGTATATTGACAAAATTTTTATATTTATATATAATATTTTTATATATTTTAATATATAATTATATTATAATATTTTTTATTTTGGGTTTTTTTATTATATTTATTATTATTTTTTTATTTTTTTTAAATTTTCAAATTTTTTTGTATATATATAATAATAATTTATCCTTTATTTTATAATTTTATATTTATAAATTTAATATTTTTGTTTGATTTTTTTATATGTTATATTTTATTTATAAATTTTTTTAAAAATTTATATAATTTTTAAATAATATTTTTTAAATAATTTTTTTTTTTTATACTTTTTTAAATATATTTTTATTAAAATATATTTTTTTTTCTGTTTCCCATACTTTTTTAGTTTTTTTATTTTTTTTTTTTTTTTTTAATTATATTTTTTTTTTTTTATATTAGTATTTTTTTTTTTTTCTTTTTTAAATCTTATTTTTTTTTTTTTTTTTTTTGTTTGCTTTGTTTTTTTTATTTTTTTTATATTATTTTTTTTTCTTTATATAATCCATTAAATATATGTTTTTGGTTTTTTTTTTGGTTGTTTTTTTGTGCCCCCCTTTTTTTTTGGGGTTTTTTTTTTTTTTTTTGTTCCTTTTTTTTCCCTTTTGTTTGTTTTTTTTTTTTGTTTGTTTTTTTTTAATATAAGAAAAAAAATTATTTTAAAAAATATATTAAATAAAAAATATTATATGTATATATATTTTGTTAAAATAATATATTTATAAATATAGTTAAAATGTTTTAACATAATATTAAAACTTTAAAACATATATATACATACATAAATTTATATATATAAAATTATAATATATATAATAATATTATATTTATATAAAAAATTTAAAATTATAATTTATAATATAATAATAAAATATAATATTATTAATAAAATTAATATAATATAATATATATGGTTTTTTTTTTTTGTGTTTTTTTTTTTTTTTTATTTTTTTTTTTTGGGGGTTTTTAAAATTATTATTTTTTATTTTTTTTTTTAATTAAAAATTTAATTTTTTTTTAATTTTATATTAAAATTTTTAATAGAATTAAATAAAAAAAAAAAAAATTTTTTTTTTTAAATTTTTTTTTTAAAATTTTTTTTGTATTTAAAAGTTTTTTTTTTAAAATTTTAATTTTTTTTTTTTTTTTAAAAATTTTTTTTTTTTTAAATTTTATTTTTTTTTTTTTTTTTTTTTTTATTTATATTTTGTTTTTTTTTTTTTTTTTTTTTTTTTTAAAATTAATGTTTTTCTTTTTTTTTGTATTTTTTATTTTTTTATTTTTTTTTTTTTTATTTTTGTTTTTTTTTTTTATTTTTTTATTTTTTTTTTTTTTTTTTTTTTTTTTATCTTTTTCATTTAAAATTTATTTTCTTTTTTTTTGTTTATTTTTTTTTAATATTTTTTATTTTTATTTATTTTTTTTTTTTTCTATATTTTTTTTTTATTTTTTTAATTGTTATTTTTGTTTTTTGTTTTATTTTTTTTTTTTTTTTTTTTTTTTTTTTTATATAGGGGCCGCGGTGGCCAAATGGTTAGAGCGCAACTCAAGACTGTCACACGGAAAATTTTATTTCGGGGGTTCGGTCCCCGCCGCCCCGGTTTTTTCCCCTTTTGCAAGGAACTTCACCTCGATTGCCTCCTACCACTGGGGGGCCAAGCCACCCAAAAGCCGTCCCGGGTAAATAGAGATGGTGACCGTAAAAAACCGGGGGGATGGAAAGGGAAAACCACCCGCTCAAAATTGCTAAAAAAAATCATGGAGCCCATGAGTAAAGGGCCCACGGTGGCCAAAGGGTTAAGCGTGGGACTCAAGACTCTCACGACGGCAATCTGAATTCAAGGGTTCGAGTCACCGCCGCCACGTTTCCCCTTGGGCAAGGATTCCCCCGATTGCCTACCCAGCCACTGGGTGGCCAAACCACCCAAGTCAAGTGCTGGTCCCAACCTGGATAAAAAGAGAAAAACCAAAAGTACCACCGGCCCTACTGGAAAGAAAAGGGGCCCACCACTACCCCCAAGGCCCCAAAAAAAAACAAATAAACATGTGACCCGGCGGGTCAGACATAACCTACCGTTAAAAAAAAAATATATATATATATATAAATATATAAAATTTTTTATAATATATTTTTTTTAAAATATATATAATATATACTTTAAAATTATGTAATAAACATTATATACATATAATCTATGTTTATTGTATTATTATATATATTATTTTTTATTTTTACTATAAAATAATATTATATATATATTTATATATTATATTTTATTTTAAAAAATTTTTATATATTATATAATATTATAATTATTAAAATTATATATATAATTTTTTAAAATAATTACAAAAAATTATAATAAAAAATAAATATATTAATATTTTAAAATATATAATTAATTTTAAAAAAATAATTATTTTTCTTTAAAAATTTTTTATTTTTTTTAAAAAATTAAAATAAATTTTTTTTTAAAAAAATTTTTTTTAAAATAATATTAATATATAAAATTTTAATAAAATATAAAATATATATTAATATTAAATATACAGTTTATCTTTATAAAAAATATATAAAATTTAAAATTATTATATATATATTATATTATATTTTATTAAAAAATATATAATATTAAAATATATATATAACAAAAAATAACTAATAAATTTTACATTAAAAAATATAATTTTTTTATATACATATATTATATATTATATTTTTTAATATATTATTATAATATAAAATTTTTAAAATATTGTATTATTAATTTTAAAAATATTATATTTTTATTTTAAAATATATATTTTAATTATATAATAAATTTATATATATTAAAATAAATTTTAAATATTATATTTTTAAAATTTTTTAAATTAAACTAAAAAAAATAAATCTTTAAACCCCCCAAAAATAAATTTTTAAAAAAATATATTATATTATATAATAATTTTATATATATAAAAATTTTTTTTTTATTATATTTTTTTTATAATATATTAATAAAAAAATTTTTTTTTTTATATTATTTGGTTTTTTTTTATATTTTATTTTTTATTTATTTATTTATATATAAATTTTTTACTTTTATATATTTCTCATTATTATTATTTTATTTTTTTTTTTAATTATATTTTAAAATTTTTAAAAAAAATTTTTATAAATTTTTAAATTATATTTTTTTTTTTTTTTTATATTTTTTTATTTTTTTTTTTTTTTTTTTTTTATGTTTTTTTTTTTTATAAATTTTTTTTTTTTTTTATTAAAATTTTTTTTTTTTTTGTTGTTTTTAAAAAAATTTTTTTCCTTTTTTTTTTTTTTCTTTTTTTTTTTTTTTTATTTTTTTTTTTTTTTTTTTTTTTAAATTTTTTTATTTTTTTTTTTTTAATTTTTTTTTTTTTAAATTTTTTAAATTTTCCCTTTTTTATTTTTTCTTTTATTTTTTTTCTTTTTTATTTTTTTTTTTTTTCTTTTTTTTTTTTTTTTTTTTTTTTTATTTTTTTTTTTATTTTTTTTTTTTTTTTTTTTTTTTTTTTTTTTTTTTTTTTTTTATTTTTTTACTTTTTTTTTTTTTTTTTTTTTTTTTTTTTTTTTTTTTTTTAAATTTTTTTTTTTTTTTTTTTTTTTTTTTTTTTTTTTTTTTTTTATTTTTTTATTTTTTTTTTTTTTTTTTTTTTTTTTTTTTTTTTTTATTTTTTTTTTTTATTTTT
>NC_051392.1:37781380-37793891 GCF_015228065.2 Penaeus monodon
TTCCCAAAGAATTTCCCCCCAAAAAAAAAAGGGAACTCTTCTTCTAAAGATCGGCTTTGGGAAAAACCCTTTTGGGCGAGCAGTTCACCCAATTGTCAGTTCGTCAAAAAATTAAAAATCCCAAAAAAAGGTTTTGGGTGGGGAAATAGATCCCTTTTTTAAAAGTTTTTTTTAACAAATGGTAATTTAGGTTTGAAAATTTTAAAAAAAAATAAAATTTTGGTGGGGAAAAAAAAAAAATTTTGGGAATAGACTATTTTTTAATTTTTAGCTTGTTTCCTTTTTTTTCTAAAAGTTTATTTTTTAAAAGCCCGATTTCAAAAAAAACCCCCAAAGGGGTTTTCCCCCCGAAAAACCCGCCCCCTCCCATTTGGTGGAATCAAAAAAATTAAAACAGTTTCAATTTTTTGTTTTAAAAAAAAATGGGAATTTTTTGGGAAAATGCAAGCAGTTTTAGGACTGAAAAACCCCCCCAAAGCTCCAGTCCTGGGGTTTGGGGAGGAAAAATTATGAAAAATTTTAAGATTTACAAAAAAAAAGAGAATTGATTAAAAGTTGATAAAAACCCCGCCCCCTGTCAGAAAGAAAAGGAAAATGATGAGGGGGAAAGGAACCATTTTAAGGCCCCAAAGATATTTATTGTTGTTCCTTGAATTACCCAGACAATTTGCGGAAGAAACCCGCAACACTTGCAAATAGGTTTTGTTTCAAAAAACTTTTCTTTTTTTTTAAAAAATTTTAAAAAAACACTGGCCCTGAGGAAAAAATTTTTTTGCGTAAACCAAAATTTTCTCTTGTAAATCCTTTTCCCCCCAAAAAAAGTTAATTTGGAAAAGGGCCAAAGGAAAATGTATTAAATTTTTTTTCCCCCCAAAAAAAAAACCCCAAACGAAAAAAAAAAAAAAACTTAAAAATTTTTTTTTTTCCCCCAAAATTTTTTATTTTAAAAAAAGATTCCAGTAGGTTTTGGGGAGATTTTTTTTTTTAAATTTTTTAACTTTTAAAACCAAGGTTTTATTAGTTTTTCAAAAAAATTTCCAATAATTGGAAACCCGGGAAAAAGGGGAATTAAGGCTGGCATCAAAGGAAATGGGCGTTTGAAGGGAACTGATATTTCCCAAAAGCACTAAATAAACAATTAAAAAGGTTTGGGGTTTCGAGTTTCAAAAAAATAAAAACCTAAACCCGTGGGGGAGAGCAAATCCCCGAAGGGGAAGAAAAGCAAAAAGCAATCATTTTAGGTCGGGAAAACCCGAAAAACCAAAGGCCGGGTTGGGGTTTTTTTCATTTTTTTGGGGTTATGAAGAAAATAAAAAAAATTTTTGAAATTAAAAGTTTTGTTATTTTTGGGTATTTTTTTTTTCCATTTTTTAAATTTTAATTTTTTTTTTAAAAAAATTTTTTGTAAAAAACCCCCGTTTTTTTGAAAGTTAAAAAAATTCGGCCTAGGGAAATAGAATCCCTTTTTTTTTTTTAATTGGTCTTTACTGCTAAGGGGATTGGGGGGAAAAAAATTAAAAAAAAAAAAAACCCAAGGGAAAAAAAGGATGGGGCCCCCCCCTTCCCGGGAAATTTTTGGGGGGAAATGAAAAGGCCTCCCGCTAATTCACCCGTTCCTGGAGAAATATAGGGTTTTTTTTTAAAAAAAAAGCCTAAAAGGAAAAAAAAGGGAAGGGGGAAAAAAAAAAATGATTTGAAAAAAGGGAAAAAAAGAAGAAAAGGGTTTTGATTAAAATTTTTTGGAAAAGGAAAACCCTTTAACCCCCTTAAAAAATTGTTGGGGTTTTTAATTTAAAAAAATTTGAAAGGGTTTTTTAAATATTTATATTTTATTTTCAAATTGGAAAAAGTGAAAATCCCTTGGACGGGCACCAGACCCCTTTTGGGCTAATGGAGCCTGAATTGAAGATAAAGAGGTGGTTGGGGGAAAACCCCCCAAAAACCCCCTCCCCAAAATGGGGGCCTTAATTTTTTGCGGGAAGTTTTTGAACGTCATGAAAAACCCCCCCCCATTTTACTCTCCCTGGTGAAACCAAAAAGTTATAACAAAATTTGGGTTTAAACAAAATTTTTTTTAAAAACTCGAAATTATTTTTTTTTCTTTTTAATTAAAAAATTTTTTCTTCCCGGAAAATTTGAAAAAAAGGATAAGTAGAGTTAAACCCTTTTTTTTGGGCCCCCATTGGGCTTGGGAAAAACTTAAGTTTCCCCTTAAATACCCTACATGAATTTTATTTATTTTTAAAAAGGCAATCAAAATTTCCGATAGACCAAAAGGGAATTTGAATTTTTTAAATTTTTTTAAAATTTTTATTAACCTTATTTTTTTTCTTTTTTTATTTGGTTTTCTTATAAATTTTTTTTCAAAAAAATTTTTTAAATTTCTTAATTTTTTTTAAAATTTATTTTTCCCTAATGGGAAGGAAACTTTTGGCATTGGGTTGTGGGGGGACCAAAAAATACCTAAAACCCCCCCCCCTGTTAGCACAGGTTTTTGTGGGAAATTGGGGAAAAAGGGGGGAAAAATTTATTCCTTTAAAAAATTTTGAAAAAAATTTTTTGGGTTTATTAACTCAATGTTTTTTTTAGGTTTTTTTGAATTTTAAAAGTTTATTTTTTGTTTGGTTTTTGTGGGTGTTGGTAGGGGAATTTCAATAAAATGTTTGTTTTTTTTTCCCCAATTTTAAGGGGGAAAAAAGGGGGGGGGAAAAAATTTTTTTTAAAATCTGTGCTTTAAAAATTATTTTATTTTTTTTTAGTGGGGGTTTTTTTTTTTTTTCCGGGTTAAACAATTTTTTTTTGAAAAAACCAGACCCCCGGTTTGGAGTTAAAATTTTTTTTTTTTTTTTTTTTTTAATCCCACAAGGATTCCCCCAAAGGGGTTGTTTTTTCCCCCTTTTTTTTTAATAAAAAAAACTAAAAACAGTGAAAAGGGGAAAAGGGGAGGAAAAATTTTTGGGGGGAAAAACATTTCAAGCCTCTGTAAAAAAAAAATTTAAAATAAAAAAGGGATGGCAAATTTTCAATTCCCAGAGCTTTTATTATAACTTAAGATGTTCATATGTGTACAGGTGGGGAGAGATAATCATAACATGAATATTTAATTTTGATTAAAAAAAAGTAGATTGTCAGTCCCATGACCTTTCAACTGATCATGACCAATAAAGTAATAATGAAGTTAACTTCTGCAATCATATGATTTAAACCTCTCATTCTCTGTTTCTCTTTCTACTCCTCTCTGTTTTTTCTTTCCTATCTACTATCATTTGTTTCCATTAAATATGCTTTTAATATCTCTGTATAATGTTGTTTACACCTTTATTTTATTCTCAATTTCAGAGTAGACTAGACAACCGCTTTTATCGGCGTATCAATGCGGTCCAGTTTGATGTGCGGTACCTGGCCACCAACACAGAAAAATTCAACCAGAAAGGAAGCAATATTGTTAGGCAAGCCAGGATTGTCACTGAACTGTGCTTGAAACTGATCAAGTGAGTATAAAAGGATTTCATTTTTTCACTACCCTCATTTTAGATAATAGAAATCTCTTTTGTCTTAATCCCATGGACACCATACAACATCTATTCTAGCAGTTACATGCACAATCCGGATGCCAGGTGGCAAGTCTCCATGCTATATGCAGTTAAGACTGCCCTGATTGTAATCATTGATAAGTTATAACTCTAAAAGTAGGCATAAGGTCACTTTTTAGCCTCTTTTATCAAAAGATCATATGTATCAACCAAAATTGTGGAGAGTAGGGAAAGTATACTTCTGCTTCTAATTTTTCATTCATGTGGCTGACTTACAATTCATGAATGAGGTTGGTTTAGTTAGGAAGGAAAACAGAAAGAGCTAATTTCCTCTGTCCATAATGCTAATGGTGCTTTTGAAGAAGACTAGGAACAAATCTTAGAGAATAGTTATGTGTTGTTAGATAAAGGTCATTAGTCTTGTTCTAATCTTTGATAAATATTCCACAGAGATGACACATGTATCGACCCCACGCCCCTATACCATGAACTGCAAGCCAACTACCACTCTCCAGATCATAGCGATGAGGATCCAACTGGCGAAAGTAGAGGTGGGGGATTGCGGGGTGAGGGCAAGGGGGGTCACAGCAAAGGTCTTCGTGGTCGAGGACAACCTGCAGCTGTAAAGAAGTCATGGCAACAAATGTGTCGAGATCTCCTCAGAAGCATATTTGAAAAAGAAGACTCTATACCCTTCAGGTCAGTGCAAAAGCTGAAGTTAATGTCTGTCAAGGATTTTCCTCATTTGAGGAGCATTTGAGCAGCACCCTTGATAAAAATCTGGCCTACAGCCAGATTTTCTCATGACATGATGTTCATATCCTCTGGATCCATATTAGTGAAGATTTGGATACAAGTCCTTTGAAAAGTGATTTAACAATTCACTGATGCTGGTTTGTTCAGTATTCACAATATGACAAACACAAAAATAGTAATTAAAGGTATTTTGCTGATTTGATTAATACTTGCCAAAGGGATTGGCTCTTATTGATGACATTTTTTATGGTCATGTTAACCCATTGGATCTGGGCATTAGGCCGATGTGAGCAGCCATTCTGCTGGGTGGCTGCTTGTAGGCTGGGCACACGTGAGATGGCAAGACTCTGTACCTCCTATTTGCAAAGTTATTTACTCTTTACGGGTAAGCATTTTTAGCTTTATGACCATTTCCCAATGTCCATATGTGCCATTTGATTTGCATTATCCAGTTGGCATTAGTTTTATTCTTTGCATAGACTCCAGTTATCTCTCAAAGTAGTCTAAAACTCACTGCAAGAAAAATAAGGCTATGTAACACTGTTACTTTTGTCATTTTTGAAATTTTTATTTTTACATAATATTCAATTTTCTGTAAATCAAGGAAGGAATATAATGAAAAACATGGAAATGGCGTCCTCCATGGAACCAGCACTTTTCCAGTAACCGCTCAGATATTTCATTCCACACTCATATGTTGATGGGAATAATGCAAAATTGCCAAACAAGTAAAATAAACCTCCGAATAAGTTTGTGCACTCGTGGCAAGTCTTTTCCACTTGGCCTTCAGCTACAACATTCATGATGGCAGGTTCGCATCATCCAGCCTACAGCCAGATTTTTCACCTGCCCCTCAACCCAGATTTTTTCATGACGTGATAGTCACATCACCCGGATCCAACGGGTTAATATAGAGACCTTAGGTTGATTTATTCTCTCACCTAGTGTGTTCATCATCTTCAGATTTCCAGTGGACTTGGAGCGTTACCCTGACTACAGTCAGGTGATTGATATACCCATGGACCTCACCACAGTTAGAGAAGAGTTGTCAGCCTCAGGCTACTCCACACCACATGACTTTGCCAAGGATGTTCGACTCATCTTTACAAACTCCAAAAATTACAACACCAACAAGAGGTCCAGGGTATGTATTGTACATTTTTGTGTAGCAGATTTTTTTTCAGGGATTTTAGTTTTGAGATGAATGTATGTATATTGTCTGAAATAAGTCTTCAATACCTTTAAGCAATAAGTTCTTCTGGGAACAGACTGTGTGTGGGTGTGAGGGATTTTAGCAATGGCGAGTTTGTTAATGGATGGATGATAAGAGATTTGATTCACAGTAAATGCATATAGAAATTAGAAGGCAATATTTAAGTTTTAATAGCTTTTTTTTTCTTCCTCTTGTTCAGATTTACTCCATGACTCTACGGTTGGAAGCATATTTTGAGGACCAGATAAAGCCAATATTAGCAAGCTACAAATCAAAAGGTAAGCGTGGTCCATATAAACCTACTCGAGGCCCGAAAGGAAAATTTATATCACCCTCTCAGAAAATTCTGAGTGGACAGACATGCGCAGCTCAGGCTGGGCAGAGCTCCAGCAAGGGGTCTAGTGGTCTCTCTTCAGGGGGGCGTGGAGGTCTGCAGAAGAGGGCGCCACCATCTCGCCTGGGCTCACCTGCATCATCACGCAGTGGAACCTCTGGCAGGATGAGCGGTCCTCGCACAAAACGTACGTGTGGGTAGCCAACCCCCACGAGTGGCCCAAGCTGTACTGAGTGTTGCTTGGGGTGGCTGGATGACTGGCTAATGCCTGCTCTTAATGATGCAAAGTTGCTTCATCATGCACTGTCAGTTCTGCAGGAAGCTGCTGCCACAGACACTGCAAGTTGCAGGAAATGCGTTCCTAGCACTTAAAATTTGCAGAAAGCTGCTTCCTGAAGCACTGGAAGACTGCCTTGAAATTTCCCTCTGAAGCACACTAATGTTGCTGTATGTTGCCACCACATGTCTAAATCTTAAAGGTTTTTGTTTCTTCAAAGACTCCTGTGATTAGAGCAATTAATCCCCTGATGTATTTGATGATCTTGTTAAAATGTAAATTTCTCCTATTACATAAACTTTCTAAAGATCATATGCTTATGCCTAAGTATGACAAACAAGCATTGTTGCTGACTGTGGTGTTGCAACAAAGGAGGAGCAGTCACATGATATGAATGGGAAGGTCTATATCCTGTCTGCTTTCCTAACATTTTTTAATACATCCAAAAGCATTCTTGCAAGGGAAGGAAAAATGCATTCATGTATATATGCTGAATACAAACATTTGCACCAACCTCCACACACAGGTTTATTGGCCAATGTATGGATGTATTCATGCATGCATGCATGTGTATGTGTTGTATATATATGTATATATTTATATGTATACATATGTATACTCACATGGGTGCACAAAGATATGCACATGTTTGTGTACACATGCGTGTGTGTGTGTGCGTGCCCACCCACCCCCACACACACATGCTTGCACACACACACACACACACACACACACACACACACACACACACACACACACACACACACACACACATGTGTGTACACACACATACATGTGCACACACACACGTGCACACACACACACAATTGTACACACCCATGTCCACACAAAACACACACGTGTACACACAAAAACACACATGTACACACAAAAACACACACGTGTACACACAAAAACACGTGTACACACAAAAACACATGTGTACACCAAAAACACATGTAACAACACACACACACACCACAACACCACCCCAACACACAGACACACACCCACACACACACAACCCCCACACCACACACACACACACACACAACACAACACACCACACACACACCACACACACACACACCACACCACCACACAACACACACCACCACACACACACAACACAACACACACCACACACCACACACACACACACCCACCACCCAACACACAACACACAACCACAACAACCACCACACACACACACACACCACCCACAACACACACACCCACCACACACACACCACACACCACACACACACACACACACACACACACACACACACACACACACACACACACACAGATATGTTATGATAACAATATTAATTGTAAAGGTATTATCTTGGGATATTAATTTTACAATAGAATGCCATTTAACTATTTTGTGAATGTGAAAAATACTCTAGTATGCACAAGCAGTTGTCTGTCTTAGATGATGAATTAATATACACCACTAATCAGCATTAGCTATCATAATGTGACATGACGTAATAATCAGCCAAACCATTAACTGTATTGTAATATTAAATTGTCTTTTCTTCCTTTCAGTACTATTGTGTGTGTGTGTGTGTGTGTGTGTGTGTGTGTGTGTGTGTTATACATACATACATATATACCATATATATATATATATATATATATATATATATATATATATATATATATACATATACATACATACATACATACATACATACATACATACACACATACATATATGTATGTGTATATACATACATACATACACACATACACATATGTATGTGTATATACATACACACACACACACACACACACACACACACACACACACACACCACACACACACACACCAACACTCACACACACACACACACACTGCACTCACACACACACACCATGCACTCACACACACACACCACATGCACTCACACACACACACACATGCACTCCACACACACACACAGCACACCACACACACACACACCACACACCACACACACACACACCCACACACACACACCACACACCCACCCACCCCCACACACACACCACACCACACACACACACACACACACACACACACACACACACACCACACACACACACGCACCACACACACACACACACACACACACACACACACACACACACACACACACACACACACACACACACACACACACACACACACACACACACACACACACCACATCTCCCTCTCTCTCTCTCTCTCTCTCTCTCTCTCTCTCTCTCTCTCTCTCTCTCTCTCTCTCTCTCTCTCTCTCTCTCTCTCTCTCTCTCTCTCATGGAGCAATGCCCAAATGTATAGATGTATTTAGGTTTATTGGCAAGGACTTGGTTACTTGAACTTGGTAAGGATATCTTCCCAATGACTTCAAGGTTGTCCTTCTATAGTATCTTCATGAAATCAATATATTATCTATGGTTTATAAAGGAAAACATTTGCGATTACTTTTTGCTGGGTAATTAAAAGGGTAAACCCAAACCGTGGGGAAGCATAGTTTAGCTTTGCCTTTGCCCTCACAAAGTAGCTTTTGGGCTGCAGGAAAGAAGTGGTATTCTTTTAATATTAATTGATCAGGGTTAACCCTTCACATTGCTTTGTGATACTGTACATTTACTACTTTCATTATGAAAATGTTCAGAGTATGAAAATTTTTTCAGATGGTGCTTCTGTCTCAGCTGGGGAAAGGAGAAGTCCTGTCACGTCAACAGCCTTTGGCAGGCCAGTTGTTCCTCCCCATCGTGCTGAGTATTCACTTTCAACCACTTTTGAAGATGAAGAAAACCACATTGAAGAGGAGGAAGAGGAGGAAGACATCATGGACACCAGTCTTTACTCCAATGCTGACGGGGCAAGAAGGTCTCGTAGAGTTGCAAGAAAGAAACTTATGAACAGCAATGATGACGATGACTCAGGTGAGGAGTACAATCCTCGGAACAGAAAGAAAAAATCGTCAGCAAAGACCAAGAAGAAAGGTGTGGCAACAAGAAACCGGGGCAGAGTTACCGTCCAGTACAAAGAAGAGAGTGAGGATGAATATGTAAGTTTCAAAAACAAAAATAGTGGTGGTAACACCAAAAAGAAAAATGTTGTGGAAAGTGAAAGTAATGACAATAGTAGTGGTTGTGATATTCCTGGCCCAAGTACAAAAAGAACTAATGGCCAAATATTTGGCATGAAAAGTAGGCTTGAAAGCTCTAGTGATGAGTCAGATGAAGAATTTGGCAGCAAAGGCAAGTCAAATGGAGTGAATGGGGTGGACAATAGAAAACAGGCCAGACAGGGAGGGGTTGGAAAAGTGACTCAGCCAAAGAGCAGTGAAGATAGTGAAGATAGTAGTGGTTCCTCTAGTCTATCAGATGATGAAGGTAATGATTACAGTAAAGATCAGTCCAAAGGAAAGCTTGGGTATGTTAAGAGAAGACAATCTACAAGTGATAGTAGTTCTAGTAGTGTAGGTAAGGCCCATCCCAAAGGTAAGAGTAAAAGTCAGATACCACCCACTTCAAAAGGAAAACCAATGAACATCAAACGATATAATAAAGAGGAGAGTGAGGTAGAATTTGATGATGAAGACCTAGAATCAAGTACAGAGGAGAGTGCAGATGATGACCTAAACAATCGTCGAGGCAGGAAGAGAGGTGTTGCATCCAGTGTAAGAAGGGCAAGAAAGATCATCCTTGATGGTGATGATGAAGATGACAGAGATTTCATTGTTGATAAAGATTTTATTGATGATGCAGACATGACAGAAGAAGAGTCAAGTTCTCAGTCGGAAAGTGATGAAGGCAGTGAAGATCATGTCAAGCACGTAAAGAAGAAGAAAAAGGAGAAAAAGAAGGCCAAATCTTCTAAGAAGAAAATGCCTGCCAAAAAGAACACAAAGAAGACCCAACCAAAGAAAAGTAATACAAAGAAAAAAAACAATAAGAATGCCAAGACCAAGAAGGCTCAGCCACCCAGCAAGCGGCCACAACCGAAGAACGTGCAAGAGCTCATCACAGTCAATAGACCTGGCCAGTCACCCATTCCTTATCAACCCCTCAGCTATGGAAGTCAGATTGTTACTGTAGTTGATCAGATTGAACATAGAGGACGTGTTTTTGGGAGGGTCATAACATCTACATGTGGTGAAAATGATCATGGTGATGATGATGAGGAAGAGGAAGAGGAGGAGGAGGAAAGTGAGAGTGAAGATTCTGACTCAGAAGAAAGTAGTGATGGTTACCCAGCACCTACATATACAAAAGGCAAAGGGAAACCATTGACAAATCCAACAAATGCAAAACGCTCGTATGAAAGTGACTCTGACTATGAGTGTGCTAAGAGCAAAAAGTCCAAAAAAAGACCGAGGTACAGTGAAGAGGAGGAAAATGAAGAGGTTGACGTCAGTAGCCGTGGTAGAGTTAGAAAGGCAAATACCCTCATGAGAGACTTCATATAGTATTAGGTTTGATGTAGATGGTTTTAAAATGAAGAATCATTTGAGAACATTTTTTATACTGAATATTTACTAACACACTATATTTTTTAGCAAAGATTTTAGACATCCAAAAAGAAACATTTCACCAGAGAAAGGCCAAAATCAGATGGTGGACATTTTGCTAAAGGTTATTGAGGTGTTGGTTATTCAGGTTGTAAACTGTGATATTTAGAGTTTCCTGTAAAAACAAAATGTAGACAAGTTTTTTAAGCTTAATGTAATGTCATATAAAAGGGTCATTAAAGCTTCAAACAGTATGTATTGTGTGATATTATTAGATACAATCTCTCAGGGGTGCCTGCAACCAATTTATTTTCTTACTCTACCCATTTTCTTATCATTCATACCTCATTTTTTAATTTATAAATAAAAACTCTGTTGTGAAGTTGAAAGTCAACAGAAGTACAGACTTAATGACCAGATATACACTGCCTTAAAGCTTTCAATATTTATAAACCATAACCAGCCCTGTGATTAGAGTAACAACTCAGCCCTCAGATTCTCTTATTTTTTAGAATACTTAATAATGACCAAGACTATTGAAAAGGTCATTGGTGACAGCATCTGTAGTGTCATTAATGATCATAGCTCATGTGACAAGGCCACTATTATTATTTACACTTAAGTGCTGTTGCTCTACTGTCCATACTTTGCCTTGTGTTATTATCATGTTAATGGAACTTGAAGGCATGGCGATAAAAGACCAAGCAGTATTGCTCAAATGAAGGGTAGCTTTAGGATTAATGTGACAAAAATGATCATGTTAAGCAAGAAAGATTACCCACTGATCATGGTGAGATGTGTCGCCATTGGCTTGTAGTTCTACGTTTGTGAGGTGCAGATTTTGAATCTATTTTTTATTTATTTTATTTTATTTCTCCTTCTTGTATATCTATATAAATAGGTAACCAACATAGTTGTCATCTGATTTTTTTATTGGAAAATATGATAGGATATTAGATTACATGTATATCATTTATTTTATTTTAAAGTGTTTGTGTCCTAATTAAATGCAAAATTTGCAACATTAATTCAATCATACTCCAAGTTCCATGTTGGCCCAAAGGCAAGGTCTAATGCCAAGTAACTAAGAACAAAAAAGTAGTTGCAAACAGGTGATAAGCAGTTGTCCATCTCTTGAAGTGTTCAATGAGCTGGAGATGTGCTTTTTTCTTTTTCTTTATTTTTGTCTTCCATTGTCATTAAATTATTTAAGTGAGCCAAAGATCTGTGTATTTTCCTGATTTTTATTAATTATTTAAAAACAGCAAAAGTGATCTTAATAATCCCTCATGTTGGGGGTTTAGGATCATGGTAAAGACACAACCGGATGTAGTTATTTTGCATGTCACTGCCGGTTTTCAAGGACAGGTTATTTGCAATCTTTTCTTCAGGAATTGTAAGTTTCGTAGAGTAGTCTCAGCATTCACGAAGTACTTTACTTTTTTAAGATATTTGATATGTTTTGTAAGTTAACTGCCTAGGCCATTGCCATCTTAAATATTGCTCATAAATTTTCTAATAAAACTGACAACTCTCATGTTTTTCTTTCTGTCCACTTTTTTCTTCCATTGAATTGCAATATTGGAAATAGAGACCATATAAAGTTGGTTAATACAGCGACTGTGGGGGATTCCAACGTAGTATACTACATTTGCTTCCTTGTGGCATTATTTATTTGGATGAGTGTACAACTAAGAGATTGATGCAAAAGAAGAGAGTTAAAGGTAAACAAAAGGAATATATGGAAAAGTTAAAACCATCTTTGGCACACACACACACACACTCGCACATGCACTCGCACGCACGCACGCACCACACACACACACACACACACACACACACACACACACACACACACACACACACACACACACACACACACACCACACACACACA
>NC_051392.1:37798991-37806491 GCF_015228065.2 Penaeus monodon
ATCGGCGTACCTCAGATTTGATATTTTGTATCCTCCAACATCCACAGTTCCTTCAAAATTCTCTAGAGCACCTCTCATAATTGTTTCAGAATATATATTAAAGAGGTGCGGAGACAGAATGCAACCCTGTCGTACTCCTTGTTTGACTTCGAACCATTCTGTTAACCCATAAGTGGTTCTTACAGCTGCTTGTTGTTGGTCATACAAGGCTTTTATTAGTTGGATGATGTGTTTTGGAAACTTCATATCGTACATGTTATTCCAGAGGATATCGTGATCAACAGTATCAAAAGCTTTCACATAATCGATGAAACACAGGTATAGGTCTTTTTGATGTTCTCTGTTTTTCTCTATGATCAATTTTAAATTTAGAATCTGGTTTCTGGTACCTTTTCCAGGGCGAAAACCTGCTTGTTCGTCTGCAATTTCCTCTCTTAACTTCAACTTCATTCTTTCAGCAATAATTTTCAACAAAATTTTGCTGCTGTGACTTATTAATGCAATTGTCCTATTATTGTTGCATTGGAGTGCGTCACCTTTTTTTGGTATGGGAGTAAAGACTGATTTTACCCAGTCTTCTGGCCATTTTCTTTCATTCCATATTTTTGTACAGAGTTTGTAGAAGAAGTATTCAACACTTTCGCCAGCATTCTTAATTAGTTCTGCTGTTATTTCATCTATTCCGGGGCTCTTGTTATTCTTTACTTCTTTTATGGCTTTTATAACTTCGTCTAGCAGGGGCGGTGGTTCATCTTCGCTGTCATTGAGTCTAATTAATGTTGTTGTTAGATCTTTATTCTTTTTGTATAAGTTGGAACAATATTGATTCCATCTATCTTTGACCTCTTTTCCATCACATAAAACAAGTCCATCTTCAGTTTTGATAGTGTCCATTGTAGGTTTAAATTTTCGTGTGATGTTTCGTACTCCTTGGTTCTTTAGTTGTCTTATTGATAGAACAGTTTTCAATTCTCTAGCAATGTTCTTTTAAATATTTTTCCTTATCTTGTCGCAATAATCTTTGAATTTTTGTATTTTGTTTTTTGTAAATTACTTTTTGAACTGGATTATTGATACCTTTTTATTTTAGGCATCTTCTTGTTTCAATTTCACTTAGTGTTTTTTCAGATATCCAGGGGGAATTTGTCTTTTTCTTTTTGGCGATAGTTTCTTAAGCAGTGCTCAGCAGGAGTTCTTTTCCTTCTTCCCATAACTCATTTGGTGTTTTATCATCTTCACATTGATTGAGTAATATATATATATATATATATATATATATATATATATATATATATATATATATATATATATATATATATTTATATATATAATGTATATATATACATTTTTTTTTCTTTCTTTCTCTTAACGGTAGGTTCATGTCTGAGCCGCCGTGGTCACAGCATGATACTTAATTGTAGTTTTCATGTTGTGATGCTCTTGGAGTGAGTACGTGGAGAGTTCCCAGTTCCTTTCCACGGAGAGTGCCAGTGTTACTTTTTAGTAATCATTCTCTCTACTTATCCGGGGCTTGGGAGCAGCACTGACGTGGATGGCTTGCCCACCCAGTGGCTAAATAGGCAAGCGAGGTGAAGTCCATCGTATAGTCGATTTAACCTAAAATTATTTAAATCAGCGCGCGTGTGCCCATATGCGAGCGGAGCGATGCGTGCGTGCGTGGATGCACTCACGGCACATTTATGTGGCGATTGGTAGTGTGCACTTGCACTGATTAAAAATTTGAGGTAATCGAAAACCTCTCTCTCTTTCTCTCTCTCTCTCGCTCGCCCCTCTCTCTCTCTCTCTCTTTATAGAGATTTTAGATATATATATATATCATATATGTGTGTGTGTGTGTGGGTGTGTGGTGGTGTGTGTGTGTGAGTGTATGTGTGTGTGTGTATATATAGATACTATATCACACACACACACACACACACACACAAAAACCGACAACACACACACACAACATATATATATACGAATATATATAGATAAATATATATATCTATATATATGTATGTGTATATATATGTCTATATATTATACCTATATATATTATTATATATATATATCTATATATTAATATATATATATATCTATCTATTATGTAGTGTATAGATATGTATATATATTATAATAATATATATATATAGTATATATATATTATATATATGTGTGTGGTGTGTGTTTGTGTTGTGTGTGTGTGTGTGTGTGTGTGTGTATGTCTGATTAGCTATAATAATTATATATATATATATATATATGTATATATATATAATGTATTATATATAATAATATATATATATATTATATCTATATAGATAGATAGATAGATAGACGTAGATATATGTGTGGTATATTATGTAATATATATATATGTATATATAATATGTATATATATGTCTATATCTATATACATAAATATATATAATATATATATATAATATTTTTTTTTTTTTTTTTTTTTTTTTTTTTTTTACTGCCATTCATTCCACTGCAGGACATAGGCCTCTATCAATTTCATTATGAGCGGTTTACATGGCCAGTGCCACCCTTGCATGATGGGATGCCCAGATTGCGTCGCGACCCCCCCCCACCATGAGCGGAGGGCGTGGTCAGTGGGCAGCGCCCCGGTCGAGCAGTTCCTCGAGGACGGCATAGTACGGCCCTGCGAGCGGGCCCCCTGCATGGCCCTCTGCATGGCCCCAGCGCCTCGCGTTGTGGCAAGCCGCCCTGTGGTGGCTTTCTGCTGTTGATGTCCGCTGATGAGGTGACGCCGAAGGAGAAGATGTCAGAGGCGGGCGTGCTGACCGGCCGCGGCGACCTCGGGCGCGAAGAGCGCGAACGCCGCTGCGGTCGATGGGCAACCGAGCGAAGAGGCCCGCCGGGCACGCCGCCGTGAACTCGATCAGGCTCATGCCCTCCACCTCGTAGTCGGCTCCGAGCGCGACGGCGACGCGGCCCGTGGCGAGAATGTTGTGCACGAAGTTGAGGGCGTGCAGCTTCCGGAGGCGGCGCACGACTACCACGAGGGCCTGCACGAAGGTGCGGATGGGGCGTGCGCGCGTCCAGCACCCAAGCTCAGCATGTTCTGGGCGCGCAGGCCATCATCATCAGCATGGGGTACTCGATTGCCGTAGCAAAACAGCCTGGCGGGCCCGGCGCTCCCCTTCATCGCCCAGCAGCGCATCGATCTCACGCAGGTACATCGTTGTCTTGCATGTTCAGCAATGACCTTCATGGTGACGTCGATGCCGGCCAGCCGCGTCTGAACAGGGCGGCGGTCTCGTTCTTGCCCTCGAAGTGCTTTCGGAGCCTCTCGATGATTCGTTCGTCCAGCGCCCACAGGGTCGCCTCGTCCAGGTTCTACTCGGCTGCGGCCTCGTCCCAGGTTTCTCCCGGCCGGCGCCTCGTTCCAGGTTCTCCTCGGCCGGCGCTCGTCCAGGTTCTCCTCGGCCGGCGCCTCGCCCAGGTCTCCTCGGCCGGCGCCTCGCCCAGGTTTCCTCGGCGGCGCCTCGCCCAGGGTCTCCTCGCGCGGCCGCCTCGTCCAGGGCGCCTAGCTGGGCGGCGTTCGGAGCACCGCGGGGCAGGGGACGTCATCTGCCGGGGGGAGGCCGTCCCGAGGGCAACAGCAGGGAAAGCTAGTGCGGACTATTTCCAGTCTCCGTCGTGGGCGAGGTCCAGGCCGGAGAACCAGATTTGTGCAGCTGAACAGCAAAGTGCATCTTCAATAGATAGATATATATATACAAATATATATAGATATTATATATATGATATATATATTATATATATTATATATATATATTATATCTATATATATAATATATGATATATATAAATGTGTGTGGTGTGTATGTGTTGTGTGTGTATGTATATATATATAATTATATAATATAGATATATATATATATATATATAGATATATAGATATATATATATATTTATATGTGTGTATGTGTGGGTGTGTGTGGTGTGTGCTTCTGTGTCGATATATGTATATATATATATGTATATATATGTATATATATACTATATATAGATATATATATATATATATATATATATATATATATATATGTATAGATATCATATAGATATATATATAATGTATAGATATATATATATACATATATATATTATATATATATATATATATCTATATATGGGTGTGTGGGTGTGTGTGTGTGTGGGTGTGTGTGTGTGTGTGTGTTTGTTGTGTGTGTGTTATATATATAATATATATATATTACTATATATATTATATATATATAATATAATAGAATATATAGTATATATAGATATGGGTGTTATAATATAATATATATATATAATATATATATATATATATGTAATAATATATATGATATAATATATATATTATAATGTATATATATATACCTATATATATTATATTACTATATCAGAAATATATATGTGTGTGTGGTGGGTCTGTGTGTGTGTGTGTGTGTGTGTATAAAAGTATGTGTGGTGTGTGTATAATATATTTATATATATATATATATATACACTATATATTATAATATATTATTATATATATATATATATATAATGTATATATCTATTCGTATATCAGTACTCTCTAATTCTAGGGTGGCTTTTATTTTAGTGTCTGATGTGACTGGCTCTTGTAAACAGATAACAGACTGTTATGAATATAGTAAAGCATGCCATTTCTTGTCCCCCACCACAGCCTATGATTATCTGATTGGTCAAATCTGTGTTTGATGAAGCCTTTTAGTCTACATATGTCCTACATATCGGTCTTGCATCTTGTTTATTTCCACAGATTCTGCGCATTTTCATCGTATTGATATTATGTGTATAATCGGTACCTGATGTAATTTTCTGAGTGATTTTCCTGCACATCTTCGTCGGCGTTATTTTCACTGTCGTCACCGCTTTCAGATGATTCGTCGATGGTATTGTGCATATTATCAGAGACCTGATAATATGCACAATCTTTAACATCATTAACATCACTAGAAAGCACATTTTGCCTGTTTACACTATAATTTTTTCTTTCCATTAACTTTTTTTCAATTCAGCAAGATCTTGCATCAGGCTTTCTTATTTCCTCGGCCATTTCCTTGATTTTTTTCACCATTGGTTACTTCTCTGGCACTGTATCCTGGGATGGGGAATCCCCCTGGCAGTTGCGAGAATTCCAATGGGTTAGTGACGTCACACGGCACTGGGTGGGTTGTAGCTGGGCTGGGCATCGCCACTTTGCGGTCGGTGGGTACGGTCGGGGCAGGGGTGGGGCTGGGTGCGCTTGGCGATTTGTAGGGGCAGTTACCATGCCAGGCCGTCACACTTTGCGCTCCGCACTTAACGCACCTCTTCACGATCTTGACGGTCTTCGTAGCCGTTGTCCTTCTCGTTGTTTCTTGCAGGGTAGTCCTTTATCTGGTGAGCTCTTGCACAGACAGCACAAGCTGCTTCTTTCCTACAATATTTAGCTACGTGGCCGTAACCCTGGCACTTGTAGCAGACCACAACCTCTGAGCTCCATGGTAGCTCGGGTCTGTGTATCTTCTAAAGAACTGGTACTCTTTAGGTGGCGGCTGTTCTCCGCTCCATACAAGGATGATACTATTCAAGAACTGTTTGTCCTTGTAAATCCTCCGAGCTTTAAAAACACCCGGAAGATGCAGTGCTTCCTCTGCGGCGGCCTCCTCCGTAACCAGGTATTACCCGTATCTTTTGCTTTTCGTCGTCTTTGTTCTGAAGAGAAATCCCTGCGAAAGTGCCCATTAACCATCACAGCCACGTAGTTTTGTTGCTCCCGTCGTAGGTAGACGTAGCGTGAGGATGTTCACTTCCCCTACACCATATCTAGCGGGCCTTCCTTTTAGAGGAGCGGCAGCTGGCTGACCTCCCTCATCCACTTATGGATGAGGGATGAAGTGAAACTTGGTAGAGCTGCCCGTAGAGTTCGATGGGTTAATTCTACTAGAGGCTGTCACCTACATCTGAGCTCACCGCGACAACTTGTTCTTTTGTGGCATTAGTGCAATGCTAGTGGGAACAGATACTGTAATTAGTTGCTGAACTATTATGTGACACTCTTATATGACAAGTTTTATAAGTGGTTCGCCCGAGAAAAGCCTGCCCTGATGCAGCTCATTCTGCGCCGGCCGCGGAAGATGACGAGCAGCAGGAAGGAGCAGCTGCTCCTGTGGAACGGTTACTTGACCCGGAGATTACCGCTTACGATGAACTGGCTGATCTTTTTTCGACCCTAAAGGCGTCGGGACGAAGCGCTTCGTCAGATGGAGTAGCAGAGTGCCCTGAGGGAAGCAGCCGTTGGAAGAGACACTTCCTGAGGCTAGGATTGTTCTAGCAATGCAAGCCAAACAGGACAGAGCAGTTGTGACAGAGGAAACCCGTTCCCAGAGGGAAGCTTTTCGGTCTATTACCCCAAGGCATCTTAACCTCAACGATGCAAGCCTGCTGGCAGTCTTCGACTAGGGTTGCTGTGTAAACGGCAAAAGAGCCGATTCCAAAGTTTTCTGGGGACACTCCAACAGCCCAACCACTTCGACGCAACCGAGAGACAGAGAGATGGATTCGCCAATTTGAGAACCTGTCTAGTGACACATTTGCAAATTATGTCAGGGAATCTTGTAAGGACCTGCAGACCTAATAATCAACAGCCCCATATTTTACTCCATAACAATATGGAAAGATTCTAATTTAAAGTTACGGCAGAAGTTTCGGGGAACTTGCTCTGCCAGTGATTATTTTCGGCTACTCTATGAACGTCTGGTTAGTGGTCAAGCTCCTTTGGATTTTGACTTCACTTTAGAGGGTTCAGCTTATCAAAGCGTCTGAAACTACCCTGAAGCAATTGGAGAGCAAGATGAACTAATCAAGCGGCTGTTTTTCAAGGCCTTCCACGTCAGTGGATGCTCCACTGAAGCAACTAGTAGATGCAACCCAGCGGGTGTGGAACGCAAGGATGGGCGTCCGTGCAAAGCCTCTCATCTTGGTGCGTTTTGGACGTACCTGAAGCTAAGAGATCTGTTCTATTTCCCGAACATGCTGCAACATACGACTTCATCACCCACAATATTGAAGGCGCAGGAGGCGATACCGCAGAGGACCTGCCTGCAGGAGACGCTGACGAGCGATCGGGACGCCTCAGACGAGATGCTGCGGTCGTTACTGAGGAGGAGGATGCCTTATTTGATGAATTACTGAGTAAGATTGGAATGGACGCTTGAAAAATCGTATTTCTGAAATCTGACGACAGAAAGCACCAGGCAGAGGCTTGGCGTTAAAGCTGTTTGGCTAACCAGCGTGATTTTATTTCCTTTTGTATTTGAAAACCTATGTAAAACCTACTTTACGTTTCTTTTATTTGCGCAGACTTGAGATGAACGACCTTGTTCGTGTAGAAGGTCAGGTCAGCGCCCCTGTAGGGAATTGCGAATGACCTTAGCTCTGTGATCCACACACAGTCATTCCCTC
>NC_051392.1:37818991-37828991 GCF_015228065.2 Penaeus monodon
ACTCTAGATTGATGTAATTGATAATTTTGTTTGTATAATCTTTTTTTTTTTATGATATATGATGTGACATGATACAGTTCCTATATTTTACTTGGGAATTTCTATCTTAGGTTGTGGACATGGGGAGTGCTGAGTTGGGTTTCTTTAAGTACCTTCGGGAGATTCCAGGTATCAGAGAGGTTGTGCTGGTTGATAAGGATGGCCAGAAAATGCAGGCAAGGAAATGATTTTAGAAATATTATTTGTTAAACTTATTGCTTACCTTTTGTATTCAAAATGTAGATATTTATGTAGAGGCAGCAGTTTGATTTTTAGATGAGTAAATAATCAAACTTGTGTTATAAAAAAAAATCACACGGGTGATTTAGATTTTATGGGAGAAATGAAGTAGAAAAGTAAATTACCAAAATGAAAGATAGTGAGTTTGTGACTTGAGTGTAATTTGTTTTTTTCCAGGATAATGAGTACAAAATCAAGCCTTTCACATCTGACCATTTAGTGCTGCGTTCCAACCCACTGACTGTCCGAATGGTGTGTGGTGACGTAAGGTTTTGTGACCCAGTATTGCTAGGAGCTGAAGTGGTGACCATGATTGAACTGTAAGTGCATGAAATTTCATAGTAGGTTATTGTAGTGCATTGTGACTTCATCCCATTGACACAGGATGGCCTGATCCATGCCATGCACCAAGAAGTCAAATGCTAGTTGTAACCAGTTCACCAGTTTACCATTTTCTTTGCTTTTCAGAATGCCGTATTCTTTTTAATTTTATATTTCTATCATTATAACATTATAATAATTAAAATGGTTATAATGGCAATAATGATAATAACAGCATTGATATTAATAGCATTAGAAAACACAGCAAAACTCAATAAAAGGGGAATCAGGTGAAGTCATATAGGGCCTGCTAATTGACTGCTTGGTGGCAGAGCACTTCTGGAGCCATCATGTGTGGAAACAAAACAAGGGTAGACAGTACATTTACAAGTTACCATTGGGTTGGGTTGAAAAGGATTAATGCAGTATACACCTATTCTCTTAATTTGTCATTACTAAAGTCAGTATGTTAAAAGTGGTAAGAAAATTTTTGTTGTTGTTGAATGCAGGATAGAGCACATGCAAGAATGGGATCTGCCAGCTCTGGTGAACTGTGTGTTTCATAGGATACGGCCAAAGCTGGTCATCATCACCACGCCAAACGCAGATTTCAACAAACACATCCCGAAATTCATTCCGGGGACATTCCGACACTGGGACCACAAGTTTGAATGGACGTCAAAGGAATTTCAGATGTGGTTTGTTGATACTTTGTTTGTGTTGAATCCTTTAAAAGTAGCTTTCATTTATTTTTTTTAATATAGCAAGAGAATACATTTTTAAGAATATACAAAAGGAATGATTTGCTAGAATAACAGATGATAAAGGTCAAATGTGTTGATATTGAGATCTGTCATCTTGATACTTATCTTCTGATTAACATTTCTTCCTTTGTGGTAACCTTCCAAAAATTTACAGAAAACATATTGTATGATTAATATATGTATTTTTATGTACAGGTGCCAGAGTATCATACAGACTACTGGTAGCTACACTGTTGAATACTCAGGGTGTGGACTTGGCCCAGATGGAGATTACTGTTCACAGGCAGCTTTCTTTTTTCGAATGACCACCGATGAGGAAGAGGCGTTATCTCTCTCTATGAATAACTACTTACGGCTCAATGCTGAAGATATAAGTAAATTATCACCAAATACTAGTTATAGTAATGGTGGTTACATCCTGTCACCAGGAATAACAGAACCAAGTGCATTCAAGATGCTTGCCAAATATATCTATCCCTATGACAGACGAACCCAGAGTGAAAAGGATAGAGACCATGCCATTGCTCAGTTTCATTCATTGTTACGATACTTGCGGGAGGGCGGTTCACCTGTCTCGTCATACATCGAGTGTCAGGATGAAGCAAAGGAGCTCATTGGAGGAAGAAATCAGATTGCTAACTTGAATTGTGACTTTGAATTTAATAAAGAGGACCCAGTCTCCTTCCGAGTGAATCATGCAGAGAGAGAGGAGGACATAAGCCAGAAGGTGTTGGAGGAGAACGAACATGCGTTTACAATTGTAGCAAACAAATATGCAGTGATTTCCATGGTTGCCCTTTCAGCCTGGGTGAACCTAGGCCATGACCACACAATAGAGACATCTATTATAAGGTAAGAGTTAAGCTCTCTATTCTGGACTCATGTGAGTATAATTTAAGACCCTTGCTTCTTGCTTCCTCCTGGGTGAGTAAATATCTTAAATTAAAGTAAATCCAGCATGAAAGGGTTCTCTGGTTATATGCAGGATATGTGACTTGTGTGATTCACTTTTTCAAAAATTCTTACTTTCAAAACAGATTTGGGTAAAACATTTCTGCAGGAGAATTTTTTTCAGTATGTTTGATATATTTAGAATAGGCCTATCAGTATCTAAGTATTCTTTTTAGGCTTGCTGTGGAAGAAGAATGCTTTGAGGTAGAAGGTGAGGGAACAAGATGGCAAGGCAAAGTCCAGCTCTTTGAAGATTCAGATTCCTCAAGTGCTGAAACCAGAGAGAACCTTGAGCAGCAGGAGGAGGAAGTGGAGGTGGAAGATGAAGAGGACTGGGAAGGAGGAGACTGGTCAAGCCCTGAGGAGTTGCCTTCTTTGGGGGAAGGGATAGTGAACCCTACGGAGAACTGGGACTGGGGCCCTCCCGATTCTGACTCAGGTTGGGAATCTTGATTTCAGCAGGAGTAATATTTCATTTACATATTAATTTGATGTAATTATTTTATATTCCACATATATGTAAACAGTTGATTTTGTAGTCTGAATATGTGAAACTATTTTGTAGAATGGGAGCAAGTAGATATTGTTTGCCTTTCATGTTTAGGAGAAAAAGATTTCTGTAATTTATTATACAGTATTGGCTTAATAGGCTTGTTTATCAAAGTATTAAAGCAGTTTCAAGGAAAGAAGCTCTTGAAAGAAAATACAAAAGTATGTATTAAAAAAAAATCAAAATATTTAGATGTTCTTATTAATGTTTGATTAAATGTATGATTTAGAGGGTATTTCTTAATATGCCTTTATAGGTGGTAGTTACTGAGTAGAATGAGAATCAATGTATTTGTATGATTTATTTTTTGCTTTTGAATAACGAAGAATTGAGAGATGCAGTATGTAATAGCTTGTTCTTGGAAGTAAAATGGAGAAAGGTGCTATGTGGTGCTAGGATTGCTCTCCTCTGCAAAAGAGTAAAGTAGGTTTGTGCATTATTCCATTGTCGGTGATGAGCGTTACTATGAGTGTGAAGATAAGGTGATTTCGTTTATTATTTCTTCACTGTTGAATGTAGTTTGTTCGAAGAGGAACAATATTTTTATTTGGGATACTAGTTTATGCTTCATGTTGCAAGTGGCAAAAGAATCTTAAGAGGCCAATTTATTATTTGTTTCTTTTTAAAAGATTTAGGTTTCTATGCATCGGATGGATGCAAATATAGATATGGGTAGATATTTTTTATGACTTTAAAGAATGAAAGAAAGTCATAAAATATGTTTTTGAAAGTGTTTGAAAAGCAACATTAATTGATGTCTTATGAATGTGCCAAATATGTAATCAGTGTTCTTTAAAAGGGATAGACTTGATAAATGTAGGATTGACATTAAAATACTTGTAAGCATTTGAGAAACCTAGAAGGCCAGCATGTTTTCTTTTGGCATTAATGCAAATGTAAAACATGTATTGAAGAAAATGAATTATTGAATGATTATTGAATTTGATAATCTTAAGCAGAGTTTTAATGTATGTACTACATCACATCTTACAAGAATAATAGCATAATTAACTTTTTTTGTCAGAATAACTTATTAGTATGTTTATATTATGAGAAACCATTACTGAATGTTTATTTTCCAACACTTGCATATATAGATCCAGGAATAAGATGACATGTCAGTTTTTGTATAGAATAATGCGGCTGATAATTTTTCTTTCTTTCTTTCTTTCTTTCTTCCTTCTTCCATCCTTCCTTCCATCTTTCCATCTTTCCATCTCTTTCCCGGCTGTCTATACTTTATTTCTGTGCGATGTTCATTTTTATTTGAGGTTATTTTTCATCATGCATTCCACCTAGGATCTGCTTATAAAGTTAAGTAAGTAAGGTAAGCTTTTAGGACTCTGTCATTTATATGTATTGACTTTTTTGAGGAAATGCATCTTATTTTATATTGTGACCAAAATTACAATATAGAACCCAAATGTACTTGGAGATTTATGTTAGAGGATTTAGAAAAAAAAAATATATTCTTTTCAGGTCTCCTAAAATCTCAAAATGGAGATTTAGTTGATCATATGCCAGTAGATTAATAATTCTGTTATAGTTTATTCCAGAGTTTTTATTTTATATATACAGGAAATTATTTTCAGTTTTTAGTTCTAAAATTACATAATATGATGATCATAAGATCAGAAGACAAAAATAATAGCTTGGCCAAAGTTCTAGTATTAAGGATCACAAGGAGGTGAGCTGTTACTCATAAGCACGTTGGTGCAAAGGAGTGTCACCATGCTTGTGTACGTGTTTAGAGTAAGCCTGCTTTAACGGTTCCTGTACTAATAGGATTAGAGGAATTATGTGTTTTATCAGTGTAGTATTAGACATCCTCAGATATAGACCATCACATTATTTTTTAGTGAATTCATGAGGTGTGTCCTTTTCATTTACTAGCCCTGGAAACATTTTTATAATTTTAGTGGACTGAAAAGTTACTGAAAGCAAGAACAACACTGAAAGACTTTATTTCATACTTTTTGCCAAGGATATTGGTTGTTTGTTGTAATTATCATTTACAGTAGGCTAGACAAGTCTAACAAGCTACTTCATTCACGTGTTACTGAAAACTTGGTTACCATAAGACTATGGATATTATTGATGTTTTCCATTAGAATCACAGGAATGGTGCTTTTTGATGGAAAAGTGATGAAAAGTCCAAATAATCCTTGATGGATGGGAAATTTGGGATAAAGAGGAAAGACAAAGTAAAATGGGTTATGTCATTTTCTTTAATTCTTCCCTTCTTTTTCCTGAAATTTGAAAAAGAAGAATGAAAGGAAATAGACAGCTTGTGTCCCACACAAATAGTTGATTGAAAAGTAAGGTGATTCTTCATATTTATCAGTTCATATTCTTATGTTTTTTTTCTCTCTCTTTTCATCCTTGGAAGATATAGGTGCTATTTTAGTAGACGATGTATTTCAGGTTTTTATCCCTTTTTCATATTCTGGTGCACCTTCCTACGTAAAACCAAGTTAAGCTAGTATCTAACCTTTGCCAAAATAATACTTAGATGCTTGTACAAGTATCTATATATTTAGTTATGTAACTTCCAGAAGTAGTAGGTAATTCTCTCTGAGAACTCAAAGAAGTTGGTAGCTATTCTAGAAAAAAAAATGTATCTAGCAAGGTAATAGATAGCATGAAAAAAAGCAAGAATAAAAAAGCAAAGTAGCTGTTATTTTTGTAGTGTTTACTAAGTAAGGTACTAACTGCCGGCGTGAAACTGTTAGATAAGCCTACTCTTGCCATAAAGTTATTGGTTACTCTCACCAAACTGTGTCTTTCTCTCATTTAATTTTCATAAAATTGGTAAATGTCACTTTCTATTTCCTTGTTATAACGGATGTAATTACTTTTTTTTCTCATTAATTGGTGATTAGTGTAACTAAAGAATTGATATATCAGAATGCAGTATTTGAATATTGAATAATCTCAAGATTGTCAAGAAATACATTCAAGTACGGGTTAGGTACTTCAGCTACAGTGTGTTATGATATCCAAGAATTTAATGATGTGTTTTAATTTACAAGACTTGACTGGATAGCCTTTCTGTTCATAAAGTATTTAACACATTGTACAATATGGATGTCTAAGATGTTTCCAGTCATTGCGACAGAGAGTGCAAAATGTACCTCAACTTCATGTTAGATTGGAAAGTTTCTTTGATATACTGTACACCATATAACCCCCAGTACTTATGTATGTTTACAGTGAAGCAGTTAAGGAGGTGTGTCATATGTCTAGTGTCACTATTACATGGACATGTATAAATGTGATGATAATACATTTGTAAAAGTAAACACCTCTCAGATGCAGATGGGTAAGGTCTAAGGTGCTAGGCACACAATGGCTTTTGATGATTTCTTCATTCAGAGAAGTAACTTACTGTGAGAAAAGAAAAAAATATATATATATTAAAAAAGTATGAGACATTAAACAGATATAATTTGCATGTCACTGGCATTTTTTCCATAAGCCATAGCAAAGCACCAGTGCCTCATCTTGATGCATGTAGTCTTCACCATGGCCTGTAGACTAGCTAGACTTGTCTTTGGTGCCACCTTTAGGTTCCTGCTAAATTAGGGATTTTAAAGAGGTAATACATAGTGTGATATGTAATATTAATTTGACTAGTGCTTTATATGTGGTCTTGATATTGCAGTTAACCAGAACTTGCTGCTTGCAATTGAAATTTACCACTTACTGCTCAAAAGCTGAAAATTGAAGCAATAATCACAAAAGTTGGAACAAATTACATCAGGTATGCCATGGGCAAACCAAATCACAAACCTTCAGACTAATGATACAAATGTAAACCAGTGAGGTAAACTTCAGACAGGGATCATATCCAAAAAGAGACTTTATAAGAAATACTCCAAACCCTTGTTAAAGCTTCTGATGGTCATTTGTATCACATCATAAGACCAGAATGACTACATTAAGAATGGTAGGTGATTGTAAATTCCCAAGAGATATGGTAAACTCTGAATATCTGTGTTGCCGTTTTTACACTGTTCATCTCTTCAGTGTCAAAGATTGTCTGCTGCAATTTTTTTTAGGATGTGATCTGGTGCTGTAATCAAATAAAAGTTCTACATTGAAAACACAGAAAATTGTATTGATTGACTATTTATTGTAAAACATCACGTAATAAAGTAACATAATTTGTGTGTGTTTTATTTAATCATTTGTACTCTTTCTCCTCCATGCTGTTTACATCAGATGAGAATTTGTTGACATATTAGTCTATAAGGCAAAAGTAGAAAGAGTATGACTGAGAATGATTAATTCCACATTGCATGATATGTTCTTAAGTCTGCTGCATAACATCTTCATTAGAAATATGTAAAATGCTCTTGAAATGTTATATTAAAACATCAGTTACATGTCTTACATTGTGGAATCATATTCTCTCATTCGTGCCTTTGCATGATTATATCACTTCACTTTTTTCCTTTTCTGAAGGTTTGATGAGGAAAGTATATAAGAAAAAATTCACAAAATGGGTAGATTGTTCAACTTAAAAAAAAAAAATAGTGTATATGAGAAATGCTGTGTATTCACAATGAAAATTAATAAAAAGGTATACACTGAATTATACTGTGTGAAGTTATTATTTTTGTATACTTTTCTCACCATTTACAGTCAGAAAATTCTTTGTGCATTAGTATGTGTGGTGTGCAGTGCTTGATTGTATGAATGGTAATTATGTAAACATACACACAATATATGTATTCATAAATCTAAAATCCTGTCCAGCAGGTATATCTATAATAACAATTGTAAAAATCCTCTTTGGAACAAAAGTAAAGGTTTGCATTGTGAATGCTCGAAACAAGAGTTCATCTGCTGCAAATCCTTATTTCCTATTAATATAAGTTCACAAGCTATGCTGTATTATATAGGTATTACATGCACTGAGTGAAAAATAATAGTTTCCTGAATTAATGAAGTAAATGTTTCATTTAACTATTATTACAAATACAAGGTCTGGCAATTTAGTCAGAACTGACCCCGAAGCTCCATGGATTGAATATATTCAAATTAAGTGCAAAGATCAGTGTCAATGTGAAACTTAAATCTATATACATATATATTTAGGCAGCACGCTCATATATTTACTATTAATAAGTGTATATACCTTACTCTACACAAGGCAGTAACTTACACCTGGATGCTTTCTCACTCTTGTTACTTTTTAAATTCCCTGATCGAGTAAAAAAAAATATAGTATACTGGACAATTATATATACAAACAAGTAGCCAGTGGGAAGTGGGCAAACGGCAGACGATTCTTATCACGTGGGCTGTGTATCCACTGGTGGGAGGAGACCCAGGAAGTGCAGGATCTCCATGGCATCCTGGATGGAGGCGATAGGCATTTTCTGGTCTGAAAGGCAATAAGCTACGTTAATTTTTCGCTCAATTATGCGAAGAAGTTGGAATGGATGACTTTTGGGAGAAAAGGAAGGATTATTTCTCTTGGGGTGAGATACACCTGTCTAATACCTTTGGTTTGAGTATTGTCTGATGGTAGCGAAAGCGATGACAAAATATCAAATGGAAAAATGATAAATTTAATCACTACCAAATGGTACTAGCGGGAGTTTGGAATGGATGGAAGGCGCAAACATGAATCATTAATAACATTTCAGCCAAACTTACTCAAATCCTGCCTGGATGTGCTGCCCATGAGTGCGAAAAGCGTGGGCACAGACAGCCTTCCGCGAGGACCGCACCTCCCTTTAGCAAGGTCGGCGATAGTCCAGACCAATGTTTGTGTGACCTTCGTAATGAGACCCAGGTCGCTGAAGCCTGTCTCTGCGTCATCACATGCAAGATGGTAACACTGTCTCATGCGTCCGCGATAAGGACCTGAAGTGAAAAGGGAAAAAAATGGAAATCTGGCGTTCTCTCAGCATCACCATGAAAAGTTCTTTATTGAATCTGAACATAAGGGACACAATTCATTAGGATTTATAAAGAGTGCAAGCAACCAACAACAGAAGTTGTTCTGGCATAAAATACTATCAGATAACCCAAGCTTTTGGGTGACTCACCCATGTCGGTAATAAGCACGGCAGGCATGGACGGCGAGTCGTCTGTATCGTTAAGGTACCAGAAGCGGACGTGGTCAGAGCGTATGAAGTCGAAGTGGTTTTTGAGAATCGTCGCGTTGGGCATTTCAGCGCCCAGCTCCTGCAGGCCCATCAGCTCCAGACGGTACTGGTCATGGCCGAGGTCGTTGTAATAACGTGACAACCTTCCATGACGCAAAATGCGGATAAGTTCAGTTCGGTGAGAAAAAATGGACGTAGAAGCAGCGTTTAGATTTTTTATGCAGCTTTTACCCCAAACAAATGCTTAGACATGCAAAAGAATATGTTTAAGGGTAGAACCTGTTTGACTGAAAGGTTGATCGCCGAAATTCGCCATGAACACAAAGGGATAGGTCAATACTAAAACACTGATCATTCACAGCATATGATCAAACAACAACAGTGATAACTCACGTATATGCCAACCGACCATCGACCTGGGATCGGTAAAGGATTCCAGCAAAATCCCCCGTGTAGTTGTGGCTCTCGATGCTGCGCGCGTTGTCGGGAAGGTAGGCAGCCCATGTCGGCGGGAAATCCTGTGGAAACGCGACGATACGCCATACTATTTAAAGGGGTAGGGGTATTCAAGACTAACATACAGATGGAGCAGACAGTTAATGAAAAAATAATACATGTATTTCAGTAAGTTTCATTATAAAAAAAAAGGTGATTCTGAACATCAATACATCTTTTCACACGAAATTTCAACATTAAAAAGTCAGAGACACGGGGCTTATTCTGGGGAAAAAACTGTTATTTGCAAAGCTAATTAACAAATTCGCTTATCATGCCTTACTTGACTGCCCGGTGTTGGATCCCAGTTGGCGATACAATCTACAATGAAAGCGCCTGTGATTTCCGTGATCCCGAATTTGTCCATGATACTCCCGGTGAGATAATCCTTCACGAACATCGTAGAACCCTGGGTGCCTTATGAGAAACCGTTAGGGTGTTAATTCAAGACTTCGAAGTTTTCAATCGCGAGAAAATAACTCCATAGTTTAGATTCAAGACTGCAGATGAGAAAGTTT
>NC_051392.1:37831491-37833991 GCF_015228065.2 Penaeus monodon
CTTTTTGGTGGGTTTGTTCGATATGGTTTTCTAACTTGTGTATGATAAGAATTATGTATAAGATGTTCCATGTTGACAACGGGTTATATTTCATTTTAAAATGTTAATGATATCTGAATCGCAGAACTGGACATTACTACTTATTTGTGAATGACACGACATAATTGCCTGAATCCGTGTTCAGACGCTTGGAAACTTTATTTCAACAACTATATATTGTGTGCTTCCGCAAGTATTTTTTTCTTTGTTTTAATCGTGGTATTTGTTATACAGTTCCTATTTGAAATGTTGTTATGATTAATGATAATTATTAAGCATAGTTTAGCACCTCAGATTATCCTCATCCAACTCATTTAATTTAATAAGCATGTTCATATGCTGATAAACTACAGACCAAAAACTAGTAAATACTAATTACCGGTACAATGACAACGAATTAAATGGGAATAGCGAAAGACTTAGAAACTACGTTTCAAACGAGCGCAGTCGTAGTTCAGTGATTTTTCCCGCCAGCGCCGTGAAATTCCCACGGGAGGAAAATGGTACTGCGTTGGGTATTTAATTCTAGATGAACTCCGATTTCTTCTGGTGTTGGTGTAGTCATATGGCATAACTCACTCTCTCTCTCTCTCTCTCTCTCTCTCTCTCTCTCTCTCTCTCTCTCTCTCTCTCTCTCTCTCTCTCTCTCTCTCTCTCTCTCTCTTCTCTCTCCTCTCTCTCTCTCTTCTCTCTCTCTCTCTCTCTCTCTCTCTCTCTCTCTCTCTCTCTCTCTCTCTCTCTCTCTCTCTCTCTCTCTCTCTCTCTCTTCCTTTCGCGCGGTCTCTATTTCTTTCTCTCTTCCTTTCTCTCTCTCCCTTATTTTTCATCTTCCTCCTTGCCTCTTCCTCTCCACCCCTTCTCGATTCCCCTTCCCTCTTCCCTCCCTCCACCTCGCCTCGATATCTCTCCACCCAACTCGATCCCTTCCTCTCATCCCCACCTTCCCTTAGGATCCCTTCCTTTCGCCCCTCATCTTACCTCAGGGTCCGGGGCGGGATCAGTCGACCACCTTCCCTTAGGATCCCTTTCTCTCGCCTCCCACCTTCCCTTAGGATCCCTTCTCTCATCCCCATCTTACCTTGAGGATCCCTTCCTCTCGCCCCCCCATCTTACCTCAGGGTCCGGGGCGGGATCGGTCGACCACTTCCCTTATGATCCCTTCCTCTCGCCTCCCACCTTCCCTTATGATCCCTTCCTCTCATCCCCATCTTACCTTAAGGATCCCTTCCTCTCGCCCCCCATCTTACCTCAGGGTCCGGGGCGGGATCGGTCGACCACCGTGTCCTCAGCGCATACATGACCTGCAGTGACTGTTCGAAGTCGCTGTCTGACGGAGCAATGGTGAAGGTCTCGGTGTAGTTTCCGCTGAACACTTGCTTCATCAACTCGAACTGTTCCTCGTCCAGCGAAGACAGCTTGGCCCTCAGTTGGCTCTCGTTGATGGAGGGGAAGGCCAGGTCCTGTGGGGGAAGGGCGAGAGTCAGTGGTTCAAGGCAGGGAAGGTTGTTTCCGAAAGTTCCGAGATTGGGGTTCTAGTTTAGGTTCAAAAATTCAAATTCGTCGCACATTTAAAGGTTTATGGTAACGATACGTGTGATAATTATACAATAAATAATAATAATAACAACAACAACAATATTATAATAATAATAATAATAATAATAATAATAATAATAATAATAAATAGATAAATGAAAAAAAAAATTTCATTATAGTAAAAGCTAACGAATTAGCGATGGCAACATCTTCTGCAGGACTGTGAGACCAGTTATTAATTACCTTATTCGTATTGACCAAAATCTAAATGGTCCAAAGTAAAAATTTCACATGCGATCCAACAAACGTGAAATATATCAAAGCCGGTATTCATTTCTCTCTTCAATATCCGTGACTCCCTTACCTGCTGGTCCGTCATCACGTTGAACATCGAGACCTCTGTTCCTCCAGGCTCACCCGACCGATGCTTCGATTTGTTTACTAAGTGAGACATTCCCTGGGAACGGAAGAGTTTAAACGGCGTCATTAGCTCATCAGTAACACATATGAATAATTATGTAAATTAGTTCATACATATCTGTCTGCTTGTCTATCTATCTATCTATCTATCTATCTGTCTGTCTGTCTGGCTACCTACCTAATCACTCTTTCTATCTACACACCAACCTATTTAGTTCCCATCTATCTATATACAGTCTATCTATCTATTTATCTATATATCTATCCGCCAACCTCCCTTCCTCCCTCCCCAACCTATCTATCTACCTTGCCACATCTAGAAGCAACATATAAACGTATAAAAGACAAAAATAAGATACACCCGTAATCCTCACCTGCATGGCGTACTGATTCATCTTGAGGTGGAAGGTGGAGGTAGAGGGCACAGCGAGAAAGGCCGTGATGGTGAACTCCTCCAGAGCTCTCACGTGCTCTGGGGCCGTGACGTTGGTGAAGTCTAGTGCCA
>NC_051392.1:37851958-37854458 GCF_015228065.2 Penaeus monodon
ACTATTCTAAGAAGTAAAGGCTGACGTCAGGAAGGGCATCCAGTTGCAACGTCGAGGAGGTCGCAGTTGTCTGTTTTAGTGACCTTTTTTCTCTCTTTCTTTTTCATATTTTCTAAGCTGCATTCCTTCTATCCTCTTCGTACTTATTTTTTAAATTGTTTTTTGCTTATTACCATTTTTATTTTCAGGTTTAAATCTGTGTTATTGACAGTGCATCCCCCCTCCCCCCCCTCCCTGTCTGTCTGTCTGTCTGTGTCTCTGTCCTGACTTCTATCTCTCTCACTCGCTTTCTTTCTTCCTCACTATCTATCTACATCTCTCAACGTTCTCCGTTCTCTTGCTTTTATGCGTGTATATTTTTGTCTCCCTCTCACTCTTTGCATGTTCTCTCTCTCTCTCTCTCTCTCTCTCTCCCTTTCCCTCTCTCTCTCTCTGTCACTCACCAACCCTCTTTCTCTCACCAACTTTCTCCCCTTCCTTCCCTCCCTCTCGCTCACCCTTCCTCTCTATCACCCCACCCCATACCCTAATCCTCCCCCCAGAGGGCAATCCCGGTCTGACCAGTACCCCTGTTCACAAGCCGCCAGTCGTAGTCAGTCAACGTAACTAGTCAAACGCCTGCCAAGTCATTCGCTATTTTGGACTCCCTAGAGGGATCCTTTTAACGCCTCGTTTGGAATTGTCGGGAAGGTATTTTTATTATTGAATTTGTGTATGTTGATTTTTATACATATATATATAACAGGGTTGGGGACCGATGATGCTTTATGAAGCCAAGGTCAGTGCGAGGTTTGATTTTATCGTTTGCCGGGAAATTAGTTTAACATTTACATACAAGCGCACAGTGTATCTAAATATAACTAGGAATAATTGATGGATATGTTCCATTACCGTGATTTCCCTTCAGATAATAAAATCAACGGCTTCACGAATTCTGGAATATATATATACACATACATACAAGCATACATGCATGCATGCATGCATGCATGCGTCGTATCAACTGAGATACTAAAACGTTAAAAAAGATAAAAGTTAGCATCAAGATTTATTAATAATTAAATCATTCACGCCTTTTAAGAGGTGGTATGTAGGTAAGCTATGCAATGTAAACACAGTCCATCCATGATATTATTGCAATGTACATGCAA
Organism: Penaeus monodon; assembly: GCF_015228065.2. NCBI lineage: Eukaryota > Metazoa > Arthropoda > Malacostraca > Decapoda > Penaeidae > Penaeus > Penaeus monodon. Next base: position 37,853,110 of record NC_051392.1, read on the forward strand.
CGCCGTATTGTATGTAAATGAGAACCGCCCTATTGGTCCCTTTCTGGGCGTGGTCTTCGCCTTGACCAATCATAAAGAGGGGGCAGCCTAGCGGGCCAAGGTTGTCGCTGGGTAGACACTAAACAGCTAACAGAACACAAGCATTTATTTGTTTGTCCCACTTTAACATTATTTTTTGAGTACGAGGTCATGCGCTTGTATTTAGAACAAGTTTTTATTCTATATTTATCCCATGTAGATGCTCCGCAAGCCTCTGAAATCTTAATAACATTCTATCAGCTTAGGGACAAGGTTAATTGTGACACGTAGAGATAGAGAAAGACACAAAAGATGATTAAAAAAAACAGACAAACAAATTTCGAAACTGGTTGATTTAGGGTTCAAGAAGCTTTCTCACATGCTGAGGTACAGGTATGAATCGCTTATCTGCCTTATCACCGCCAGAGTATCGGACAGCCTCCATAATCATCGGCCGTAGTTGCTGGGTCGTGGAAGTTGGTGGACGGTCACTGGCGTTCCTTGGGGGTGATTTTACAGCAGATTTATTCTAGTAAGTAGTAGTAATTGCTATGTTGTGTCGTTATTTGAGTTGTAATGTTCCCATATTTGAGTTATGGGAAACACACAAAGTATTAATTGCATGCTGGTAGAAAAAAAAAAAAAACATGCGTAAACACACTCATTTACAAAGACACACAAAACAGACAAACAGGCATGAACGCAAGAATGGAACATGACAGAGAGACAGACAGACAGACAAGCAAACAGACAGACAGACAGACAGACAGACACACACACACACACACACACACACACACACACACACACACACACACACACACACACACACACACACACACACACACACACACACACAAATAGGGAGAGGCAGTGGTGAGATTTTTTTTTGGGGGGGAGGGGGTGACACGGAACAAAACTCAGACCCCCAAGTTAGTTACCACCAGTGACGTCATCAAGGGAGTGTTTAACCACAAATGACGTCATGAAACAGCGGGTTACCGCATTGACGTCATCAGAGCCCGTGTGTAGGTGTCTCTATGGTGTTAACCGGAACCAAGGGAAATCTGAGGTTACAAAACGCGTGAGGGATGATGGGGAGTTCGCTGTGGCAAGTGTGTGTATGTATATATATATATGTTTTTTTTTTTTTTTTTTTTTTGTGTGTGTGTGTGTGTGTGTGTGTGTGTGTGTGTGTGTGTGTGTGTGTGTGTGTGTGTGTGTGTGTGTGTACATATACTTAGATTTACATGCATACATACATATACTCGCGCGCACAGACACACACGCAGAAGCGCGCACACACACACACATACACACACACACACACA
>NC_051392.1:37859458-37869458 GCF_015228065.2 Penaeus monodon
TGTGTGTGTGTGTATGAGAGCACTTATAGATTTTTGTATGTCTTGTAAATAACAATAATTTTATTGATTACAGTGACACCCCATAAGGACTGTACATTCCTGTCCACGGAACCACAGAGCTGTGTTGGTTTCTGGTTTGCCTTGGAAGATGTAACACTAGAGAATGGCTGCCTCTGGTATAGTCCTGGCTCTCATAACCAACCCACACAGCGAAGGTGTGTTTGTCTTCTATTCAATATTCTTTTTCTTTTTGGCTCATTAGCATATGGTATATAGGAATCAGGGGGTGTATAGATTAAGTGTTGATTCATATTACCTGTCTGCATTAACTACTTATTAAATTATTAAATAAGAAATATTTGTTTTATGAAACCATACCAAATACTTTTCAGGTTCATCCGTAACCCGGACAAGACAGGACCTCTGACTGTCTTTTCTCACCCACCAGATCCTGATGACCCTAGTAAATATGTATCTGTACCAGTGCCAAAAGGTAAGCATTCACATATATAGCCGATTAAAGGCAGATGCACAATCATTTTATTATCAATTATTGTTCTATAATGTAAAATTAGATTAAGCATCTTGTTATGTAATACAAAAAGTACCCTTGGCTAAAAACATCTATCTTATCGGCCTAAAAATAATAATGAGAAAATTGGGCTGCAACTGTTCAGTACTGTGTCTCCTCTGTGATAAAAAAAAAGGCTTTAAAAAGCACAGGAACAAAACCCATTACATACTGTGTAAACAAATAAAATGTTAAAGTTGGGAAAGCTGGGGGGGGGGGTGAAGTCTGATTTTTAAATAATATATTTAAATAATTTCCCTTGTAATATGAAACATCAACTGAAAATAACCGACGCTCATGTAAAATAACCTTACTTTATAAGTGTAATATGAAATATCAACTGAAAATAACAAATGCTCATGTAAAATAATCTTTCTTTATAACTGCAATCAAGCATAATTCAATAATTATGTACCTTGAAAGTCAGTCCTCACACTAATTGATCAAAAATATTACAGGGTCACTGGTTCTTATCAATGGACAGGTGGATCACAAGAGTGCTAAAAACACTTCACCAAATTCTCGGCACATCTATACTTTCCATGTCATTGAACGCCACAATACCAAATGGGACGAGAGGAACTGGCTTCAACCCACTCCCAGCATGCCTTTCACAGGACTTTATGAGAATTAATTACAAAGTTGTAACTGCAGCTTGTAAGTAGGTCAGAGACAAATCAATATACTCAATGATGTATGTGCAATATTCAGATTTTTATACTACTTTGCCATTAAATATGCTCAAGAGTGACAGTGGAAATAAAACTATTTATGCAATCCAGCATCTAGTGCCGATATACACTGAGATTCTGATCATTTCATATGCGTATAAAATTAAAATGCACATGTGCCGAAGTAAAAACTTTCAAAATAAATCAAAATACATGCACGTGCAGGATCTTTCCTTTATCATTACTGTTATTGCTTTTTTCTAAATTTTGCCCAGAGCTATTTATAGAAATCCAAAATCCTTGGGATTATTATAACTTTTCACTATTCCAATCAATGATACAGTAAATCTGATATTATCAAACAGAATATAGTCCTTAATCACATGAAAATTGTATAACAAATACTACCCAAAATGTTTAGCAATTATACTGTGAAGAAAAAGGGGAAAAAAAAAAAAAAAAAAATCAGGAGGGACAGAATGATAGCTATAATTACATGAACAATAAATTAACATCTTTTTTTTTGCAGGGATATATACTCACTTGTGTGTGCAATATAGGTATGGAAATAAGACAAAATTGGGGAGGGAGGAGGAGAGAGAGAAAAATGATGGAAATATTCCCTTTGACACACTAGTTACCAAATGTCTTTTGACTGATAAAATTTTATGTGTAACATGAAAAGGACATTAAACACCAAATAATACAACTCTTTAATTGATTTCCTTGTCAGAAATAAATGAAAAGTTTTGCAAACAACCCTCCCACGTGAGCTGCTCAAACCAAAGCATCTATCTTATCGAATCCGTTTGCTGCTTGCACTTGCTGCCTAATCCATACTGCGGGACCTCTAGAATTAAGCAAAGTCCTGAGATGCCTCCAGGATTTCATTAGCGTAGGTCTCTGTGAAAGGAGATAAAATGTAAATGTCAGAAGAATGAGAGTAAAGTTCACAGTTCATATGGTGCTTTACTGTTACAAGGGCCAACTGTAAATAAAAAACTATTTTGTTATTAAGTCTGTGGTATGAGTTTGTAAAGTGGTATCATTATTTCAAAACCAAAATGAAGTGCTAACATGTTGCCATTAATAAATATGTATTCCAACAAATTCAGTAATTTCTTTGATTTGGAAACACCACTTCTATCAAATCAATGCTGATTATGAGCAACTGCCCTAAACATGTATACCTGCCTCCCACTCAAGACTACTAAATGAACTGTTATCAAACACCAAATGTAAATAATGTGGATTAAAGATAAAGTACATAATATGGAGAAATATTTCAAACATTACCTTTATTAATCAAAAGGTAAACCAATAAAGGTGGATAGCATTGTTTGTCACATAGGCTCACATGATATAACTTGTATACAGATCCCAAGAGCTTAACCATTTTACTAATTGCTAAAAAAAAATAAAGTGAAAGGCAAACACACACACTTCAACATAATTAGATGCATGAGCATTAATAAGAAAAATGACAAAGAATGGTACAAAAAATATGCTTACTATTTTCCTCAATCCTATCTGGGTCAGTAACAATACAGTTCTTGATGTGACACTTTCTCTCTATGTTTGTAGTAATGAGGCTATTTTCAATGACACACCTGTAGAAAAGAAGTTTTTGTTATTTTTTCAGACAGTAGTGAGTAAGAGTAGTATTGTGTAAATACAACATTTGACCTTTTAATTAGTTTGTTAAAATAATATACAGATATCCAGAACCAGAAAACCTGTATGCTACAAGTTTCATATTATAACTGGCAAGAAAAAAGAAAGAAAGAAAGAAAAGAAAAGAAAAGAAAAAAAAAAAGAAAAAGAAAAAAAAGAAAAAAAAAAGGAAAATGAAATCTAAGGAAACTTTCTGTGACCAATTTTTCCCCCCCCCCCACATTTTCATTTTCTTACATATACTAAATACCAATTAAATATTTTAGTAACATGAGCTCCAATCAAATACATATATAGTAGTAAATAAATCCTACACAAACTAGTGCTTACTCACCCTTGTGCAATGGTAACATGATCACTTAGAACTGAGTTGACCAAACGTGTAAATGAGTTGATCCGACAATGGTTGCCTACAACACTGCCGGTGATATTTGTCTTGTCGCATATCACTGATCCAGAGCCAATCATGCTGTCTGGGCTAACCTGGAACAAGAATTTGTTTAACAGATGATTTTCTTTTTATGAGTTCATGGTATTTCCAATTATCTTTATCATAGGATGAAAATCTATAAAATGAAAAATTCTTGAAGTGGTTGAAGTCCCTATAGTTTTCTACTTTTCATCATATATTTTCAATGTCTTATGGATCAAAAGATCCTAATATATGGAAAACTAACCTGTGCCTTTTCTTGGATAGCAGCTGATGGGTGTTTAACACTCCATGCTGAGTTGGGATAAACTTCATTGAATAAGGAGTGCATCTAGAAAGAAAACAGACAGGTTAAGGCAATCATGTCTTTGACAGATGTGCCCCTTCCTTTCATTACTACATGCAAAGCCACTTTTTACTTTTCAGAATAATAAAAAAGTAAATTCATATCTAAACAACAAGTACCTAAATCACATTGTATTTGGTGCTGGGTACATGTACTGTCCTCTGTAAATGTTTTGTGACTTCTGTTTACATGAAGATGGCTCCATAAGAGCCCAACCACCAAGAAGTCAGTAAATAGGCTCTACATGACCTCACCTGATTTCCCCATTCCTTGAATTTTCAGGAAAAATGTTTTCTTTAACCCCCTTTGATTCAGATAATATGACCATCACATCACCTAAAAAAATTGGCCTGAGGAGTGGGTGATGTGAACATACTGTCATGGGAAAATTTGGCTGTAGGCTGGGTGATGTGAACTTGCCACCGTGATTGTTTTGGCTGAAGACCATGGTGATGGGAAAGACTCATTATGAGTGCATGAACCTCTTGGAGGGTGATTTGACTTGATTAGCATTCAGAAAGGGGCTTCTGCATTGTTATTATTCTTGCACTGATTTATAGACATGATAAAGAGTCTATGCAAGGAAAATATTCTATTACCATCTGGATAAGGCATATCAAATGACATTGGAAAATGGCAAAAAAGCTAAAAACACTTATGCATAAATAGAAAAAATAACATTGCAAAGGGAAGGCATAGAGTCTTGTCCCCACACAAGTGTCAGCATGCACCAGGCCTACAAGCTACACAAAGTCATTTAAGCCTAATGCATGTATTTTAGGCCATGTGACTGCTGTGAAGCACCCAGATCCAAGGGGTTTATTGCTATTCATACTGATACTGTTATTATTATTATTATTGACATTATGATTCTAAAAATATTATTAAAATACCAATAGCAATAAAAAACAAAAAAACTATTTTTCTGAAAGTCAGGAAAGGTGGTAAACAGGTGACTAAGCTCTTGTGTAGCCATCTATGCATAAATAAAATCAATAAATTAAAAACACAGAGGACATGGTCTACATGTACAAGGCATTCTGGCTTCAATGAGTTAAAAACAACAATAACAACAAAAATAAAAACAACTGCATCTAATGACTGTAATTCATGTATCATGCATTATACTGTTTACAAAGTCAAATCTGTACCAACCTTTCGATTGAGCTCCCAGTAACAATTGAGAGTGTTTGCACGAATGCAGTATCCAGGATGGTGGTAAACATGACACACTCGGGCATCAAGTACTCTGGAGTTGTGGTGCCGTGACAGAACTACACTGCTATTGTACTTTGTAACAAGGTTATTATACTCTTCCTCCTCCATCACATCACAGATATCTGTTAATGTAAGAAACATTTAAAAATCAGAGCTAATGAAAACATGGGGGGAACATAATAAATAATAATAATAATAATAATAATAATAATAATAATAATAATAATATAAAAAAAAAATTCTTGTATGTATGATATGATGTGTTTCCAATTATGATAATATTTTACCTTGCTATATTTCATACAACCATAGAACTTGTAACATACCTAAATTTCTCTCATTTCTCTCTTTTGTTGGAGGGTTCATTAACTGACGTGAAATAATATGAGGAATAATTTCTGCTTTCAGTGAACCCATTTCAGCACAAGGAGACCTGAAATATATGGGTAAGTCTGTATGTTAACCAAATAGATGGAGAGGAGGAGGCAAAAAGATAGAAAGAAAAAATATATGTACATACAAACCAGAAAACAGGACTAGACAGGAAAGTATAAAAAAAGTCTACATACATAAGAAAATATAAAAATGTTTTGTAATCTCTGATATAAGAGATGGACACACATCACATTTCAATGATTTTGCCTATTCATCTAGAAATATTAAATCACAGTGAAATTCAAGTGCATATTTAAATGCTTCGGAAACTTTTGAATTGCTGAAACTCTGGGTACTCCTATCTTCAAGAAGAGGAAGAGGAAGAGGAAGAGGAAGAAGAAGAAGAAGAAGAAGAAGAAGAAGAAGAAGAAGAAGAAGAAGAAGAAGAAGAAGAAGAAGAAGAAGAAGAAGAAGAAGAAGGAGAAGGAGAAGGAGAAGGAGAAGGAGAAGGAGAAGGAGAAGGAGAAGAAGGGGAAGGGGAAGGGGAAGGGGAAGGAGAAGGAGGAGGAGAAGGAGGAGAAGAAGAAGAAAACATGACAATACTTCCTAACATCAGCTATTTGGCAGAGAGTAATGACCAATAACTTATTTTAAAAATCCCACAGACAGCAGAAAAAGAAGAATGAAGACTATATCTTGGAAGTTTGTTTAAAGCACACACCAATGAAATATTAATACCTACTCTTTGGTCAAGGCATAATCCAAAAGCCACCTCTTCATGACATAAAGATGAGCATCTGTGAGGGATGTCGACACATCAAGTGACTTTGCCTTCTTCATGACACGACTAGACAGTGTGACTACCTCATCGTAATCACCTCCAGCAACAGCAAACATTAAACGGCCTGTACCACTCTCTGTACAGATGACGTCACTACCTGCAAATTCAAAATAAAAGTTTTTTTCCAATATGAAGTGTGGCAAACAGTACAAAATACAACTTTCACATACACTATCTTAGATAGTTATCAGAAACAAATATATAACATTTATGATAATACCAACTTTACTTTCAAAATTTACTTCTGGCTTCAGGACATAAAAAGAAATGAAATTTGTGGCTGACAATTTAAATCATTCAATACAATACTGGGTGTTCTGCATACATCTTGCAGTTTATGAATTTCTGTAGTTGTTAATTTATGTACCCACAAGATTATTTCCATATTACATCTCTGAGTTTAGGAATTGAGAAATTGTTCAGAAGCAAAGCCAGCATCTACAACCTTCTAAGACCTCAATTACCTAAAAGCCATAAAATAAAACAACAGCTGGCAGATACTCAGGCATAGAAAAAAAAATGAAATCAACACTGTTAAAAGAAATATTGATTTTATAGCTTTATCACTGTAATTTACCAGGTGTGAGGTAATCATTTATCAAAATAGCATGGCTACAGCACATCTCCTAGCTTCTTTTACAGATCATTGCATTGTGGAAATGAAAGGACTAACACCTTATCATTCTGGTAAATGAAATGTTCTATTTTTGGGTTCATAGCTGATGTTATCTTTTAGTGTACTACATACAGGGTCTGTTGTCACTTACTAAGGGTGGATTTTGTCTTGGGACCAGGAGGAACAGCCTTGAGAAACTGTGGCTGGTGATTAGCAGTGAGCATAGTGAGCGCAGAACCTCTTGAACGATGCTGGTCCATGACTGATTGTAGTTTCACATCAGTTACTAGGTCACTACTAATGATCAGAACATCATCAACACTTTTCTGTAGAATAATAATAATAATAATAATAATAATAATAATAATAATAAAGTTGTGACCTAGTTATACAGAATATTTGTAAGAAAATTCCTGCTATTTTCATGGATATGCAAATAAGATAGACTTTTATCATACAAAACAAATTTTCTAAAATGTATGAAAATAAAATATTCCACTTCCACACCTTGATCTTCCCAGCAATGTGACGAAGTGAGTCAGCTGTCCCTGGGTCGTCGGATGTGTTGACAGTTGCAATGTCAAGGTTGAGCTTGAGGCTGTACTGCTCAACTACCTTGCTTATGCTCTGCTCAGCCCCAGCACTGACCACAACAGTTACCTCTGTTAAGAGACATATAATCTAGATCCACTGGAAAAGCATTCAAACATTCTTGAACATCATATAATTTTCAATACATGTTCTATCAACGTCCATAGGCGCACTTATTAAGTCTAACTTATATACATGATTCCTTTGTTCACAAATCTTAACCCAGTGCCACCAAGGATGGTATGTAAGTACATGATATTCTAATAGTGAGTACAGTAAATTAATTGTATTTACACATTGAGTTTACCCTTTTCCTTGATTTCTGGAAATATTAATATATTGTTATAAGTATTGTCAAGAATCACGGAAACTTAAGAAAGGGGGAAATCTGGTGAGGTCATGTAGTATACGAACCGACTCCTTGGTGGCTGAGCCCTTGTGGAGCCATCTATGTGTAGATATCTTTCACAAAACAATACTGCAGTGAACATTTTTAAATAACTAAATAAATAAACATCACAAACAATAAGAGTTCCTCCAATGAAAACCAAGTAAAACCCAAAAGGTAGAAATCTCCCACCAAAGACTCGCCTGTGAAGCCTGTCTCCTGGAGCAGCTGGAGAGGATAGCAAATCATGGGGAGAGTTCCAAGAGGGAGAAGGCACTTTGGGGTGTGGTTTGTGAGGGTGGTCATCCTCATCCCTGGCCCTGCTGCCAGGACGATGGCTTGTGCTTCTAACTGCATCCCTCTGTGGAAAAAAAAAAGAAAAAGAAAAAAAAAAAATCAATAAAAGAGGAATTTACTTGAAGTGTTATACAATAGTAACTATGTAAAGACATCCACTACATTACTGTACTAAACGTTGATATAATTACACTATGCACAGAAACTTCTTTCTCAATCCAAAGAGAGAAAAGACACTGCAAATTAGTGTACAGTATCCCTGCTTTCTTTCTTAAATTTACTTTTGTTTCTTCTAACAGTACTGATCCCAAATGCAATGACAGTTCCATTTGTAGGCCAAAAGTACCTTTTAAACAAATGATGCTCATACTTTTTTCTTCCACTAATGAATTACTGAAACACTGAGGCATGAACTAGAATAAAATAAAAGTAATGATAAAACTAATTTCCATTTCTTGTATCCAGAAATTTACATTAGATTTTGTACATAAAAATGCAAACATTTACTTTCAGGTCATGGATAATGACCTTTACAATAATACATAGCATAAAAAGCTGCAAACCAGAGACTGGCATTTGATCTGACAAACATTTTGGGACTTGTTTAGAATTGGAGAGCATGGACCAAGACCTATCTAGGATTTGTTTGCCACTGCCAGGTTGCAAAGCACAGAGGTCATGACATTACAGAGTATAGGTTCATGGACTTTGATATGTAATAGTGACCTTACTCTTGCTTTCTGCAGATTATTTTACTACTTTATACTGTTTCTCTCTCCCTTAAGAAAATTGGCCAAGAGGCAGGTAATAGGAATGTTTTATCATGGGAATGGGAATTTTTTACAGTATGGATGCACTCGCCAGAGACTAAGTCCAAACTCCACATAACATACTTTATTCAGCAATCTAAATTGTCATGACTGGGTGTGCTGTTTGGGCACTGCCCGAAGGGAGGGTAAATGAGGGGCTCTACCCCCTCAATAATCCCCAGGAAACATTGTCTTCACCTCAGGAGCACTGACTGGACTTAGGCTATGAGCACCACTTGCCGCAATTTTTTTTTTTTTTTTTATAGCATTACCATTTGTGTCTACACATTATTTCTTGTAAAATTGACCACAACTGTTTGTTCCATTTGAGAATATCATCTTCACTTTGCCCTAGCTTAGTCTATCCCTAAAGTAAAGATTAACTATGGGAATTTTTGTTGAGTTTTGTGTGATGGGAACACCTTGCTATGAGTGCACAAGATACTTGGAATGAGATTAACCTGGGATAGGTTTGTTAATGAGCTCATGCAGGATTTTTACTGGTCCATAAGGGTGAAGTTTACCAGCCATCTACCAAGCCTGGGAGAGAGCTGTCTCTACACTAGGCCTACTCACAGGAACCTATTCTAGCCTGCCATTACCAGCAATGTAGGGTATTACAGAAAACTCAATAATACAACCCGAAAAAAAAAAATAATAATAATAACATTGATATTTGTTGTTACTGTTACTGCACAGAGTGTAAAGTATCTAGAGAGATATTATGGCATCTGGTCAATGAAAACAGCCTATTACCATCTCAACACAGTATTACAATTGACAAATACAGACCTTAGAAGATATGGCAAACCAAAAAAGAATACAACCCAATGGTCTGAGAGAGGAACTTGGATACAACAGCTTTAAAAGCCTTTAAATATTATAACTTTCCTAGGACCAAGAACGATGGAAAAGTGTCCAAAATCTTACAGTATATCACACATGACAATGTTTATTCCAGAGATATCATCAAATAGTACGACCTCACTCCTGATGAAGACCAACTTGGGAAGCTTGGGTATTTGACGACCACAGTTTGTAATAGGTGGATACAGTCTATTCGAAAACCAGCAAATAATATGGCTTTCCCATAAATAATCAACCCAAGCAACAAGTCTCCGTCTAATGATAAAAAATGACGTAACATATGTCTGAAGGCGATCACCATCCCGA
>NC_051392.1:37874458-37876958 GCF_015228065.2 Penaeus monodon
AAATATTTTATTTGACTTTATATTGCTGTTAGTATTGTCAATGACATTGTGATGATTATAATGTCAGTAATGATAATTACAGCATTGATAATAAAAACATTATAAAAAACAACTTTTCTCAAAAACTCAAGGAATGGGAAAATCATTCACATAGACTACTAATTAACTCCTTGCAGACTGACCTTTTATGTATAGATAAATATCACTACAGTGAGCATCACAGTTTCTGGCAACATTGTGTTAATGTGTGCCTCTCTCATTATGTGAACTGGATATTTCATTTATCATCATTCACAAAATCTTTTCTCCATAAACCCTTTTATATGTTATATACCACTAAAGGTGGTATAACAGATAAAATGTCATTAATTTTTGGAGAATGTGAAAAATTGTTTTATTCTGAAAAGATGTAGTTTCTTTTTTTTTTTTTTTTTGCCACTGAAATGTATAATAAAATGGCAATCGGACATTCTTGCTAAAAATGTCAGGGACAAAGATAAGGTCATATGTATCTCTGTCTTTCTGTATATCTTTCAACCAATTTTCAAAGTGTTACAGCCTGAATGGGCTTTATAATGACAACCAAAGCTCAAGAGCTGCATTTTGGTTAAGGGTGAAAAGGGTACAAAATGCTTTTTGAGTCAAAGCTCTGAATAGATGATGCAGATACAACTAATTTATAGAGTGCAGGAATTGTATTATACTGGTAGTGCAGAAACTAATAGCAAGAAAACTTGTGCCCTGCTGTGACGTGACCCATTTCCACTATAATTTTGTTATTGACTCCAAGTTGTTTTTCCACATCCATCTATAAAATAAACTGGGCATTGTTTTTATAATAATGCTTTAAAGTTGAATTACATAAATATGAAATACAGGATGTACTTATTTGTGTCACATTTTCCTTTGCAAGGATATTTGTTCAGCAATTTTTTTTTGGGTGGGTAGGGGGGAAGGGGCTGTTGTTGCGCTTGAGCTCAGTTTATGATTATTCTTGTGGATATATAATAATGATTCTTGATGTCCCAAGATGTTGGCATGATAATCTAAGACAAGATTATGACTAGGATAACCAAGAGAAAAGCTTAATCAGATAAGAAAGCTCCAACAACAACTGCTGAGAATGCATGTAAAGGAAATTGCATTGCTTATATTAGTGTATGTTTTGATATTAGCTTGGGTGTTGTAATTTTGTTCTGATTTTTGTTGTCTTGTGCATTTACTGAAGGGTACGGGTAGTAATGCAGCCATTTATTATGTGCTCTTGAGTCCTAGGTATTTTCAATATTTTAAGCATGAATTTTGATCTTGGCTTTCTGTGACTGGTTTGATTCATATTTAAAATTATTGTATTGAGATTAGATTAGTTGATTATTGATACTTCTTATGATGTTTGAGAAAAGGATAAGGCTGTCCTGTGTAATTATGAATTTATGATTCCTTTTCATAATTGTTAGTTCTGCATGATTTGATAAAGACATATAGTTATGGCTATGTATGTATGTCTATGTCTGTATGTATATTTTTATCTTTATCTATTTATTACCTGTATGAATGGAAAAACACTCTACTGTGTTGATACTATAGTAGAAAAACAAACAGTGCATAATCAGGTTTTACTGATAAATGAGACAACAATTTCATGTGTTTTCCTTTTGTCTTTAGACATGAAGATGAAATCCAGTAGGATTTTGAAACTTTTCTCACTTTTCAATAATTCTACATATATTTATATTATATATATATATATATATATATATATATATATATATATTATATATATATATATATATATATAATGGTAAAAAAACCCACAATGCAAAATCTAGATTTATTAAAAATAAGACTACAGTTTATAAATATTAAATGATATTATAAATAAATATATATATAATATAAATATATATAATCAATATATATTATATTAATAAATAAATATATATTATATAATATACTATATATATATATAATATATATTATTATATATTAAAATTATCTATATATATAAAATATATATATATATTTTATTTTTTTATATTTCTTATTATATTATATATTTATATATATCTATATTTATTTATTTTTTTTATTTATATATATATATATATATCTATATATATTTATTTTATATTATCTATATTATTTATTTATATCTATATATTTATATATATTATTTATTTATATATATATTTATTTTATATTATTTTATTTATTATATTTTTTATATTTATTTATATATATATCTTTATTTATATATTTCTTTATTTATATATTTCTTATTTTATATATTTCTTTTATTTTTTATTTCTTTTATTTATATTATTTTTTTATATATTTATTAATTTTTTTTATATATATATTTATATATCTATATATATATTTATTATATATATTTATTATATATATTTATTATATATATATATATATATATATATATATATATATATATATATATATATATATATATATAATTTGTGTATGTACAGAAGTGAGTCTTATG
>NC_051392.1:37881958-37884444 GCF_015228065.2 Penaeus monodon
CATGCGCAGAATTACACATGCACACACATTCATATGCACAAACATGTATGTACATAAATGCACATATACAAACGTGCATATGTACATAAATACACATAAGTAAACATACACGTACATGTATATACACACATGTACATAGTTACATATACATACATACACATACTTATACATACATGCGATTACACATACATACACTCATACATACACTCATACATACACACTTACATGCACACATACATGCACACATACATACATACATACATACATACATACATACATACATACATATATACATATATACATACACACACACACACACACACACACACACACACACACACACACACACACACACACACACACACACACACACCGCTTGCAATTGTCTAGGTAAGTCAGAAGGTTGTAATGGAGTGGCATTTAAACAATTAACTTCAAATTCTCAAGGTGTAAAGGGTATGAAGCTGGTGGGGGGGGGGGGGTAGAAGGACAGGGTAGGAGGGGAAGAGGGAGAGGAAGAGGGAGAGGGAGGAGGAAGAGGGAGAGGGGAGAAGGAGGGGGAGGGGGAGAAGGAGGAGGAGGAGGAGGAGGGGGAGAGGGAGAGGGAGAGGGAGGGGGAGACGGAGACGGAGAAGGAGGAGGGGGAGGGGGAGAGGGAGAAGGAGAAGAGGGGAGAGGGAGGGGGAGCTGAAGAGAGTGGGGGAGGAGGGGGAGAGAGAGAAGAAGAGGGAGGGGGAGTGGGAGAGGGAGAAGGAGGAAGATTGGTATGATGGGAGCGTGAGAGGGGAGAGGTAGGATAATTTTAACGGGAAAGAGGGTACAAGAAGAAGAGAGGGAGGAAGATTGGTATGGTGGAGGGAGGAGGAACAAAGTGAGAGGAAAAGGTTGGCAGACAAGTGTAACGGCAGACGGAGAAGGCGGAAGAGAAGGAGGATGAGAAGGAGAAGGAGAGATTAATGCATAATGAGAGAGAGAGAGAGAGAGAGAGAGAGAGGCGGGGGGTGGGGAGGGGTAGTGTGGGAAATGGTAACGGGCAGGGAGACACGTAAGGGGGGGGGAGAGAAGGGGGGAGGGAGGAAAAGAGTGGGGAAGAGTGAGGGGGGGGTATAATACGAGAGACAGGGTATGAGGAGAGAGGGAGAGGGAGACTGAGAGGGAGGAAGATAGTTGTAAAGGGGGGGGGGGAAGAAGAAGAGGGGGGGAAGGGAAGGTATGATAAAGAGAGGGAGAGGGGAGAGGGAGAGGGAGAGGGAGAGGGAGAGGGAGAGGGAGACGAGGCTTACGATGAACCGGTGCAAGCCAGTTCAGATCTGCCCACCGTCGTGTCGTGCGCGAGATGGCGGAGGCAGATGGCTTGTGTGGAGGTGGATTTATCAAGGATGAGGAAAGATTTCGGAAGAGGGGATTGTTTTCGGCGGGTTTCAAGGTCACCTACATTTATCCGCATCTCTTCTTCGGCTCGAAGGGGGGGGAGTAAGTGCGAGAAGGGGGGGGGGGGTATTGCAGAATGAGGGTTAGGGAAGGGTGGATGGCAAGTCGGTAGGGACAGAAAGGAACTGGAGGGCTCCGGAATAGGGGGGATAGGAGGGGAGGAGTAAATGGAACGGTGAGGAAAGGAGCGATAGGGAAAGGGCGTAAATATCCAGCAAGCAAGGAGGGCATCGGGAGTGGAGGGGGGGGGGGTGTAGATGTTTCGTAGTGTTGTGGAAAGGGAGGGTATGTATTTCTTATCTTTTAGGGATGATTGTAGAAAAAAAAGACAAACAAAGGAGGAGATAAAGGTATACGATGAAATATATAACCGATTCGAGTAAATCATGCAACCGAACGCGAGGGGGGCGGGGCACGCGCAACGGGGAACAGCAGCAGTAGATAGACGGAAAACAGCTGACGAGACCGGAAAGGAAAAAAACGGAACGGATGTGTAGAGAACAGATTAGAATGATTAGCAGGTGTTAGGAGGCAATGGCGCAAGCGAGGCAGAGGCTGGGGAGCAGCGGATTGCGCAGAACGGGAATGGAACAGAAGAGGGGAGGTGGGGGGGGGGAGGAGAAGAAGGAGGGCCGGAGGGATTGGAGGAGCGGAGGGATGGAGGAGGAGGAGGAGGAGGGGCACGGCCGCATCCTAGCCCCCTCGAACTGGCACACAC
Source organism: Penaeus monodon (assembly GCF_015228065.2). Lineage (NCBI taxonomy): Eukaryota > Metazoa > Arthropoda > Malacostraca > Decapoda > Penaeidae > Penaeus > Penaeus monodon. The sequence continues at coordinate 37,884,108 of NC_051392.1, forward strand.
CAGATAGATCCATCAGCGGCGACCTCGAGCTCGGATCACCGTGGGGTTCGAGACCTTGGGAGTTAGCGGACAGAAAATAGCCGCGAGGGAGGGATAAATGTTTATCCTGGGGGAGGTCTCGGCGAAGGGAATTTGCCCGGGGGATGGCTGAGGGAGGGAGGGAGGGAGGGAGGGCGGCGAGTGGCTTAGGGGGGGGGTGGGGGCGGCTTGACATTTGGAAATAACTTTGAGCAGGAAGGGAAGGGAGACCCGCAAGCACGGTGTCAAAAAGGGTATATATATTTTTTTATTTTTATTTTACTTTTTATGTGGTAAGGAGGTGGAGTGAAGGTGAGCG
>NC_051392.1:37884544-37891719 GCF_015228065.2 Penaeus monodon
CTCCCCTCCTCCCCTCCTCCTCCTCCTCCTCCTCCTCCTCCCTCCTCCTCCTCCCTCCTCCTCCTCCTCCTCCTCCTCCTCCTCCTCCCCCTCCTCCTCCTCCCCCTCCCCTCCCCCCTCCTCCTCCCCCTCCTCCTCCTCCTCCTCCTCCTCCTCCTCCTCCTCCTCCTCCTCTGGACTTGTGTAAAGCATTGGTTCCCGTGCGTTTTGAGTGCGTGTCGAACTTGACGTCATTCCGTGTGGTTATTCTGGGAAACAGCAGGTGAATTTTTTAGCACTCTTAGCAGATTCGAGCAGCGTGTTGACGTGCATGCAGTTGATTGATGCTGATTAATTTATTCAATGTCAGACTTGTTCAACAGCGTCTCGATTGCACTTGCCAAGGTTGTGCACGCGTTAGGTCCGTTTTCTGGAAGGGAGGGCCGAGTCACGCAGCTGTGCCCAGTGTACTCCGGTGCTGGTGTTTTGGAAAGTTCGTGGTTGGAATAGTTTCTTCTTTTCTTACTCTTCTTCTTCTTCTTCTTATTATTATTATTATTATTATTATAGTTATTGTTGTTATTATTATTTATGCTACTATTATTATTTATGTTATTATTATTATTTATGCTATTATTATTATTTATGTTGTTATTATTATTATTTATGCTATTATTATTAGTAGTAGGATTAGTGTGAAGGTGCTGGTGGTGATGATTTTCATGATGATGATGGTTTTCATGATGATTTTGATGATGTCGATGGTGATGATGACGACATTACTATTATTGTTGTAGTTATCGTTATTATCATTGTTATTATTATTTTGTTATTATTATTATTATTATTATTATTATTATTATTATTATTATTATTATCATTATTATTATTGACTTTATTTCTACATTATTATTCTTTTACTAGCTCATATTTGTCTAATGTATATATATATATATATATATATATATATATATATATATATATATATATATATATATATATATATATATATATATACTTTTTATGCGAATCACAAACTTCGAAAACACACGTTCGTTCCGTTGTCATCGTGTACAGGAAGCCGTCGGACAAACCATATTGGTTGATGAGGTAATGCATTCCACTTTAGACGGCGAATTAAACGTTTAGTGGTGAGGGGTTGGTTGGTGCTGGGTGGTTTTTGGGGGGGTGGGGGGGGGTTATCCGGGAATGGCACGTGCGTCCTGTTGGGGAAGATGAGTGATGTTGCGCCTCTAATTAGGGTCGTTTGGTCCGAGATGGAATGAAATTGTTTTTTGTTTTTGTGTTTGTTTTGAATAAGAATGCCGGCTGGTGTATACCCTTCCCTTCCTCCTTTTGCTTATGGGTCGGATAAAATCTCTTGCAACATGCATGCACAGTAGCTGTTGGTACTGGAACAAAGCCAGGCAGGAAGCACTTACGTTGTAGGGTGTTTCTGCGAAAAAGTCCGAGGCGCTTTGCAAGTAATGTGTTGCGTAAATGCACTGCGCACTACTTTGGCAACACGCTTATTATTCCTGTTCCCCAAACCTGAATGTTCCGGCAGTTGTCGGATAACCTAAATGACCTGGTTGACCACGAGTCCCTTCAAAGAGCATCCGGATCAAAGCGTCTTGCCAGGCGGTCAAAGGGGCTGCCCCACCTGGCGGAATTTGGCTGCGATGGGCTGCTCGGGAGGGGGGGCAACGCACGTGCACGCGCATACGCACACGCACGCACTCACGCATACGCACACGCACGCACTCGTGCATGCACACACACTCACACTAACACACACTCATTCACACACACACACACACACACACCACACACACACACACACACTTCCACACACACTTCCACACACACTTCCACACACACTTCCACACACACTTCCACACACACTTCCACACACACACACACTTCCACACACACACACACTTCCACACACACACACACACTTACACACACACACACACGCACGCACACACACACTTACACACACACACACTTACACACACACACACTTACACACACACTTACACACACACACACACACACACACTCCACACACACACACACACACACACACACACACGTGCAACGACACAGATTCTTGCGGCGGTATTGGCTCGAGTTCACCGGCCAGCGTCGACTCCGAAGGCGAGTCCAGCGCAAGCCAGTGTGGCGCGTTCAGGCTCCAGGAGGTTGGCCTTGTGAAAAAAAAACAGGATTGGTGCCTGGAAAGTACATTCCAAAAGGGGAAGACACTCGTATTTCGCCTTCTCGAATTGCATGCATGGATTTTTTTTTTTTTAATGAGAAATATACATATACGTTTCCAGTGTCCGTTGTACCTTTTTTTTAGTCGAAGTTTTTTTTTTTTTTTTTTTTTTTTTTTCATCGTATACCATATGTCCTCGAGTGGAATTGTCACAGCACTTGACTTTGTATGCGCGGCCTGTGAAATTCCCCAACGCAGCTGATCGAGATACTAAAGAGGAATATATATAGAGCGCATGTAAAACATATACTGTATATGCAGGGCTTTCTCGGAATTCTAAGGCTGACGTGCTTTGCGTTTGTTAGGGTACTCTCGACTCTGCAAGTCCAGTTCTTGGGAGTCTCTCTCTCTCTCTCTCTCTCTCTCTCTCTCTCTCTCTCTCTCTCTCTCTCTCTCTCTCTCTCTCTCTCTCTGTTTCTCTCTCTCTGTTTCTCTCTCTCTGTTTCTCTCTCTGTTTCTTTGTTTCTCTCTGTTCTCTCTGTTCTCTCTGTTCTCTCTCTCTCTCTCTCTCTCCTCTCCCTCTCCCTCTCCCTCTCCCTCTCCCTCTCCCTCTCCCTCTCCCTCTCCCTCCCTCCCTCCCTCCCTCCCTCCCTCCCCGCCTCAAACGCAAGGCGATGCGGACTTGCCACTCTCGCCTCGCCATTTTCCACACTGAGTTAGTCGGGCAAAAGTGCTATGCTTGGGAGCCGGAGGAGGATAGCAGTATTAGTATTGGGGAAAGCGGTTTGGCTTCTTGGCACTGAACCCAACGATGATCCAATGCTTTGAGAGTTTAGAAGGTTTGAATATTTATATATATATATATATATATATATATATATATATATATATATATATATGTGTGTGTGTGTGTGTGTGTGTGTGTGTGTGTGTGTGTGTGTGTATTTGTATGTTGTTGTATGTATGATGTATGTATGTATGTATGTGTTATGTATGTATGTATGTATGTATGTGTGTGTGTGTGTGTGTGTGTTGTGTGTGTGTGGTGTGTGTGTTGTGTGTGTGTGTGTGTGTGTGTTGTTACTTTTCCTAAATATCTGTTTTAACCCGCGATAGGCCTAGAGCCAAACTCTATAGAATTCCTTGACGGCCATGAACTAGGGATCTTGGGTACAGGAGCCAGTGATTGGTATTCAGTCGTCAGAAATGTAGATGAACACATGTTTGAACAAGTGCAAGAAACACATATCATGCAGAACAAAAATATTGTCGACAACAGTACCACCGCCAACAGATCTGACAGAAACTTTCCCTTCGAGAGCCTTTTCAGGGCGATAACTTGAAGCGTTGTAAAAGAGCGGATCACCTCACATATTTCTTTCTGTAACGAAATTATCAACAAATCGTTAACTTCTATTAAAAAAAAAATCACGGGGCCGCCTATTCCTCTTACAAAAGGAGCATCTCGTTCTTAGTTCAGCGCCGATACCTCATTTCCAAGCCTAGGGCAATATCTTCTAAGTTCAGCCCCGATACCTCATACCAAAAAGCATCTCCATGGCAGCTTAGAACCGAGAGCTCATGCCGAACAGTATCTCCGGTTCAGAATTGATACCCCATCAAAAATCATCGTCATAGCAGTTTATAACTAATACCTCATTCCAAGCAGCATCTCCTTAGTTCAGAACTGCTGCCTCATACCAAGGCAGCATATCTTCCTCAGTTCAGAACTGATAGCTCATGTCCGTAGTTCAAAACCGGTACCTCTCACGAAGCCCCAGTAGACAGCTCAGAAGTACAACTGACGGATGGCCTGTACGTACCCCGAATGAAGGGGCATGGCGAGAGAGGGAGAGAGAGGGAGAGGGAGAGGGAGAGGGAGAGGGAGAGGGAGAGAGAGAGGGCGATCACGTCGGCCGCATGCAAACTCGATACCAAAGATGCCGGTTTTAGTTTTAGTCGTTCGGGGCGAAAGGAAATTGTACACTGACGGGAGGTGGGGGTAGGGGTGGCGGTAAGGGTGGGGGGGGGGGAGCTCAGTGTATCGGCAAAGGGGAAGGGGCTGGTGGATCCGATATCTGGCTCGGTCATTTAAATGTGGGGTTCAGCTCGCTTGTCTGTAGTTTTTTGTGTCCAGTTATTAGTGTTTATTTCTGTTCATGTTTATTTATTTATTTGTAATTTCTTTTATTTCATTTTATTTTATTTTTATTTATTTATTTATTTGTAATTTATTTTATTTCATTTTATTTTATTTATATTTATTTATTTATTTATTTATTTATTTATTTTGAAATTATATACATTTCTTTCCCTATGTTGTTTCCATTTTTTTAAAACCATATCTTTATCTTTCTTTCCTTTTTCCTCTCCCTCTTCCTTCCCTTCTCCATCTCCCTCTTTCTTTCCTTCTCCATCTCCCTCTTTCTTTCCTTCTCCTTCTCCCTTCCCCTTCCCCACTCCCTCCCCCTCTTCCACATCTTTTCCCCCTCCCTCATCCTTTCCCTCAATCCCTCTCTTTCTTCCCTCCCTTCTCCCTCTCCCTAATCTCGTTGAAAGTATGCGTACGTGCACGCGCACACACACAACCAGTTTACATGTAGCTAAGCAAAAATCCTAAACTTACTTGACCGGTTATTGCTCGACGGGAGCTTCGTGAATGCAGCACTGCCTGGTGTCATTGCCGCATGCCCGGTTGCTTGGCGAGGACGACCCGAAGTGCAGGGGGGGGCGGGGGCAGGCACGCAGGCACGCAAGCAGGAGGCCCTAATTGCTTTGTTTTGGCCTTGAGGTGGTTTTTCGTGGAGCAGCCTCTGGTGTGCTCTTGCCGCCTTCTCTCGTTGCTTGGCTTAGGCGACCCGGTGCGGGCGGCTTCTGCCCCGTAGGGCATTGGGTCAGCACCATCGCGTGTTGTGTTCTCCTCTTCTTCTTCTTTCTCTTGTTGTTTCTGGGAGTCAGCTTGGTTGTCTGGCTCGCTCTTACTTCGTGCATAGGCTTAGGCTCTCGGCGGACTGGCTTCTCTGGCTCTCCGTTACGGTCATCTGGTATCTCTCATCTGCTGTGTTCTTTGTCTCTCTCTCTGTTTCTCTCTGTTCTTCTCTCTCTCTTCTGTCTCTCTCCTTCCTCTCTCTCTCTCTCTCTCTCTCTCTCTCTCTCTCTCTCTCTCTCTCTCTCTCTCTCCTCTCTCTCCTCTCTCTCTCTCTCAACACTATCGATTCCCTACTTGAATAGAATTGAGAATAGGAGGGAGAAACGTAGAGAGGAGGAATAAAAGTTGAAATGAAAGGAGGTCAAGGAGTTTTTAGCCGCTTCGTGCGATAGGAAGGGAAGGCGTGAGTGGCAAGAAGTGGAAATGGGTGGTATTGGCGAAATAATTTCCGAGCGGATATGGGATCCTCTATTTCTTTGTTAACTTTTTAAAAAGAAAAAATAGCGACTGTTGTCTTTATTTTTTGGACTTCATATATTTGTTTTCCCTCTTAGCCCTCTTTTTCTCTCGCACTTTTTTTTCCCTCTCTCTATTATCCACGCACCAAACGCAAACTATTACATAGAACAAGCAGAATGCCGTGACTGATAAATATATAACAAGAATCGCTTTAGGCAAGCATTAGCCAAAAAAAAAAAAAAAAATCTACGAAAGAAATGGAAAGAAACTACGTCCAAATTGTTCCTAAAATAAACCAGAACCTTGATTTTGTGACACGTTGCTGGATATATTGCTTTGTTGAGAGCGTCCGAACAGGTTTTTTTTTCTCTTTTTTTTCCATCGCGCAGTTCGGTAAGGCTCTGGTCATGCATGTGTCTTCGTCCTGGAACACTGTGGCAGGGATTTGAGTCTTGGAATCGTTGCCCGTTGGAAGACGCGCGTGGGACGTCTTGTGGTTCGGCGAGGTTGGTGCACGGTTAATCGCGAATGTCTGTGGGTTGTTTGATTGAAGTTTTTGTTGTTGTTGTTGTTGTTGTTGTGGTGGAGCTGTGCTATTCTCTCTCTTTCTGTCTGTTTGTGTGTCTCTCTCTGTCTCTGTCTCTCTCTCTCTCTCTCTCTCTCTCTCTCTCTCTCTCTCTCTCTCTCTCTCTCTCTCTTCTCTCTCTCTCTCTCTCTCATCTTCTCTCTCTCTTCTCCTCTCTCTCTCTCTCTCTCTCCTCTCTCTCCCTCTCGTCTCCTATCTTCTCTCTTTCCCCCTCTCTCTCTCTCTCTCTCTCTCTCTCTATCTCTCTCTCTCTCTCTCTCTCTCTCTCTCCTCTCTCTCTCTCCTGCTCTCCTCTCTCTCTCTCTGCTCTCCTCTCTTCTCCTCTCCTGTCTCTCCTCACCTTCTCTTCTCCTCTCCTCCCTCTCCTCCCTCCCCTCCCCCTCCCTTCCTCTCTCTCCCTCCCTCACATCCCTCCTCTACTCACACCACATACACACTCACATACACATACACGTACACATACACATACACTTACACATACTTATACTTACCTTTATACATATACATTTGTACACATATGTACTTCTATTCATACATATACAAACACAAACATAAGCAAAACAGCATAAACATAAACATTTGCACATACATGCATACATATACATACATACGTACATATACATACATACGTACATACGCACGCATGCATGTAGGGAATGGGGATAGAAAGGGGAGAGAGAGAGTTGAGGTAGGGGGGGGGAGGCTAGTGACATCATTTATGCAGCCATGCTCTTCTATCTCTTTATACCGGCACTTTCACACGCACAAACAAACGAAATCAGTAAACAAACGCGCAGGGTTATAAAACACAGTGGAGCCCAACACAATCCCATCCATAACCAGCCACAACAACATTCACCTCCGTAAGTGCTCCTCTGTTCTCGCCACGTAATGATACTCAACGGAGTCGCTGGGGTGAGGGAGGGAGCAGGAGGAGGAGGAGGAGGGAGGAGGGAGGGATGGAAGGGTGGGAGGGAGGGAGGAAAGGGGGGAAAAAA
>NC_051392.1:37891819-37896819 GCF_015228065.2 Penaeus monodon
CCGAGGTTGCATTCGCGAGTTCGCGCATTCACTCTGTCGCGCTCACGTTCTCCTGTTGCCTCGTGCTTCCATTATCTAGTTCTCTTCGTGTCTCCTTCTCTATCCACCCTTTTTGCCCTTCCTCTCTTCGCCCTACCGTCCCTCCCTCCTCTTTACCCCCCTCCCTCCTCCCCACTACCCACCTTATTGCTTCCAAACATGGCACAAGGAAGCCAACGGAAGGGAACTATAATGCCCAATGTTGCAATTAAAACATGTCATCAGGCATACCCGGCAAAGGGTCCAGATCGACCCAGCGTTAATTGTGCAACTTGGAAGTTTTCGCTGGATGCGGTATTTTCCACTGAGGCTCTTTTGTATGTGCCTCATTCTCCCGCGTCCATGTCTCTCTCTTCAGCTGTCTTTATGTGTTTCTTTCATTCTCTTTCATTCTCTCTCATTCTCTGTCTCTCTGTCTCTTTCTCTTTCTCTCTCTGTCTCTGTCTCTGTCTCTTTCTCTCTTTCTCTCCCTCCCTCTTTCTCTCCCTCCCTCTCTCTCTCTCTCTCTCTCTCTCTCTCTCTCTCTCTCTCTCTCTCTCTCTCTCTCTCTCTCTCTCTCTCTCTCTCTATATATATATATATATATATATATATATTTATATATATATGTATATATATGTATATATATTATACATATATACATATATGAATATATTTAAGTATATATATACAAATACATACACATACATATGCACATATACATGCACACATACACGTACACAACTATATACACAGGAACATACAAACACATACATGCATACATACATGCATGCATACATACATACATACATACATACATACATACATACATACATACATACATACACGCATACATGCGCGCATACATACACACAGACATACACACATACATATATGCATATACATATATGCATTTTTGCTGTATTTACGTGGGAGGAGGGTACGAGTGGGTGGTGGTGGATGACCTAAGTCAGACTAACTTCGGTTGAGATGCATATACATATATACATCTACATATATATATATATACATATATATATATATATATATATATATATATATATATATATATATATATATATATATATATATACATATATATATATACTATATTTTATATATATATATATATATCTAATACTATACATATATATATATACTATTTTATATTAATATATATATATATATATATATATATATATATATATATTATCTATATCATTATATATTATATCATATATTATTTATCTTATATATACTCCAATATCTATATTATACATATATTATTCTATCTTATACTATTATACTATATTATATATATATACATATATAATTTATCATATATCTATATATATCATATTATATATTATTTACTTATATTCATATCTCCCTTTATCTGTTTTATATCCTACCTTATCTACATCTTTCTATTCTTATTAATATTTCTCCGCCTCACTTTCACTCCTCCTTCCCTCCCCTATCCTTCTACTATCTTTTTCCCTATTCAGCTTTTAACTTCCCCCCTTTCTCTTCTCTTATCTCCCTCCCCCCTCCTCCTCTTCTCCCTTAATCATCTTCTCATTCCCCTCACCTTCTTCGCATGCTCGGAAAGTTCCCTCCACCTCTTCTCCTTCCCCTCTTCTCTTCCCCCTCCTCTCTCTCTTCCTCTTCCTCTTCTCTTACATCCCCCTCCTCTTCTCTCCCCCCTCCTCTTCTCTCCCCCTCTTCCCCCTCTTCCCCCTCATCCTCCTCTTGCTCGCATGAGTGTAGCGAAAAAGTCCCGTCAGTCGCAGGCCCTTCGCAAGAGCCGAGACTGAATGGAACAGACCAGTTTCTGTCGCTCGTGTTCTCCTGCAGGTGCGCCCGTGGGGTTGCCGGTTAGCCTTTTTTTTCCGGACGCGAGGGGAAGGTGGCTTTGCTTAATTTTCCTTCGTTGGTCTCGTTCGTTTCGGATGCCCAACGGGGATTTTAGTTCTTCTGAAGGGATTTATTTTATTTTATTATTTTGTTGGGTGTTTTATTGTTTTGTGTTTTATTTTGTATCTCGGTTCCTTTGTCTTTGTTTTATTATAGAGAGTGTGGTTGCATTTTTGCTGTATTTACGTGGGAGGGTACGAGTGGGTTGGTGGTGGTGGAGGGGTATGGGACGGGGGCACGGGGACGCTAGCATGACCTACGTCAGAGTAACTTCGGTTGAGATCGGGGTAGTTTTAAGGGCAAGTTGGGATAGGTCACATTTTTTTTTTTTATCGTTGACGTGACCTTTATTTGTGTCTTCTCTTCATCGGCTTTTCTTTAGCCTTTCCCCTCGGTTCATTCCGTATTTCCTGCTTCTGTGTTTTGCCTCATTTCATTCCTTTCTTATTATTATTCGTCTTTGTCATCCTTCATCTTTCTTCCTCCACTCTTTCTCTTTTCCTTACGTTCAGGGCATCGCCGTCCGAATGAAGTGGGACTGAGGGAAGACGAGAAAGGCGGAAGAGGAAACAAAGAAGGAAGGGAGATAAGAGAGAGAGGAGAAGATGAAGGAGAAGGAGAAGGAGAAGGAGGAGAAGGCGAAAGAGAGAGAGAGAAGAGAGAGAGAGAGAGAGAGAGAGAGAGAGAGAGAGAGAATAGGAGAAGGGCCTCGAGGCACAAGGAGATGAACGTGGAAAGCGAGACCAAGAGAAAAGGATCAAAGGCGACTCGAAGTGGGCGCCGCGCGGAGGGTACTGTCACATGATAGTATGTCGGCCTTGTCTGTGGAGCTGAAGGCTGGTTTCCTGCCCGGCCTGCGCTTTGTCTGCCTCCCCGTGCTTGTAGATTACGTGATGACGTGGCTCGGTCGCCCTTGGGGATATGCATGAGATCGAGGGCGGGTGGGGAGGAGGAAGAGAGGGAGGATAAAGGGTGAGGAGGAGATAGGGAGGATAAAGAGGAGGAGGAGAGAGTTGAGGATAAAGGTGAGGAGGAGAGAGGGAGGGTAAGGGTGAGGAGAGGAGAGGGAGGAGGGAGAGGGAGAGGGAGAGAGAATGAGGGTGACTGAGATGAGCGGGGGAGAGGATCTAGGGGAAGTAGATAGGAAAGAAGAGGAAGATGATAAACGTTAGGGTGTGAGAGAATAGAATCAAAGGATAAATGAGTTTGCGAAGTTAAATGATTACCGTGATAACTGATGACTTCATTAAGATTCGAATTGAATCGAAAGATTTGTCTTTTTTTATCAGCTGTGAGGCTAACAAGCCACAGCGGTTGAACAGAAGTCATGTGACGAGTACCGACTGTATTCCTTACTCACATGAATTGTTCAACGTCATTAATAACATCAGGGACGAGACCAGTTTGCACAAAGGACCTAATGCACTGTACACCCTCTGGTCTGTGTCATTGGAGTTATGGGATGTCACTTTTGTATGGCACAGTGGCGCTGGGTGCATACTTATGGGGCGTTGACCGACACGGATTTTGTACAGTGGTAAAGGAAAAAAAAGGGGGGGGGGAGTTCAGGTTTGTGTAACGTTATATTGTGCGTATTGTATGCCCTTATTGCGTATGCTGGTTGCTGTAACCTGATATCACCGGATTGAATCATCAGAAATTCCTCAGGCATCACTTTCATAGCGTTTTACATAGTGCCGCGTCCTTCGTTTCCATCTGTATGGACAAGTCAACGCCACACGAGGCTTCAGGACGGTGTTATTGGAGTAAGAAATTTCATAGGTCGTCATCGAAGGCCTGGACTTTGGGGAGCTGATTTACGTTGTTGCGTAGGAAACCCGATGCAAGGACCGGAAAGGGTGAGAGAAAAATGTACAGGATATTTAGTTACCAGATTTTCTGGGTGGTTATTGAAGAAAGACTGGGTGCGTATATGTTTAGGGGGGAAGGGAGAGAGGGGGAAAATGACAACAGAGGAAGAGAGAGAGAGAAGGAGAGGGGATGGGAGAGAGGGAGAGGGGATGGGAGAGAGAGGGAGAGGGGTTGGGAGAGAGAGGGAGAGGGGATGGGAGAGAGGGAGAGGGGATGGGAGAGAGAGGGAGAGGGGATGAGAGAGAGAGAGAGAGAGAGAGAGAGAGAAAGAGAAACAGCCAGTCAAGTAGGAGTAGTGAGAGCAGAGTAGAGAGAAGGGGACACGGGAAAGGAAAATAAAAACCGAGAAAGACAAATAGACCGACAAGAGGGACGCCAGCTTTAACCAGTCAGTTTCCTTCAGAGGGGGTTCAGACTGCATCCGCAACGGAAGTCGGGCCGAACAATGCGCTTCAGACCGCCAAGAGTGTCGGTCGGCGTGAGCAATCGTACTTCGTCGGGAGACAGCCGAAGCGCCTCCGCCGCGTTTGATTTTGATTTCGGTTCGTTCGCCGTCGCTCGCCCTAGGTGTTCCGTGGCGAGCGGGCCGTTGGCGCTCTCGTGTCTGGTCTTAATCCGTATAATCGGTCCTGTTGTTGTTGTTGTTGTTGTTAGTTGTGTGGTGGTGTTTCTTTTGTTTTGTTTGTGTTTTCTCTCTTTTTTCTCTCTCTCTTTCTCTATTAGTCTGTTGCTCTCTCGCGTTGGTTATTAGGATTGTCCTCTGAGGACTATAGTTTTCGCTGTATAATTTCCTCCGTGCAAGCCAAGCATGCTGCCAGATCGTATTTTCGTCATCCTCACAGGCGGTGTAGATTGTTCTGCAGTAATACGACAAATATGTTTGGGTAGGTTACACTAAGTCCAAATACAGTTCGGCAATAATTTGTTTGTCGACACCAGTTTGAGACGCTTGTTGTTTTCCGGGGGGAGGGGGTGAGCGAGAGGGAGAGTGAGTGTGAGTGAGTGAGTCAGTGTGTGTGTGTGTGTGTGTGTGTGTGTGTGTGTGTGTGTGTGTGTGTGTGTGTGTGTGTGTGTGTGTGTGTGTGTGTGTGTGTGTATGTGTCATAAAGTCAGGTCTTTTCATCTTCATCATCTCATCCTTTTGTTTTCCTTTCTCCGTTTCCTCCTCCTCCTTTTCCTGCTCCTCCTCCTCC
>NC_051392.1:37914319-37941819 GCF_015228065.2 Penaeus monodon
CTTAAAACCACTGACTTTCCAGCTGGGGCTGATTCTGATGATAAGGCCGATTCTGCCGCTGGGCTAGAAGAAGGAAGCAGCGAAGAGCCCACCCCCTCTCTGAGTGGCAGTCAGGATGTCTCCTCCTCAACCTCTGGGGCCTCAAGAAGCCCGCAAGTCGAACAGTCTAGGGCGAGAGATACGCCCATGGAGGAAAAGTCAAGCCCATCAGCCTCTTTGTCTCACACTTGCACTAATAATTCTGATAGCAGCAGTGGCACGAGCAATACAAACAGCAGTAGCAACACCAGTAATTCAAGATCCCTGTTCGTTCCTCTCGCTAGGAATGGAGAAGGCAGTGATAGGTAAGTGTTGATTTGAGTATCTAGAAAATTGTTCAGATCCAGCTGCTCTCAAGGTATTCAGGAGTTGTTCATTTATTTGCACCCATCTTGCACACTATCATTGATTTACAGACTGGTAGTCTTGTATATCTATTTTCTGTATGGTATACAATATCATAATATGTGCTATAATCGATAGCACATCTAAAAAAGATTATCACTCTTTGTACACTTTCTGTCCATTACATTTTTCTTTCATTTTTCTTTGTTCACTTTCTTTTTCATACACTGATTTTCCCCAAATGTAATGACATCAAATTACTTGGTGGTTAATCCATATCCATTGGCCCCTCGGAGGCTTCCTAGAAAAATATCTTGTGTTGTTTGTAGATTGTCTACAATGTTTCCATTACAGAGAGTGAGTTGAGAGAGTAAGAAAAGATAGGTAACTGGGAAGTGTATGTATGTGTGGGTGTCTTTTCGTATGGTTGGGTGGATGTGGGAATGCTATTGCATGCTGTAGTGTTATTTATATTTTTTGTAATAAAGATTATATGTCACTTGTTTTAGTTTGTTAAAAAATGTCTGTTCAATGAAATTCTATGTAAATGTGAGTATTATAGCATTTAAGCAGGGATTTTGTTGACAAGAAATGGCAAGAATTCTCTTATATGATCAAGATTCTCTCTTTGTTTTCTTATTCAAGGTTTTGTATTATTTAGCAAAATACTTCATCTTCCTTCACAAAGCAAGACATGTATTGTTACCTTAGTAACAACATTGCTATTGTAACCTATGATGTGAGTGTAAACAGAGCATTCAAAGGCATTGGTAACTTTGTCTTTGATTTATATTTATAGAAAAGCAGAAAACAGAAAATTTTGAAGCAGCTCTTCCTGGTACAATAGAAATATATATATATATATATATATATATATATATATATATATATATATATATATATATATATATATATATTTAATTTATTTATTTTAAAAATGATATTGTTATAACATTCATGGTTTACTTCACAGTTTTTGAATTAAGTTTGTTATGATCACTTGAAATGAGAAACGGTTTTGTATAAGTAATCAGAGACAGAAGTTATTGCTTAGAACAATTTTTTAACCATTTTTTCACACATAGGAGTCTTATATCCAGATACTACAAGTCTTAATGTATGGGGGGTTAGTAAAAATTGAGATTCATACTACCACCATATTTTTACAGCTAGTCACAACCACATATGAAATGCTTTGTCAGCTCTAAAGATTCTGAAGCTAGAAATTAGCAGTTGCCAGCTGATTAAACTGGGGTTACATAGGCCTCATGTAACTCTCTGGCCAGACCTAGGCACACTATCTGAAAAGGAAGGGAAAATATATGTACACAACAAGGATCTATAATTTGAGAGCATCTTGAATTTTATCCCTTATTATCATGCAGGTATAGCATTTTTAAAAAGCTGTATAAATGCATATTGAATGTTGATAAAAAAAAAAAAAAAAAAAAAGAATCTCTAATAATAAGAGAAATACTTATATGAGACAATGAGTTTCATGTTTCATATAGGGGATCAGTTATTTTATTAATACAACTAGAAATGATTGTTAATGAACATTAACATTATTTTACATGCTGAACTAATAGGTCAAGAAATTAGGAGAATATAAAGGCCATTGCACTTCACATTGCTGGTTATGTTTTGAAGTCGGGAATGTAAATGCAATGTAACCTATATGGGAAGCTAAGGAACTGGATGTTGTTAAGGAACCAGGTCTGAGTCTGTGTATTGGAACCTGTGGGTAGTGTGAATTGCACTCTGCAGTTCAGAGCTGTTCACACTGCTTCAGTCATAACACAAAATGCCTGGAGTGAGGTATTTGTGTTATAATACATATATATGTGTGTATAGTATTTAATAATGCTGCACATGTATGTATTTCGTGTAATTTACAAGGTAGTATGTATATGACTGCAAATGATTTGGAATGTTATTTCTTGAGAGCTTGTCTTGTCATTTTAAGAAGAATTCTTGGTCAGCAAACCCCTGATTCAGATGCTACTGACTGGATTAAAAAAAAAAATCCTCTGAAGAGGAGTAGTAGGGAGTTGGGAGAACCTGGTGCCATTCAGCAGTGCAGTGTGTAATCAAGATGATTATGGAAAGCCATTTTGTTTAATATGTAATATGTACACCAAGGAATGTAAGTGTTAGATACAGAAACCTTCCACTCTGCAGAAAATGGTGAGCACAGTTTTGCTCTGAAACCATGTAACCCAGTCAGAGGACTCCGGTACCAATAATCTTCCATGTAATGTTCAGGAAAAAATGTAAATAGATTTTAGGCCCATCAAAAATGAATCATGCTTAGGGTATTACTTAAACTATTGTGTCAGGTTTATAGGATATTTCTAGGGAGTATACATATTGTTAGTTAGATCATGATATTGTAAAATAGGTAGCTGTAGATAGCAATAGAAATAATTTTTGGTCTTCTCCCCACAGTTCCCTCAGTCCAAGCATATCAAGGAATAGCTTCATCTTTGGGCAGAATCTGCAGTCTAAAGTGGTGGTGAGTTTTATTCCTGGTATATTGATGATCTCTCTTCACAAGGGTGAAATTTAATTCAATCCTTACTATGTTTTATATCTACATATATATATTTATTTATTTATGTATTTGTCCCATGTCATGATGTAGGCAGTGTAGTTTTATATGTATTACTATTTATAGTATGTTTTGTAAAGCTAATGTGGGGAATGATAACTCAGATTGAGGTATGATTAGCACTGACAGATGGTGTGAGTTGGTCACTCATTGATCCCTTGTCTTCGCCATTGTTTATTTTGCTTGAGTATCATAACGAGTGTAATACCTGGCATCCCCTCCTTTCTCTCCATTCCCTTCCCTTACTCTCTGCTGTCTAGGAGCCCAGTCTGTGCGTGGGCAGTAGTCTCCCGTTTCTGTAGAATGAGATGGGTCTTCTCTCTTGTGCACCTTTGAGGCTTCTTAGGAGACTTGACTTGGTTTAGAATAGTCTTGAGTCCTCATTCCAGTGCATTCTTCTTTTCAGCTGGTTGTGTGTATGTAAACTACGCATAATTTGAGGCTGTTTGAATGATAATACTAAAGGTTTTAGTTAGATTTTTTTTGTTCAGAAAAAGTTGATATATCAGCAATAACTGGTTTGACAAAAATAAAAGAAAAGGTTGTCAGGTGATTGTGAGTTTACAAAAATACCTTAAGTGAAACAAAGGAATGGAGGTTCAGAGAATAATACTAAGCTTGTGTTGCAGCTTAGTTTTGTATTTATTTATTTTTTTTTTATTATTTTTTTTTTCCAAATACTGATTTCTTCCTTTCTGTAGTTAATTCTATTTTAGTGTCCTTACCAATTCTATCTTGACAGTTGTCTTGTATCCTACCTTTCTTTTCCTCTCTCTCATTTCCTGCTAATTTTTTGTTGTTGCTTTCTTATCCCTAGCATTCTCTGATTTTCCTTTTCCCCCTTTGTTCTTCTCCACGGCATTCTGATCACCATCATGGTCACTCATTACCAACTTACTGCTAAGCATCAGTATCATTCCTCATTATCCATTTTACCTTCAAATTGTGAAGGTTTTTGTGCGAGTTTTCAGAAAGCATGTTCTCTCTTCAGGCAGGAGACAGTTCAGTCACATCCTCCTCAGACTCGGCTGCCACCACCAATGGGGAGAACCAGACAGGAAACCTCTTTTCAGATGCCGCTTCTGAAATATCACGTGTAAGTTTGTCCTTTTTCTTTGATTTTCTATTTTGATTGGTTTTCTGTGAGGGATTCTTACTTGTGGGATTATTTTTGCTATTCAAGAAGGAATTGTATAATGAATATCAGGAGGATAGCCATCTATATCTATTTTTTTTTTTTACGTTTTTTCCCTCTTTTTACAGGTACCCGAATCAGCTGCAACAAATGGGAGGATGACTACTGGGAATCTTTTTTCTGATGCAGCCTCTGAAATATCGCTGGTATGTTTGTACACTTAGTTTGTCGCCAGTGAATTTGATAGGTGTCTTTGCTATGATTTTGATTGGAAAAAGTATATGCACACCTTGCTATAAGTTTCAGTCAGGTAATGAATTCAGGCTTTGAAGATAGATTTTATTACTGATTTCATAGCCTGCCTTTCAGCCAAGAGAAGATAGTTTGTGGAACAGCAGGCAGTCGCTGGCAGAATCATCTAGGGAATTGACGGAAAAGGAGAATAGTCAGAAACGCAAGTTTGACCAGGTTGAGGTCATCACTGGGGAGGAAAGCGAGTCAAATGTATTGCAGGTGGGTATCTCAATAAGGTTGTGTATGAATGAAACAGTAGCATTTAGCAATATCATTTATGTTAATCCCTCTGCAGAGAAAATTATTTTTGTAGGGGTTCTGCATCATTAGGAAAGGAAAAAATAAAAAAATAAATAAATTGAAGATACAGATGCATAGTAAAAATACTTAAAATTTTTTTTATCTTGATTTCAATTTGTCTGAACAGATGAACTGCAAGCTTTATGCATGGGTTAGTGGATCTTGGCAAGAGCGAGGTCGTGGCATTCTTCGGTTAAATGACTGGGATGCTGGACAAGAAATACATTCCCGTTTAGTCATTCGAACACAAGGAACACTTACAGTCATGTTAAACACTAAGGTAATTAATTGAACAGTAAGCAGTCTTTTGAATCTGAATATTGTGAAACATACTGATTTGGAGAGAGTATATTTTCGTTATTTGAAATTACATATGAGTTATGCTCTTATATCCATCTCATCACAGGTTTGGTCAGATATGTCTGTAGAAAGAGCGAGCAGCAAAAGTGTCAGGTTCACGGCACTAGATGCAGATGGTCAACCAAAAATATTCCTTGCAATGGTAAGCCACCAATTGTTTTGATAGTGCTTGTTATGTTGATGTTAAACTTATTTTTCATGGTATTGCTTTATGCTCTAGTTATTTATGAATGGAATAATAGTTTATGTTTATCCTTCCCAGGGAAGTCCCAAGGATGTGGACCTGCTATACACTTCCCTGGAGTGGCGTGTTGCAGCTTCACGCTCTCAGACCAATGAGGAAGCACAGGCGGACAGTGTGAAAAAGCCTAAAAAGGAAGAAGGGGGAGCTGAATCTTTGACTTCTTAAACATATATATAGCTATACATTTTGTCAGTGACCAAAAACTTGTGACAAATATTGAATAAATGAAAGTGTGATTTCTTGAAATACTTTCAAAATGCAATCTAGTAGTGAACAAGAATTATGCTGTTGAAAGCAAGTACTATCTTGTCTGAGAACTAAGCAAGCAAAGGGATAGATGTTCTTAACAAAAAGGAAAGAAAATGCAGTTGAACATTACATTCATCTATCCAGAAGAAATTACTGGATATTTGGAGAGGCGAGATGAAAAGGCAAGAACCAACTTAAGGGCAGAAAATGTCACTGCTTTTTTTTTTTTTTTTTTTTTCTTATTAAGTGTTAATGAATTTGATCATACTTATGTGGTATTTAAATCTTCATTCAAACTCATTAGTGTATGCAGGATAATGTACATGAATTTTTTTTCCAACAAAATACTATAATGGATGCCAGTCCAAGGTTTGATTTTGCAGATCACACAACTTTGCTAAACAGAGAAGGCATTTAGTGGATATGAAGTAACGCATATCGTTTTTTTTATCACTTCATTTTATATATACAGTATATCAGTTCCAGGGCAGATTTATTTTTCCTTTTTTCTTTTTTCTTTTTTTTTTTCTATCTTTCTTTCTTTCTCTTCCATCAGCAGCAGCTATGAGTTGTCTTGGTATCAGAAACTGTAATGAGGAAATTGCATATGAAGGAAAATATTTAAATAAACACTTGAGTGTCATAGACTGTTGCTAGTGTGATGGAAAATTGGCAGTCACTAGACGGAAGGGATAGAAAGACAAAATGGTTGAAGCCGAGGGTGCCACGGTGATGTGGAATGACATGTAGTGGAAGGACTACACATAAATAATGGACTTGTGTTCTTGGTCATATTGACCACAAATTTCAAAAATGGAAAATAAATCCAAAATTTTGTAATAAATTTTTATTATCCTGTCTAAAATGTTGAAAATCAGTGGGGGGGGGGGAAAAAAGCACTTGTTCTGACAACAATTCAGAGCAAGGTACCTCAATCTCAACAAGAAATCCTCCTGAAAGATGTAAATATGAGTAGTTTCTTAGACTTCCTATTAAATCATGACCTTCAGGTTGGTATCTCATTCCCCAAACTTCAAGGGTTGTACACTTGTCTCCCTAGAACATGCCTTTGTTTATAAGTCTTCAATAATTTTTAAGATATCCTTTATAAAATGTCCCTTCCTCCTTGTACCTTTCTGATTCCTTTTCACTTTCATCCTGCTTACTGAATAGTATGTAATGTGTGCCAAAATAATAATCACCTGAAATGCACAAATGTAAACCAAAATGTAAATGTACTACAGAAACCTAAAAATGGAACATTTATTTGCATACCTTGTTATCTAACCAGTGATTTATTAGTCCATCAATCTTTCCCTTATTTCTGAAACATTCTAGGGGATAAAGAAGTGACTGCAATAAATTCTTGCAATTTTATTGGACTCCGCTTATTCCACACTCCTGTGACCGCAGCTTCCTATTTAAATATGGTAAACATGTATTTCCTTTGGATAGGCCCTTCGTAAGGTACCTCAGCTTGTTAAATTATATATCGGTGGGCTGTCTAGCTAATCCTCTATGAATCTCTTTACCATGGTCTATTTTGCTTAAAGTTTCCTCACTTTGCATATTTAAAAAGAAAAGCAAATATTCCATATAGTACTCCCAAGTAATAGTCAACAATTTTTTTAAATTAGAGGATTTTTCACATATTCCCCTTGTATGAAGTAACAATTCATTCTAAATTAACTAACCACAAAATTAAGTCATTATGTTTAACATCCAAGTGGAGCCACAGTTTCACAAGACAGCAGATAATGAAATGAATCACTGTAGTTGTAATGTCAAGAATATCTACAAGCATGGAATTAAGTGTTCATGTAAAGCTATTTGAATGCTTGCATTTAAATTAGTTTGATTTGCATGTCATATAATAAGACATTTTTTCCTGTTGAATATATGACAAAACAGGTACAATGGTATTCAGAAAGTCTTCACTTCCTAAAGACTTATGAAGGTAGAATGTAATACATTTTTTCTGAACGAATAATTAGTGAACAGCACCCATTCAAATATGTTGAGTAAGTGGCAAGGATTCCTTAGGATACAAGTTGTATACATTATATTTCAGATATTTATATATATTTTTGTTCCTTACTAATCAACACAACTGACTCCTGTGCCCAAATGAAAAGAAAATCCCCAAACACAAAATATACAGAAGTAACATCAAAGACTTGCAACCGTGAGAAATTTAATGAAAGTAAATTCCACAATTACTTAAATAATCACAACTCTAAAAGTACCTTATAATCTGTAAAAATTCTATTGGTACAATACACATGATTCTATATGATTGTATTTTCTGTAAAGTACTGATAAGGATTCAATTAACATTTCAAGAAAGTTTAATATTAATCTTTACATGGAATGGGAAAAAAAAAAAAAAATAAATAAATTGTTACTGCAATTGTGTACAGTAAATTTCTGCTAAGGTCATTAACAAATAATATAATTCATAGAAAGAATCTTGCTATGAGACCTATAAAAGTTTATGCATTTAAGGGTAGATGAAAATAAGTAAATATATCATTTAAAAGAAATACCTCCATATTGATCAATTTCCTTTATTTATTTATCATATAACTGACCAAATTTGAAGGACTTACGATATTTACAGTATAAATAAACCCAACCTACACCAATATGCAAACAAGCATACTCCTTTTATCTTAATATCTTACTACTTTCATTCTATCTATTTATCTTTAAATATTTTTTCCCTCTCTCTTTTGCTACCTTTCTTTTTCATTTTTTTCTTTTCTCTTTTTTTGCCTGACTCTTTCCCGTCAGTCAATGCTTACTAACATTTCTACATCACTCAACTTCACAAATTTTTAAAACAATAATCTTCATTATTATTATTATAATCAAAGAAAGCCCTGGATGCGTATAAAAAGAAACCTGTGCTGGATTCATGTTGAACAAATTGCATATAAAACAACAAAGGGAAGAACTGTATTACCTGAAGAAGCAATACAGCAAAGAAGTCAACATATTTGTATGTTTTCTAGTCCTTGGTTTTATTTACAATAAGGAAGCCTGTACTTTTACATCCATGGCTCTGGTTGTGGCTATTTATTTATATAGATGCTTAAACAGCGCACTTTATACTATGTCCTGCCAGCACGTTCTAAAGCCATGTCTTTCAGGAAGTAAGCAGGATAATGGTGTTCCTTCTTATCTTCTCCACTGTACTTCAGGTGTGGGTTCTTGATCGTGTTGTGTATCCCTCCAAGTGAAGTGTACCTGCGAATAATTGATAATTTGCAGAACACATATATACAACTGATATATTACTGTAAATAATTTTGCTGACTGGTATATTATCTGAGACAAACTTGAATCACAATTTGCATCAATTTTATTTATATTTCATGAAAATAGAAATTAAATCTGAAATGCATTTTTGAATGCAAAAACTAACAGAGGCTCAAATAGACAACTGACAATTTTAACATTATATGGTTAAAATTTTCTTCTTGAATGATTTACCCATGATCATAAAGGGTGCAGTACTGGACAGACAGTGTTCTCAGGAAAGTCCACACTGTCTGGTAATTCCAATCCAGAATAGGAGAAACACGCATGAACTGAGGCCAGCCTTCATCAGTCATCTGCGGGACCAAAAAAAAGGTTTAGTTTTTCGGTCAATAAAGGTTCCAACAGAGAGGGGGGGGAAAAAAAGTACAAAAACTTCTCTAGATACATTTATAAATTGCATGTTAAAGTAAAAGAAAAAAGAAAAAGAGGGAAAGAAAATTAACACATACTTAGTACATTAACTGGTTAATGCTACCAAGAGCAATGCACTAAGAGGGAAATGGACACTGCCATCAGAGTAATAAACAACACAGGGGAGAGGGGGGGGGGTCTGCTCCCCTTGTCTTGGGAATAAATAGAAGGTAGGAAAGGTTAGGTTTGGATTTTGGGTTTGCATCTCTGGAGGGTGAACTACTCTCGGTAACAAATACCCATTAACTAGCCACTAAATATTTCTTGTTGAATGTCTAAACAATAGCATCAATTTTTGTTGCTTTTTTTTATTGTTATATATGAGCCCCTCATAATGATCAAGAAAAAAATATTTACACTCATTTTATAAAGACTAAGGTACTCAATGTTCATTAAAGTTTCATTTTATTGTGTATTGACACATACTTTGTACATTAACCATAAAATAACATTTCAAGTGTCTTGAACAATATTTTTCAATTTTAGTTGAAACTTCTTTCACCTTCATATATGAGGCCATCATTAAAAAAAAAAAAAGATTCTCAGGTTCATTAAAGTTTCTGGTTAATGTTACCGAGAGCTATGCACAGAGATAGAGGGAAATGGACACTGCCATCTTATAGAGCATAAGAAATAAGAGTAACAAGTAACACAGTTATAGATGCAGCGGCCTCATATTTTCAGCAAAATGACAAAAATATCTGCTGCATATCACCACTCAGACTAAGTCAACAACTCTCTCACACAACCACAGTTCTTAATGTGTTGTGTTTTGTTTGTTTTTGTTTAACTAGGCACAAAGTGCTAATAAAGGAGGGGTTACAGGGGGGTTTGCCCCCCTGTCTAGGGAATAAAAGTAGGAAAGGTTAGGTCTGGATTTTGGGTTCACATGATATCCTGGTTTTAGGACTTTGTATCTGGAGGGTGCATTGCTCTCGGTAACAAATACCATGTTTCCTATTACTGTGTAGTGTTCGGTAAAAACAGCAATGTTTTTACAACACATTCTCCAAATCATAAAAAATGAGAGATTTACCTGGAATGGCTGGAGTGTTTTGGAGTAGGGATCTGTCCATCGGGTACCCATCAAAATTGCTTTCACTTTTGGTTCTTTCTTTGTCAGTTCCTCAAGGCCTTTCTTGATAGGTCCTTCTATCCTCCATAGTGTTACATTATACCTGAAGAGCAGAAACAAACCGTGATGATATCTTTAACTCAGTACTGCTCACATGCCATGCTCACTGAGTTTAGTTTGTTAATTGTCTTTACACAAAGGTGGCTCTACAAGTCACACTGGTGGCTCCACAAATAATTAGATACAAAGGAGTCAATTACTATTATAAACTATCTCACCTGTTTACACATTTCATTGACTTTTGGAAATATTCTCTTTTGTCTTATATTACTATTAGTAATATTAATGACATTATAATAACTATAATGTCTATGATTAAAAATAACATCAATATTGATAGCATTAGTAAACAATTTTTTTTTGCTGAAAACAACCTGAAATCAAGTGAGGTCACAATTTGTACTAATTGACTCCTTGGTGGCTGACCACTTGTGGAGCCATTTATGTACAGACATTTTCACAAAGGAAAATTGAAGTAAACGGTACTTTTTCCTAGCAGCACTAGGTTAAAAAAGTCCTGTACATAGAATGCAGTTGGTTTTAACTGAAAATTCAATGGACAGATTGATACTGCTGCTATTTGCAAACAACCATATAAACTACAACAAAGAAAGGCTATCTATGGACAATTTGGAATGTATATAGCTTTATCATCTAGCTGTATGAAGATTATACATGAGCTAAAAGCACATTACTATGAGTGGTAGCATGACTTACAATAACATATTAAATACTATAATCCAGAAATAGATAGCTTTAATGTGTTACAACCTGATTTACCTTGCCTCCCTGACATGAGGATTTTCCCCTGAAAAAATTCTCAGACTACGACAATAAGATGACAACGTCCCTGCTGAAATTCCTTGACCCAATGGCAACAGGAAAATGAATGTCTACTGTGGGTTTGCTTTTGTGAAATGTGTATCCATAGGAGTCAATTAGTCACTAACATGACCTCACCAGATTTTCCCTTTCTTGAGTTTCTATTTTTTTTTTTTTTTATATAATGCTATGAATTTCCATGGTGTTATTACTGTTGTTGGCATAATTATAATTCTGTTTGTAATAATACTAATGGCAATAAAAATAATAAAGGAAAATGGTAAACTAGTGAGAAGTAGGACCAGTAATTAGGTGATTAAGCACTTGCAGAGTCATCTGTGTGTAAATACAATTAATAAACTAAACTCAGTGGGCATGGTATAGTAGTACTTGCCATTCCCAACAGCAGTCAGAGAATTAGTTTCAACTGTACACTCACCTTTTGACCATCTGATCAATAAAGACTTCCACTTCATCAAAAGGCGTGCTGCAGGTGATATAGACTGCCTGGATAGATGGGGTGTTTTCTGGGTATCTGTGGAACAACACTACTTCAGCATCAAACATATGAAAACGTTGTCATAGTAGAAACAAGTTGAAAATGTGACGTTTCAAACTTGTCATGAGTTCCCCATCAGGTAGAAAAAAAAATATATTTAGGTTACTGTATTTGTGTAGGAGTCATCATATACTTAAATAATTTCTCCATAGCATAGCAGAACAAGTTAATAAGTAAATGGTGTCCTGTCTACCAATAGGTAACCATTTCAACATTTTTGCATACCCTCCTTTGCTGATTGTTAATTTCTTTTGTTTGAAAACCATTTCAAAGTGCAATCCATGAGGGAAAAATGTAATTGCTTATTTTTTTAAGGATACATTGTTTATGAAATATAAAGCAAATTGAAATGAAAGGAGAGATGAATAGACAACACAAAAAAGAATCAGTTCACAATAAATAATAATCATAGTGGGAAAATTGTCTTGAACAGAATTGTGTAGCAGTGTTTTCTAAGAAAAATGAGCTATGAACAAGTGAAATAATTTTTCCAGAAAAGAAATGAGAACAATAATCATTGAAAAATAAAGATATGCTGGTAGTTTCCTGTTAAATAACATTGGAAGCCATGAACAGTGAAAAAATTGTCCAGAATAGAACAGCTTTCTAAGTAAATTAGATATGAATGGATGTATTTTTTTAAACAAAAGGAAGGGGAGCAAAAAAGTTTTTTTATTTTTCCTTTTTTGAAGTATGCCACTGAAATTTCTATTAAATTACATTATAAATAACACGACTGCCTTGGCTGCTGGCGCATGAAAAACTGGAGTCTTATAATATCTTATTCTTTCACTGTCTAGATGGTGTTGCTGGGGTGCATATGACAAACCTCAAAAAATCTGATTATGAAGGTAGACAATATTAAATTTTCTATAAAAATCATTTTTGCAATAACTAGGCCCATGTAACGTCTTTTAATCACATACTCAGTAATTCATTCTTACCTGTGAAGCAGTACTCCATGCAATAGATGCAAGATGACTGTGCAGTCCTTGCCTCCATTGAAGCTTATGCAGATCTCGTCAGTGGAATACCGATCCAGACATTCTTCTAGAATCTACATTTGAACATATAAAGCGTCAATTATTTAAAACAATTGGTCTTAAGGGAATATCTACCTTAATAGACTTAGAAAAACGAAATTCAACAAATTAATACGTTTATGTTATATTAACATGTTTGTAAAATCAAGAGAAATTAAAATAGTTTGAAAAAGCTGAAATGAGACATCAAATTTGCTAATTTGTGTAAAATGTTTTCACTTTTAAATGCAGTCCTTTAATGATTAACTATGTATATGTAGTATGATGCTTCAAAGATAAGACTATTCCAGGTCATCTCATATAAATTCTGAAAAATTGGGCTTTTTGAAAAAACAATTCCAAAACATTTTCCAAAACCTGATGCCAAGAATATAATAGCAAACTTTATCAATCAAAATCACCAAATCATGTTCTAAATTTCGACATATCTGACCAATATGAGTTACGTACACAATGTCCAGAACAAGAATTTACAGCATGACCAAACACCCACCTTCACAGCACTAGCGATGGGTCCAGAGAGGTGGGGTTCCCCTCGTAGGGCGATGATGTCATAAATCCTTCTCCCTGCATGGCTAATGCTGTTGATATCGAAGTCAACGATGACCTGCGGATTTCGAAACTGTAGTCTAACTTTCAATAAATCTAGTTTTTATATTATGCGTTTTTTCTTCCATAGTATCTGCACAGAAGATTGTTGTTCCATTCATCATGGACCCTACGGTTAAAAGAAATCTTCTCTAGTTCCTGTTTGCCTCCTTCCCTGATATGGTACCTGCTTTTTCGTGCCTACGAGGATTCTGTCATCGCCATGGGCCGACGGAAGAACCAACTTCGATTCCTCCGTGACTGCCTTGAGGAGCAGGTGCTCCCTTCCTCGATCTTTAATGTACTGAATCATTCAGAGGAAGGATCTCCCTTTCCGGACTATGCACGTTCTAAACTCCTTGAATGTATTCGCACTGGCAGGAGGGATGTCGAGCATGCCTTCTACCGTTCATGAGTACGTTCGGACTTCCTGAAGGAGCGGCTCCCCAGACATATCTTCCAGCTCATATCTGACGTTGCTCATGGTTCTTCCCAGTCCCTCTCTACTACCCATGGCCGTTCTCTCCCAGAAACTCTCCATCCTCACCGCCTGCAGTCCTTGGTCCCGCTTCTTCCTCACCGATGCTATCACCAACCTATCTTCCCTGTCCTTGACCCCTCACCAGCTACAACTTGGCTTCGGTCTTTCCTTTGCTCTCCGCCCTCACCCCTTTACCTCCATCGACATCATTTCATCCTTTGACCGTTTCATCTCTTCTCACAGGAACTCTGCCTGATGTCTCTCCCCCGTGGTGCTTTCATCCCGGCCCTCGAATCTCCTCCATCCTAACCCTTCCATTCCCAGGCGTTACCGTGAGGCCCTTCAAAGCCTGCGCAGGGATGATGTCACCATTTTGCCTTCCGACAAGGGCAACTCGGTGGTGGTCCTCGACACTGCCTCTTACCTGCAGAAGGCCTGTTGGATGACACCTCTACCTATGCACCTCTGACCAACGACCCCGTGAACGCACTGCTGCTACCTTCCACCGCCGCCTGAAAGAGATATAGGGCTGTTTTCCGGAGGCGAATCTCTACCAGAGGTTCAAGGTCATCAACCCTCGACGAATTCATTTCTATGGGCTTACTAAAACCCATAAGCCGACCGTGCCTCTGTGCCCCATCATCATCTCACGGGGATCTGTGACGCACCCTGTTGCGGCCTGGCTGGCGAAGTCTTTCACTCCCCTTCTTGGTACTCTCTCCTGCTCACCTCCGCCACTTTCAGGACCGTGGAGTATCACTGGCGATCATGAGCTTGGATGTTGACTCCCTGTTCACCAAGGTCCCGCTTGATGACGTCCTCGCTTTCCTTCTGAGGAGGCTCCCCGCGGAGGATCCTCGTCTCCCTCTGCCACCGCCGTCTTCCTCCAGCTGATTCATCTGTGTGTGGAGTCTAATTCCTTTTCCTTTGAGGGTCGCTTCTACTCTCAGACGTTCGGTGTTGCCATGGGCTCTCCCCTCTCTCCAGTCTTGGCAAACCTGTTCATGGAATTCTTCGAGTCTGAGCTTCTCTCCATCTCCCTTCGTTCGTCGGTCTGGTTAAGGTATGTAGACGACGCCTTTGCCCTCCGGTCCCATGACCCTGCCCTGTTCTCGGATTTCCTGAAGCAGCTGAACTCTCTCTCCTTTCATCCGTTTCAAGACGGAATTGGAGGTTGACAACACGCTCCCTTTCTTGGACACCCTAGTCCATCGTTCTGCTGACCACTTCTCCATATAGAGGAAGCCTATGCATAGTGGTATGTACATACACTTCTCATACCATCCTCTCCATGTAAAGAGAGGTGTTGCCACCTTGCTGGTCCTCCGTGCTCTCCGCATCTGTGACCCCCAGTACCTGGATGGAGAGATCGACTTCTTGTGTCGCTCATTCTCCAAACTGGGCTACCCTGGTCATGTTCTCGACGTCGCGTTATCCAGGGCACGGCGTACCTTCTACCACGATGCCCCTCCTAAAAAGACTCCTCACCTGCCCGTCCTCAGCCTGCCCTACACTGAGATCTGCTCTCTCCGTCGCCCTCTTCACCCTCTCAACTGCAGGATGATCTTTCGCTAGGTGAACACCCTCCGTCGCAACCTGGTCCATACCAGCTACCTCGAAGGTGGGCAGCTATGCTGTTCCTTGTTCCTTGTGCTTCCTGCGATAAGCAGTACTTTGGCGAAACAGGCGTCTGTCTCAATAAACGTCTGTGTCAACATAAGTAAGCTGTATCTAGGGGACACAACAACGCCCTCTTGCCATCAGATGGACTGTCCAGCGGCGCGGATTGTCTTTCCTTCAGCTCATGTCCACGCCCGCAGACTGGTGGAATCCTCCCTTATAAAGCTGCTGCCTAATTTCAACTTGAATAGCGACTTTTCTCCTGCTGATAGTCTCCTCGCTTCCCACATCCTCTGTCTTTTCCCGTATGCCGGCCGCCTGGCGCATAGTCCGCCCGATCCTCCGACCTGATGTGAACTCCCTTTGCTTCGATTCATCAGTCCCCACCTGCCCCGGGTTACCAAGTTGCTTCTCCTCTCTCTTTTATACCCCCTTCATTCCTCTTCAGACCCGAAGATGGAATCCAGGTGGATTTCGAAACTGTAGTCTCACTTTCAATAAATCCAGTTTTTACATTGTGTGATTTTCTTCCATACATACACACGCACACACACACATACAATCTATATATATCAATAAATGGGGATGACACTAACGGGGCACACAACCGTTTCCACCCTTCGCTTCAAGCCACTGCGGCAAGGTCAATACAAATACTTATAAAGACCTTGCACCAGAGTTCCTCATGACGCCACGAAGGTCCTCGGCCTATCTCCTCGCGACAGATCGGCTCAAGCGACCCAAGCCACGATCTCCTAAGTCGTCCCACGTGCGAGAAACGGGCTCTAACGCCGGTCTTACGTCTACCTTACAAATTTAAAAAGTGCAACTCGCCTCGTCGCTAAAGGAAGACCTCAGGTACTCCTCGGCCTCCAGCAGCTCGGACTCGGACTCGCTCTGCAGGGAGACTCGAGTGCGGTAGTACCTGTTGTTCACTTCGGGGTAAGACCCAACCGTCACCGCCGGGCTGTGGCTCACCAGATCGTTCAGCTTCCCTGGGAACACGGGAGGAGGAGGATAAAATTGGAGAAAATAAGGAGAAATACACATGTATGTACATATATGCTGCCATACGTACATGCATATACTTATTCATCTATATCTGTCTATATTTGACCATCTACGTTTGTATGAATGTATCTCTGTATCTATCTGTTTCTATCTATCTATCTGTTTCTATCTATCTATCTGTTTCTATCTATCTATCTCTTTCTATCTATCTATCTCTTTCTATCTATCTATCTCTTTCTATCTATCTATCTCTTTCTATCTATCTATCTTTTCTATCTATCTATCTCTTTCTATCTATCTATCTCTTTCTATCTATCTATCTCTTTCTATCTATCTATCTCTTTCTATTTATCTATCTGTTTCTATCTATCTATCTGTTTCTATATCTATCGTTTATCTCTCTTTCTATCTATCTATCTGTTCTATCTATCTATCTTTCATCTATCTATTCTATACTTTTCTATCTATCTATCTGTTTCATCTATCTATCTTTTCTATTATCTATCTGTTTCTATTATCTATCCTATCTGTTTCTCTTATCTATCTATCTTTCTATCTATCATCATCTATCTATCTCTTTCTATCTATCTATCTCTTTCTATCTATCTATCTCTTTCTATCTATCTATCTCTTTATATCTATCTATCTCTTTTTCTATCTATCTCTTATCTATCTATCTTATCTCTTCTCTATCTATCTATCTTATCTATCTCTATCTATCTATCTCTTTCTATCTATTTCTATCTATCTTCTTATATCTATCTATCTCTTTCTTACTATTATCTTATCTATCTACTTATCTATCTATCTACTCTTCTATCTATCTATCTCTTTATCTATCTATCTCTTTCTATCTATCTATCTCTTTCTAATCATCTTTCTATCTATCTATCTCTTTTATCTATCTATCTTCTTATCTCTTTCTATACATCTTCATCTATCATCTCTTTATCTATCTATCTTCATCTTCTACTTCATCTCTATCTCTTTCTATCTATCTATCTGTTTCACTATCTATCTTCTTTCTATCTATCTATCTTTTTCTATCTATCTATCTGTGTCTATCTGTCTATCTGTTTATCTATATCTAGCTATCTATTTCTCTATATCTATCTGTTCTATCTATCTATCTTTTCTATCTATCTATCTGTTTCTATCTATCTTCTGTTTCTATCTATCTATCTGTTTCTATTATCTATCTGTTTCTATCTATCTATCTGTTTCTATCTATCTATCTGTTTCTATCTATCTATCTGTTTCTATCTATCTATCTGTTTATATCTATCTATCTGTTTATATCTATCTATCTATCTGTTTATATCTATCTATCTGTTTATATCTATCTATCTGTTTATATCTATCTATCTGTTTATATCTATCTATCTGTTTATATCTATCTATTGTTTATCTACCTATCCATAAATTTATCTATATACCTCTCAATCAATCAATCAACCAGCCAATCTACCTATATTTCTATAAATCTACCTGCTCACCTATCTGTCTGTCTAATCTCTCTCTCTCTCATATATATATATATATATATATATATATATATATATATATATATATATATATATATATATATATATTAGTTTATCAATCTCTATGTAAACATCTACATACCAATCAATCCACCCATCTCTCACAGCACCGCCCTACCCGTCAGATTATTTTCGTCCTCCGACAGGAAGATGTCCCTGACGTGGAACTTGGTATCGGGGCTGTAGAAGAGCTTCTCCAGGTAGTGGAAGTCGCGCTCCAGGTAGGCCGGGATGCCGGGGAACATGTACACGTTCTTCAGCGACACCAGTGGGAATTTGCACACGAGGACGTCGCTCTCGTCGCGGAGGTAGTGTAGCACCGCGCCTGGGGAGGGAGAGTTGGGTGAGGCAGTGCGTAGGAGAGTCTGGGGGGAGGGAGGGAGGGAGGGAGGGAGGGAGGAGGAGGAGGGAGGGAGGAGAGAGAGAGAAAGAGAAAGAGAGAGAGAAAGAGAAGAAGAGAGAGAAAGAGAAATAGAGAGAGAAAGAGAAAAGAGAGAGAAAGAGAAAAGAGAGAGAAAGAGAAAAGAGAGAGAAAGAGAAAAGAGAGAGAAAGAGAAAAGAGAGAGAAAGAGAAATAGAGAGAGAAAGAAAAGAGAGAGAAAGAGAAATAGAGAGAGAAATAGAAATAGAGAGAGAAAGAGAGCTAGAGAGGGAAAAGAAATAGAGAGAAGAAAATAGAGAGAGAAAGAGAAATAGAGAAGAAGAAGAGAAGAGAAATAGAGAGAAAAGAAAGAGAAGAAAGAGAAATAGAGAGAGAAAGAGAAATAGAGAGAGAAAGAGAAATAGAGAGAGAAAGAAAAGAGAGAGAAAGAGAATAAGAGAGAAAGGAAATAGAGAAGAAGAGAAAGAAGAGAGGAAAGAAGAAAAGAAAAAAGAGAAAGAAAGAGAAGAAAGAAATAGAGAGAGAAAGAGAAAGAGAAGGAGAAAGAGAGAGAGAGAAAAGAGAAAGAGAGAGAGAAAGAGAAAGAGAGAGAGAAAGAGAAAGAGAAGAGAAAGAGAAAGATAGAGAGAGAAAGAGAAATAGAGAGAGAAAGAGAAATAGAGAGAGAAAGAGAAAGAGAGAAAAGAGAAATAGAGAAGAAAGAGAAATAGAGAGAAAGAGAAATAGAGAGAAAGAGAAATAGAGAAAAAGAGAAATAGAGAGAAAAAGAGAAAAGAGAGAGAAAGAGAAAGAGAGAAAGAGAAAGAGAGAGAGAGAAAGAGAAAGAGAGAAAGGAGAAAAAGAGAAACAGGCGGTTGTCACTGCTTGTCTATGTTCCTGATAATTCTTCAATTTTCCTCCTTATTAAAAGTAGTCTAGGAGTAAGACTTCGTACACTTACTCATAAGTATTCCAAGATTATCATAACTGATAAGTGGAGGAAAGCACTAAACACTTGCAGAAATACTCCCCATTCTTTTTCTGTTCTTTGTCACAGCGATATCTTGCCTCGGAGCCACTCTCTCCCTCACTCCCCTCGTTTCCAAAGCACCCAACTATCGCTTTGTGCTAATAACCACGCCCCGCACTGCC
The DNA here is from genome assembly GCF_015228065.2 of Penaeus monodon. Taxonomy (NCBI): domain Eukaryota; kingdom Metazoa; phylum Arthropoda; class Malacostraca; order Decapoda; family Penaeidae; genus Penaeus; species Penaeus monodon. Next base: position 37,933,948 of record NC_051392.1, read on the forward strand.
TCTTCTAGTGTTACTGTAGTTGGCTGATGGGCGAGGATGTTGGCACAACGTTTATTTTCTTACATTTACGAAGACACTTCTAGGTCACTAGTTTTGCTACAGTGTTGTATTTGTCAATGACTCAACCTCAGGCTTTTGTACTTGAGGTAAAGACGCTTCCTTAAAACCACCTGTTAGGTGTAGGTTTATGCTCGCGTGATTACCGAGCACAGTCTCTTGCAGCCCTAGGGGTTAACTTGCAAGCAAAGTCCAAACCCAGAGGGAGAGGGAGAGGGAGAGGGGGAGGGAGAGGGGGAGAGAGGGAGAGGGAGGGTGTGTGGGGGAGGGAGAGGAAGAAACGCCTCGCAAACACCGTGTGAGCCGTAACTGTACCAGCTGACGTGAATTGCCATCACCTAATTGCTCGACCCCCTCGCCCTGGTTACGAACCAGAAAGCTTGTGTGCTGTCCGTGGAAAGACTAGCGTCAATGGACCATCTGTTACCTGTTTCTTTGCTGACTGTCCTAATATCTCCCACAACACTTGTCTTGGTTCAAAGACTGTTAGACTGCCGCGAAGTGGGAACTTAGTGTTTGGCCTCAGGGATCCCTCAATCCCGTGGTTTATCAGAATACTGCCTCAGACGCTCCACTGGGCACAGATGTAAACCCCGCCACAGTATCAAATGATGGCAGCGAGGACCTGCTCCAACTAGAGTCCAGGGAACTCGATGTTATTCGGAAGCTGAGGGTAGAACTTGCCAGGGAGAAAAGCATCCTACATTTTTTAGAGATCACCTCTCAAACTCTGAGACGAGGAATACTGTTGTCACTGCACTGGACCTTCTAAACAATATCTCTGCTACAAGATCAAGTCTTGAAGAGATTGATGTAAGAACTATCGCTACTTTTGCTTTTTTTCAACGGCATAGGCTCATGTTTGAGCGGCCGTGGTCACAGCATGATACTTAATTGTAATTTTCATGTGATGCTCTTGGAGTGAGTACGTGGTAGGGTCCCCAGTTCCTTTCCACGGAGAGTGCCGGTGTTACCGTTTAGGTAATCATACTCTCTATTTTGGACCAGCACTGCCGTGGTGTCATACCATCTCAGTTACTAATCTGGAAAAATCGTTAATTAGTGTAACGTAGACAGTTCGCGGGCATGACGTCACAGTAGTCTGTGGGGTATGGATAGCTGTCGTGGTAGGCCTAGGCAAGGTGAAAGGTCTTTTCGAGCAGAGGAGGCCGTGACGATTGTTAAGCGGAGGTGTGGTACTCCCGAGTTGTGGGCCAAGCTAGTGTCATGTCGGCTGCTGACAATTTAGTTAGAATTATCATATATGTGGGCTGATACTGATAAGGAGCTCTACTACCGGCAGTAATCTAAGAAGAACCAGCGAGATGGAGACTTTGGAGATGGAGGCTGGTCAAGATTGTGTGAAGTGCGCGGTAACTGATATATATAAAAGCTGAAAGCAATGAACAGTGAAAAAGTGAACGTTATAGTCCAAATCTTTATACGTGTTATGCCTGTGCTCATTATTTGTGTGTGTATTATATTTCGTACAATAAAATACTAATAGTATTGCCTCTTTCAATACGACCATCAAAGACAAGTCACACTAGAACACCCGCTATGCTGAAGCTTTTCCAGCAAGCTCTCCATAAGGTCAGGGATAGGGTTTCCGTATTACAACTAGGAAAATGGGATCTCTTGTAAACTCACTGAATAATTCAACACCACTAGGAAAAGCATGGGAGGGAATAAATAGAATAAAAAATCAAAAGACGTCTAGAGTTGCTCATCCAGACCCGCAAACAAAAGCTAATGAACTTATTGACAAATATGCCATAGTGTCGAGTCACGAATCACTAAGTGAAGAATCAATTTCAAGTCTGAATGCATCTTACTCAGAGAGAAGGGATATGATTGAAGTGATGATAAAGCAAAGTGATGATTGCGATGTGCTGTTCACTCAGCTGGAGCTTGATGCCGCTCTTTCAAAAGGAAAATCCACTGCTCCTGGAAAGGATGGTGTCGCTTATGATGTAATTAGGTTGCTGAGAAATGTACCTGGTGATCCCATACTTGCATTATATAATCTGGTTTATGAGAAAGGCGTACTGCCAAACTCTTGGACAGAGAGTATCTTAATTCCAATACCAAAGCCTAACAGTTTGACTGATTATGGACCGATTTCCCTCACCAGTTGTTTACGCAAAACTTTTGAAAGGATGATATTAAATAGACTCGTGTATAGAATTAGAAACCTACTATCGAGTAATCTTTATGGATTTTTGCCAGGAAAGTGTCCAAGATTGCATTACGACCTTTCTCAACTCTCGGGGGCAACAGTTTCACTGTATTTCTGGATCTTAAATCAGCATTTGATATTGCCAATTGTCATATCTTACACGAACTGGCCAAGATGGGAATAGGAGGATATCTCCTTAGGTGGATTAGTGGATATTTTCAAAATAGAAAATCAAGTGTACCTTTTCAGGGGCACATAAGCGAACAGAAACACATGATACTGGGTACACCACAAGGCGGAGTATTAAGCCCTCTTTTGTTCAATGTGTTGATGAATACATTTATCAAACGTTATCAGGCGAAGGTCAACGGTCTTGTATTAAGTTATGCAGATGATATTCTCATTCAGACAAAAAGCTATCACGAAATGGAGAGAGCATTAACAGTTGTGTCTTCTGTATGTAATGAACTAGGATTAGTTATCTCCACAGAGAAAACGAAACTGTATAGTCACAGCAGTAAAGACAGAAACAAGTTATTTAAGTTAATTGGCATGGGTATTGAACTGGTTGAAACCTATAAATATCTAGGAGTTATGGTTCCTCATAAGCCAGAACATGTTGAATGCTTAAATCAGAAATGCAGGAGTAGACTGGCTGCCTTGAGGGCGGTTGCCGGCAACAATGTCACGTCTGGAGCAAATATTAGAATTGTAAGGTTAATGTACACTGCATATATACGACCACTGGTAGATTATGTTGCTCCAGTATTAATCACTCAATCAAGTAGATCGATTAGAAAGTTAGAAATCATGCAGAATATAGCCTTAAGAATTATACTTGGCTGTGCAAGAACAACAAAGGTGGTAAATATGAGGAAAGAGCTGGGAGTACCGAGTATCCAGCAAGGGATAATCGAAATTAATTCTATGATAGCTTTAAAATTATTAAGATCACCAAATAACAATCGGGCGAAAGAAGCTCTACAAACATTCCTTCACACCGGGAGACATAAATCTGCTTGGGTAATAATAAAAAAAAAAAACATGCAAAGATATCAAAATATGGTGACTGACTGACTTTTCTGAAGGCATTAAACACAAACATTCTGTGCCACCATGGGATATAAGATACTTTGATACGATCAAAGCAAATGTCCCCCCAAGAATGTAATTGAAAATAATGTGTTCCTATAAATTAAGGCAAAAAATGACGTTTTGAACCATATTCATAACTAAGAAAGATTGCTCTATCAAGCAGGTGATATACACTGATGGTTCGGTAATACCCCAGGAGGGTATGTCAGGCCATGCTGCTGTTATACACAGTAACAATTGGCAAATTCATAAAGTTGGCATCAGACTCAACAACTGGGCATAGATTCTTCAGGCTGAGCTATTTGCTTTACTCGTTGCTCTTAAAGCATCTGATCAAACAAAAACTAATACACTTATTGTAACGGACTCCCTTTCTTCATTATATGCACTAAACTCACTTAAAAATGATGCCACGGGCCTTGTTTGTACAGCAAGATACAGACTAAATTGACTTCATCGTAAGGGCGTTAACATTAAATTGCTTTGGATACCATCTCGCATCGACATCAAGCTCCATGATGTGGCTGATAACTTATCAGAGTCATCAGCCCTACAAGCAATTATTGAGTATAATATAGGAGTAACACCTAGCCATGTTCACAGCATGTTAAAGCAAAAACTTTCTTCGAAGGCTGATAATGAACGTGACGCAGAAATAGGAATTAGCAGACCAATACCATATCATATATATATATATATATATATATATATATATATATATATATATATATATATATATATATACATATAATGAAATGTAAAAAACGAAACATATTTACGGAATAACTAATAAGGTAACAAGAAAAATGGATGTGGTTACTGCTAGGTTACGGTTGGGGTATAAATATTATTGGGAATGTAATATTTCCCACAGAGTTGAGGACACTGAATCACTGCTCACACCCTTGAACACTATGTACTGTTATGCCCGCTAATTGAAGAATATCGAGACAGGGATGGCCATGAAACTATATATACTGTCATTAATGATTTCATTGAAAATGGTAAACTTCAAGACATCCTTAAATAGTACAGTTCATTCGCCTGTAATAGATAGTTATATTTTACATGATAATTTTTGTAAAACGTGTTATATATATTCATATAATTGTACTCCTTGAAATGCATGATCTGTTTTTTATCAATATTCTGTAAACTACTTCCATGTATTTGATAATGTACTTCAAATGATACCACTGTATAAAACAATTAGGCATAGTTCCTATGCCTTTTCAAATATGTACAACTGTATATTATATTGAATAAACTTTTCAAAATCAAATCTCGTTTAAAACGGTGTCTTAACTATGCCGGCAAACCCTCACTGTAACCAACATCTTTACACTTGGGCTGGCTTGCCCACCCAGTGGCTAGGTAGGCAATCGAAGTGAAGTTCCTTGCCCAAGGGAACAACGCGCCGGTCGGTGACTCGAACCCTCGAACTCAGATTGCCGTCGTTTCAGTCTGGAGTCCGATGCTCTAACCACTCGGCTACCACGGCCTTAATAACGGTAGGTTCATGTTTGAGCCGCCGTGGTCACTGCATATTTAATTGTAGTTTTCATGTTGTGATGATATTGGAGTGAGTACGTGGTAGGGTCCCCAGTTCCTTTCCACGGAGAGTGCCGGTGTTACCTTTTTAGGTAATCATTCTCTCTATTTTATCCGGTCTTGGGACCAGCACTGACTTGGGTTGGCTTGGCCACCCAGTGGCTAGGTAGGCAATCGAGGTGAAGTTCCTTGCCCAAGGAACTTCATCGTATCTAGGTTCGATTTACCTAAAATTAGGTGAATCAGCGCGTGTGCTCACATACGCGCGTGCTAGGGGACACAAAATTGACGAAGAGTGGAGCAGATACTAACAGTAGCACAGCATCCTGGTGGGCATCAGGGAAACCTCCCATATTTCAGTCCATCCCCTCTGAAGTCTCATCTAAACCTAACCACATATCTGAGACCCTGACTTCTGAATCCCCATCAGTTGGGACCGACCCTTCATTTGTTCACCCGAGACAACAGGAACTCAAAAGGAATGAGCTACGCAGAGGAAACACCTACTCACTGAAACTCTCAAGGTAATTCTGTTCCACCCCCTCCCTCACCTTGTTAACGAGTCGGGAGTACTGTCGTAGTGCAAACGCACGGGTCACACAGATACCAACTGTTTGAGAAGAAACGGGTTTCTGTGCTCTGGGCATACTGTCCAAAAGTGTCGCACTCACATAGAGGAGCGGCAAGAATAATTATTTAAGAATCTCGACAGGCAAAAAAACGCCTTACTTGATCAGACATTGTCGGATTTTTACTTCTGTGCCTCTTCCTCTATACAGAGATAGTTGGGCTACAGTACCAGGCCAAACGGCTAGTACACCACAGCCTTTCCTGCTTCACCCCGGCCACACACAAACAAATTATCAATTGACTTGCGTTAACCACCCAGGCCCTTAGAAAAATGGGAGCCAATGACAACATTACCATAATTTCCGCTAATATCAGGGTTAACCAGATAACCTTACTCACAACCATGTGAATTCACACACTTCTGATATTATTGCATGTGTGGAAACCTTCCTAAATAAATCTGTCCCGGACAATTTTGGCCAGATATGTGATTACACAAGGTGTTATCGACGTGATGGGAAGCGCGGAACTTCTGATGGTGTCGCAGTATGCTTTCACTAGTCTATTCATCTCCTTAATAGACGTCCCTCTCCCAGATCACCTAGAGATAATGTTCTTCAAGGTATGGACCCAGCACCAAAGCTCAATCTTGATATGTGTTTGTTATCGTCCACAATGGCAAGTGATCCCACCGACTTTCCACAGAGCCACATGGATGACCTACCGCAACAGCACTCTTGTGATCAAGTCGTTATTGTAGGTGATATTGAATCAACACCTAACTGCAAGATCCATTGAAGAGCTACTGACAGTGTTGGATTAGCAAAGGTAGACTTTCCTACACACATTTCTGGCTCTTCCCTCGACCCTGTCAGCAGCAATCTGCCAGAAGCTTTTATAACCTGTCGTCAACTCAGTACCGTGGGCTCATCAGACCACTTCGCAGTCCTGTGTGTGATTGACATCTGTACTCCACTGACACGCACCAATTGGTTATGGGGTAGTGCAGACACGCCTTGTCCCTCTATCCTCACTGGTGATGTGGATGAACAAATTCATGCATTTACAGAAACCCTTCTCAACCACACACACACAAAAAGTTCCTTGTCATTCCAACACAGTCAAACCTCGCGACCAGCCGTAGTTTGGTTTTCACTGCAGAGTGGCTGCTGATGAAAAGAATCGTACTTAGAGGCGCGACATTAGACGCCCGACTCTAGATAACAAGCGGCTTTACCGGCAAATCTATTCCAATATGAGCCAGGTGGACTCAGCAAAGATGGCAAGTAGACCTATGAAGTAAGCTCAGTGGCCAGTCTGTGGGTAGTAGGTCTTGATTGGGCACCTTCAAACAGCAACAGGGCTTTGCTCCTGATGACAGCATACCGCCACTACAAAAATGCGAAAAAAGTTGACCCTAAGAAAGTCCTGGGCCCTGAGATTACATCAGCCCCCATGTCCTTAAAAAATGTGCATCTCACCTGGCTGCACCTCTTACCAGTATTTTTCAGAGATGTCTAACCTCTGGAAAGTGGCCATCCCTCTGGAAGGAGGCAAGGGTGGTGGTCATTCACAAAAAAGGCACGAGAATAGCTCCCAAGGACTACAGACCCACCTCCCTCTTCTCAGTTCTTGGCAAGATATTTGAATCCATCACAGCTGACAAAGTTACATCATTCCTTGCCTCTCGGCATCTGCTCAGCAACAAGCAATTCCGTTTTCGCACAAACTGATCTGCAGCTGATTTACTACTCCACATGACCACCACTTGGCCTTTGTCCACGGCAAGGACACTTTCGTCATAGCGCTCGACATTGCAGGGGCATTTGACAGGGCACCACGGCCTCGCCGCCAAACTCAACAGCGTGGGAGTGCGCGGCGACCTCCTCCACCTTCCACAAGACTACCTGAGAGGTAGATCCCTTAGAGTAGCAGTGAACGATCGCACCTCGGAGGAAAACCCGATAGGCGCCAGTGTTCCGTTAGGTAGTGTCCTCTGTCCACTCCCCTGGAGCATTTTTTTTTTAATAACCTGCTCCGCCTTGTCCCAGAGGCACATACCTATGCTGATGACTGCACCCTTACTTCCCCTGTGACAGTGGCGATCATGCTACCGTCGCACACATGAACCAAGTTCTTCAAACCATCGTCTCATGGGAAAGACCCTGCAAGTCGATTTAGGCCCAGATAAAAACACGACTAATTCTTATACCTCGACGTCACCACATCCCTGATTCACTTTCTCCCACCGTTCTGTTCGAAGTGAGAGAACTGCCACTCCAGTCATCCATCACCATCCTGGGTGTTAGAAGTCAATGATGCCCCGACTTTCACTAATCCCCTTCGTAATGTTGCCAAGAGAGCCGCGTGGAGACTGAGCTGTGCGCGGCGCATCTCTCCCCTTCTGGAGGCCCGGGGCA
>NC_051392.1:37949319-37956819 GCF_015228065.2 Penaeus monodon
CTGCTGTGAAGTATAGCAAAAGACTTATGTTAATGAAATTTATTTGAGTAATTAGTTAATGCTGCTGAGGGTGACAAACAAAGACAGATGGAAATTCACACTGTCAGCTCATAGAGCATAAGAAATACAGTAATAAACAACAGCTGTAGTGACCTCACATTTACTGCAAAATGACGAAAATATCCACTGTATATCACCGCTCAGAGACCAAGTCCACAACACCCATACACACCCAGAGTTCTCAGTGTTGTGTTTTCTGTAATTTGGCAGGAAGTGCTAATAAAGGAGGGGTACAGGGGTCTTCCCCCCCTATCTAGGGTGTAAATAGAAGCTAGGAAAGATTAGGTTTGGGTTCTCATGATAACCCAGGTTTTGGGACTTGGTCTCTGGAGGGTGCGTTGCTCTCGGTAAGAAATACCAAGTAATTATCTGGAATAGAAAATATGTGGGGTAGTTTGTTTGCCACATAGTACAAGGTAAATTTTGTCAGAAATGGGTAGAAATAAGATGCATTTCATCAATAGTATTTCCTTTGTAAGGTGATGAGGATAATACTAAGTTGAAGTCAAATCAGAATTAAAACACGTTATTCCATTAATTACAAAGGTTCTTTTTACATACAGAATAAGTGGTAACAATGTTAAGTACATTAGCAGGGGAGTTATAAAATTAAATAGAATGTGATGGTCACATCATTAGAAGTAGAGGTACATGGTTTGGCTTTGCATTTAATTGCCTGATGTAATTGACAAATTCAAATATGCTCTTTTAATTTCCTTTTGAAATTAATCTGGTTAGAGATGTTTATAATATTATCTGATAGGTTGTTCCAGATATCGGACCCTTGTATTTGCATTTGCCATGAACCTATTAAAGTGTACAACCTTTTGCCATGCAGAGAGTTGATCTGTCTGGTTTGAATGCCCATTGTGTTACCAATTGTTTGTAGAGGCATTAACCAATGAGGATAGTCACCCTGTATGACATTATGAATGAATCTACATGTTTCAAATTTATATTTTTGTTGAAATTTTCACCATTTTAATTTATTTATATGGAGGTTGTGTGGTCATGTTTATTGATATTGCCTATTGTATGTTGGGTTTTAATGGTTGAGCCCCATATGTTGGAACAGTAGTTTATAATGCTGAGTGCAAGGGTTTGTGCAACGGTAATTCTCGTCACTATGGGGATTTTTTTTTTTTTGTGTGTGTGTGATTTAGGTATATCAGTGTACCCATTACTTTTTTGTAAATGTTGTCCATGTGCCTCGGAAGTCATGTGTCTGTGTACTTCTGGATTTTTCATGGAAATCATTAGTTTAAAATGATAGCCTTCAAATTCTGTGATTGTGTTTGTGGGGACGTAGGCCATAAAGTTCTATTGAATTTTATCAGGATTTAGAGTAGGGCCATTGTTATTAAATTGAATTTTTACTTTTATAAGAGTCTGTTATCAATTATTTAAATTGCTTACAGTAGGTGGCATGAAGAAACTGAGTGTCATCTTCATTTTGAACAAGGAATCAGTTACTTGGTTGATAGGTTAGATCGTTAATGAATTTAGTGAATATTATTGGGCCTAAAATCATGCCTTTTGGGACACTCAAAGAGACTTGTTTCTTAGATGACATATTTTTATGAATTTTGATTGACTGTGGTAGATAAATTCTGAACCAATAGTTGTCAATTCCATGACTTTTCAATTTGTTAAGCAGGATTTTATGGCTGACACTGTCAAATGCCTCTGATAGATTATACAATGTGAGTAGATTTATTTGATTCTTGTCTATGTTATAAAATTTGTTTATGATTTTTAAAAATGCTGTTTCAGTGGATAGCTTACGTCTAAGACCATGCTACATTTCAGAAATAAGGTGATTGGATTCAAGGAATGTTGATAGTTGATTTGCAACAATTTTTTCTCATACTTTAGTATACATATTTATGAAAATGTAATGATTATATAATAAATAAAGGGGAAAAATATGATTTGTGATACATGAAATAATCTGCGCAGACAAAGAATAACGTCAGAAATGAAGAAAATAGAATGTGACTTATGCCACTCAGAGAGCAAGTCCATGGCGATCAGGTGGGGATCTGGGGCAGAGCCCTCGATAGGGAAATAAGATCGGATGGGGGTCTGGGAGCAAAGCCCTGGGTGTGGAAGGTATTTTGGTATAGTTTCAGTCTCCCTCAGATATGTAGTATATAGTAAAATTTTCCTGTATGGACAAAATGAAAATTGTGCTGCAAGTAACATTTTTAAATACATTTACAGGAAAATGTAATGGCACTATAATAATCAAAGAGAAAAAATACAAATGCCACATGGAGAGTAAGTCCATGGCGATTGGGTGGGGGTCTGGGCGGAGTCCCCGATAGAGAAATGTGGTGGTTGGATGGGGGGTCTGGGGGAGAAGTAATGTTTGTGGATTTCCCAGGAATGGTTGGAGGTAATGGGAAATTAATCTCGGAATATAAAGTTACTTCATAAACATTACCAACTATTTTCATTTATATAATTTGCAATGGAAAATAACAAGATTTATGTAGATTGCAGTGTTGGTGACTGAAAGAAATAACAATAATTAAAAAATTGGATAGTGGTGTGAAACTACAAAATTACCGGTATTTGCTGCACAGACTTACCATCAGAGGGGTGCAGTTACTTTGCAAATAGTTACAAAAGTCAGTTATATAATTTGCAATAGAAAACAACAACAGATCGTCTTATAACGTTATGCGAATGAATACCTGCAGTATATAATAAGTTTTAAGCAGTTTTTCTGGTTCCTGATACTTTTCTTGGGTTACTAGCTGATTGAATACAAGATAGCAAAAAGGTGACCTCAGGATAAGTGAATAGTAAAGAAGTACTCCCTGGCCCTTAAATCTTATGAGAATAAGAAAAAAATCATAAAATTTAAATGGGAGTCTCTGTGGACAAATAAGGCTTGGCTGAGCTTCTTGCATGAATGAGGGGATTGTTAAGTATATTTACTGTAAAGCTTCATTATAAAGTATTCCTCCTGCTTGTGTCTTCCAGGTGCGCCAGGTGTAGATGTCGAAGGGAACCCTATACGTGATGAGTTTTCAGACATGCCAGTTGTCCAGCAGTATGTCATGCGGACTTGGCGTGCTATGAACGACATGAACAAAATGATCCAGGAACCATCGCGTGAAAAGTTACTGCCAGAACCTTTAAAGGAACCGTACATACAACCTCCATATACCCTGGTGCTCGAGCTGCGGGACATTTTGGTGCACCCAGAATGGACGGTTAGTGAACGAGGTTGTCTTCCTGTGTATTATGTTTATCTTTATTTTATTTTTTTTTATTATCGCTATTGTTTGTCTTGATTATTTCTGTGTATGTCTCTCTCTCTATCTTTTTCCCCTTGTCTTGTCTTGTCTTGTCTTGTCTTGTCTTGTCTTGTCTTGTCTTTCCTTTCCTTTCCTTTCCTTTCCTTTCCTTTCCTTTCCTTTCCTTTCCTTTCCTTTCCTTTCCTTTCCTTTCCTTTCCTTTCCTTTCCTTTCCTTTCCTTTCCTTTCCTTTCCTTTCCTTTCCTTTTTGTTTGCTTTCCTTTGCTTTCCTTTCCTATTTTTTTGTTTGCTTTATTTGAACTGAATTACACTGAAAGAATTTACTGTAAGGTGCCCAAAAGCAAGAAGGAGGCAGTAATTCTATTTTGTTATGTTAGAACAATATCTTAATTTTTTTTATAGACAAAACACTGAAAATTTTAATTGATTATTATGACGTGCATGGAACTTCTAATCACACTCGCATTTCATTTATTTCCTTAGAGATACATATGTCTGCATGTATCTGCTTTTGGTGATATTAGTATTTCAATATTTTTAATTCCTGTGCTTATTTTGCAGTATGAAACAGGTTGGAGGTTTAAGAAACGTCCTGGAGTTGATTTCCTGCTCCATCATTGTGCTCCCCCGCTGTTTGAGATTGTCATCTACACCAATGAACAAGGCTTTGTAAGTTTAATTATTTGTGGTCATTATTTAGGGGAGGGAGACGGTGGAACCAATATGAGCTAATTTTTTTGTGTGTTATGAAGAATATTTTTCTTTTTCATTCTATGTAGGACTGATTTATCTAACAGAGGCAAGAAGGAAATTATTTATATAATTTTCCTAATCATTTTTTATATATATATATATATATATATATATATATATATATATATATATATATATATATATATATATATATATATATATCATAGCTTTTACTAATTATATTCAAATTTATTCTGGACATCAGACAGCATTCCCCCTGATTGACCACTTAGATCCAAATGGCTACATATGGTACCGACTGTTCAAGGACTCGACTCGATATGTTGATGGCAAACATATAAAGGACCTTAACTGCTTGAATCGAGACTTAAGCAAGGTAAGCCGTTGTGAATTTCGGAAGTTGTTTACCATGTAGAGTTTGGGAAAATCCTGGGAAGATATTAGTGTGAGATGTCCAGATTTGATTAGATGAAGATACAAATAATGAATGTTAGAAAGAGGAGAGGAATTTATAGAATGAATTGAAGTCATTTTTTTTATATGATATTAAATAAAAAGAAGCACTTTATTCATGAGGTTTTTATGCAGTATATCATGGATTTGATGGAATTACAGTATCTGTGCCATATTGTCATAAGTGAATGTGTTAAGCATACTTGAAACAAATTGAAATTAACCTATTTACAATTTGTATCATGTTCAAATGTTATTTAGAAATTTTAGATTTTCTTGATGAGATCATGAATCTTCAGTGAAGTAATATTAACCTATTGCCACTGGAATGGCATGTAAGTGGATGCTATGCCCACTGTGAGTTTTGTTTATTATATGTCTTTACACATAGGTGGCTCCTCAAGTACTTAGCACCAAAAAGCCAATTACTAGAAACTACTACCTATCTCACCTGTTTACCCTTTTCCCTGATTTTTGGAAAGATTTTCTTTTCTTGAACTCAGGTGAGGTCATAAGATTTACTAATTGACTCCTTGTGTGTTAAGACATTTTACAAACAATAGCCTACCACAGTGAACAGTACATTTACCTGGCAGCATTGGGTTAAGGATAAGAGATGTTTTAAAAGATTATCTTGAATGTTCCAGGTGATCTGTGTTGACTGGGATGGAGAGGCAGTTTCGTCACCTAGGAACCAGCTGAAGTTGAAGCGCTGGGATGGCAATATGAATGACCAGTCACTTCTAGAGCTAGCTTTCATGCTTAGGAGTAAGTCTTCTATTCTTGAGCTCAGATGCTAGTAAAATAGTCTTAAGATCATTGTTCATTTTATAGAATCCTTCATTTTCATTCATTACTATGATTAACTTTCCGCCCATTTTGTCACAGCAATTGCAGAGTCCGAGGTTGGAGATATACGCGAGGTGATTGATTATTATCGGAACTTTGAAGACCCACTGGCAGCTTTTCGTGAGAATCAGAGGCAAGCACAGGAACAGGAATTGATTACGAAGCAGAGAGTGGAGGAAGAACGCCAGAGTAAGTCCTTCACAAGCTCTTGGGCGTCATCATTCCTCAGAAGACGTTAAAGGATGTGTTAGTTGATGTGTGGCAAGTGGACCATACATTCTGCACTGGGTCATATGAACCTATTAATAAAAAATATTAAGATAAAATTAATGACAGCCATCATGATGTCAAGCCATTTTAGATTATGAAATAAAACATGATTGGCTAAATGATGAGGTTTACCAACAAGTCTTCATCTAATGTCAAGCATCAAAATCTTTAGTCACTGCAAAGGTCAAGACAAGTGATGTGATGTTCTAGGTCTTGTGGTGAAAATTGTGCAAAGTGAATGCTTGAAAAAATTACAGTGTTTTAGAACTGGTATAATACTGAGTGAGTGCTGATTTTCTGCAAGACTGGATGCTGATTTATGACATATGGACATGTGAATACTATGAATCGAGCATATATATATTTTTTATCTTGTTGATTCATTAGGAGGGATAAATCAGAGCAAATTCAGATTGAATGTATTGGTATGTTTACTAAATAATTTCAAGTTGTTTTGATTTACATTTTATTAAACCTTATTTGTTATCATGGATTTGATTATATAATTGAATGCTCAATCAAGGAAATGGAATTACTTAAGGATTAATGTGATTCTTTCAAATGCAAAAATATTTATTATTTATTACAGGAATACTTAATTGTTTTTGCCAAAACTAGGATCTTTGTAGAAGAAGCACAAATTTTGAAAGTAATGTGCCCAATAAGATCCACAAATAGATGAAAGTAAGAACTTTGGAATTGATGCATATAGTATTGAGTAAATTTTTTATCTTGGTGTTCAATATGTATATATGTGTATAAATAAATATTTTTGTTACATTTGCCCTATAGAGTCGATTTTGCCACAGTTTTCTCATTTGTGGCTGATTTTGTAGGACAATTAAAATGTTAGGGCTAACTATTTGTTGGCGTAGAAATTTCCCAGTAATAATAATTAGTCCAGAAAAAAAGAGAAAAAAATGCAGCTGCAGTACAAAAATTCAGAATATGTGATCAGACAAAAAATGGTTCCCCACTGAAAAGATTTTTCACCTTTTTTAAGTATTTTTTCCCACGTCCAATAAAGGAACTGCAGGTATTCAGGAACTTTCAGCCTTGCCCAGCTGAACCTCATGGATTTATAAGGTTGGAGTGCAGAGGATGGCACAATTTTTTTACCTTGTGTTTCTGCACTTCAGACTTATTATGTCTTGTCTGTTTTTTCCATCATTTGTAAATAAAGGTTTATTTGATTATCCTAGTTTTTTGTTCTTTGGAATACCAATGATGCAACTTTCTGACAACTATTTGACTATTGTTTGATTGTCATGCATTCAATACTGTATTGGAAATCAATTTGTCATATCAAGGTGATGTAGAGACTAATATTTTTTTATTGTTGAAACATGAGAATGATTAATATAAGTTATTATGAATGTAGTGATGGTGGCAGTAAATGTGAAATCAAAGTCTCTGTAAATATGCAGTTAAAGCAGAGGAAAAATGCTATTGCAACTGGAAAGGAATATCAAGATATTAAATTATTCTGCATTGATGGAATGGTGCTGTTGAGCCTAATTTGAAATGTATTTGATAAATAAAAATAAGCAAGCGTCATGGTATGCCAGGAAAGCATGATTGCTATAAATATATTCATAATATGTCTGGACCCCTTTCTTCTATAAGGTATACTTGTGAGATCTTGATAAATAATTTACTACATCAGCATGGAGCCTAACAGTGTTTAAAAGGTAAGGAATAAACAAATGGAATAGATAGAAAGTAAGTAGCAACTTTCATTAGAAACTAAACTACCGGCATTAAGGAGAAAAAAAAGTAGAAAAAAATTAAAACGATGATTCATACTGCTGGTGACGGATTCCAATAAGGTGATAAAAAGAAGTTATAGCAACTACCTGTCATTCAGTTCTGTTTTATTGCATTA
>NC_051392.1:37971819-37974319 GCF_015228065.2 Penaeus monodon
AAATATGTTTAACTGCCTCGCTGAAGGTTACGACAACTCGGAGCATGGCCAGCGTCTTCGATAGAAAGGGAATCCTGTCCCCTTGATAAGTCTCAAGTTCGAATCATTTGGGAAAATGTCTGCAGCGCCCTAAATGCCCCTCCGCCACTGCCGGATTTCCTCAGACACTGGCGTGATGTGGGGCCACTTTTCTCATATAACCAGCCTACATCTTCCACCAGGTAATGCTGTACCGAGAACGAGAACGGTGCTCTCTAATCAGATGCTGGCTGAGGTACCCAAGTCACGCTCCAATCACCATCTCAAGAACCTTTACCGCCGGGTATGCAAGGTTATGGAATAAGTTCGTATAGTTTGTAATACCGGGTGACACTACAGGAGGTGAAATCCACTGCACAACGATGGAAGATTTTATATACAACACCATTTGTTTTGCTATATCCAACATTTGCTATATCTTCCATTTTCAAAATATTTTTGTAATCCTGAAGTATCATTTCATAGATCTAATTACGCATGTTTCTTAGATAAGATGTTTTATCCAAAGTTGTTTTTAACATGAGAGAGAGGAAAATATATATATTTATAGAGATAGATACATTAGATAGATAGATTAATAGCATAAGAGACAGATAGTCAGATAGATAGATAAATAGAATAAGAGATAGTTGATAGATAGATAGAAAAAGAGAAAGAGAGAGAGAGAGAGAGAGAGAGAGAGAGAGAGAGAGAGAGAGAGAGAGAGAGAGAGAGAGAGAGAGAGAGAGAGAGAGAGAGAGAGAGAGAGCAGACCGATAGACAGACAGACCGCGAGTCCTCCACATCAGAATCCCCAGAACGGATTTCTTTGCCTCAATGAAATCCTTGAGATATCGACGCAGGTCACGCCTCATGTGTCGTGAACTGAGGTCGATTTTTTTTTCTTTTTATCTTCTTTCATGAATAATAAATGATGTGCGTAGGCAATAATACAGAAATATATATGAAGATAATCATACGAATATAATGATTACGAGCACTAACAACGAGATAGACACACAGACGTAATAAACTGGCTTATATAATGCGTCCTCCTCACGTTAAAATGGAGACTATGAGCAAATATTAGAAAAAGCAGAGCATATTTTTTCTGATAACTGGTCACGCAATAAACGAAACAAAATATGATACTGAGTATACACACACACATACGGGATTCTAAACTTGTGTATATAAATATATGAAACTATTTATAAGTATCGGGGTTTCTCTAGATATATTATTTTTGGTGTTTTTGAAGTATATGTAGATCCTTATGTCGAATATCTTGTATTTCTTTGGGTTGTTTGAGTAAGTGTCTAGTGATGTGTGTGTGTGTGTGTGTGTGTGTTGTGTGGGGTGTGTGTGTGTGTGTGTGTGTGTGTGTGTTGTGGTGTGTGTGTGGTGTGTGTGTGTGTGTGTGTGTGTGTGTGTGTGTGTGTGTTGTGGTGTGTGTGTGGTTGTGGTGTGTGTGTGGTATGTAGTGTGTGTGTGTGTGTGTGTGTGTGTGTGTGTGTGTGTGTGTGTGTGTGTGTGTGTGTGTTTACTGTGGTCCTGTTTTCTTCTTTCCTCCGGTGTTCAAAGTTTTATTTCCTTTCTTTGTGTTCTTCGCAGTTCATGTCACTTTCGGTTTGGGTTCATCTGTTCATCTGTTGGTTGCTCGCTGATCTCGTTCTGGTTCAGTTTTGGATTCCTCAAATGGGGACTCCACACACGCAAAATCGATTTATATATATATATATATATATATATATATATATATATATATATATATATATATATTATTACTAATATTCTCTCTCTCTCTCTCTCTCTCTCTCTCTCTCTCTCTCTCTATATATATATATATATATATATATATATATATATATATATATATATATATACATATACAAATACAAATATAGTATTTATACATACATATATATACTATTATCTATCAGTCGATCTATCTATCTATCCATCGCACTATCTATCTATCTATCTATCTATCTATCTATCTATCTATCTATATATATATATATATATATATATATATATATATATATATATATATATATATGTATATATATATATCCTCGGTTACCTCCACCCCCTCCTACTCAACCTCCTTATTATTGTCATTTCTATTATTATCATCTTTATCATTTATTATTATTATTGTTATTATTATTATTATTGTTATTATTATTATTATTATTATTATTATTATCATTATTATTATTATTATTATCATTACACTCATTATATTCATTATTATTAATATTATTGTTATTATCATTAACGTTGTTGTTAATATCATCAGTATGAACATTATTATCATCATTATCATTATCCTTATTATTGCTAGTATTTTTATGATTACTATTTTTATCATTATCATTATTTTGTTGTTATTATCACTAGTAGTAGTAGCAGCAGCAGTAGTTATACAACAACTACTACTAAAACTACTACTACTATTAATTACTTTATAAGTGTC
>NC_051392.1:37976819-37981819 GCF_015228065.2 Penaeus monodon
TTATAAATAATACTTCAGTTTACCAAAACAGATAGACAGACAAAGAGGCAGGCAAATAGACGAACAGACAGACAGACAGGCAGGCAGACAGACAGACGGACAGACAGATAGACAAGCATACAGACAGACGTACAGACAGACAGTGTTATCGATAACAGGCAAACTGACATGCAAACAGACAGATCAGCCAGACGAACAGACAAACAGACGAACAGACAGACGGACAGACAGACGGACATACAGAGAGACAGACAAGCATACAGACAGACTGACAGACAGAAGTACAGACAGACAGTGTTATCGACATTTACCAAAGGAGAGTAATGATAATAATAAAACTGAAAATAATGAGAACGGAGAGAATTATATAAATAAAATAATGAAGATAATGCTGATAATAATAATGATAATAATAGTAATAATGATAATAATAATAATAATAATAATAATAATAATAATAATAATAAACAATAATATATGATGATGATGATGATGATAACGATAATGATAATAATAATAATAATAATAATAATAATAATAATAATGATAATAATAACAACAACAACAACAATGATAATAATGATAATAAAAACAATAATAACAATGATAATGATAATAATAAGAATCATTGTTATAAATGACCCGTGTCTCGAAAACTGCAGCTTGGATGGTTTTAGCTTCAGGAGGATGAGAAGAAGGAAGAGGCAACGGTAGAAGATAGATGAGAAAGACCAAAAGGATAGTGGGAAAAAAATAAGAAGCAGAAAGGAAGGGAAAGATGAAATAAAACAACAAGAGAATTTAGATGACAGTGAAAAAATCAAGAGAGGAGAAGGAGAAGGAGAAGGAAACAGAATAATAAAGAGAAGATAGAGAGGTAACTGGATGGTTAGTGAAAACGTGTGGGGGGGGGGGGAGCAGAAAAAATAGTAGGTTAACAAACAAAAATTGTAGGAAAAGAAAAAAAATAGAATGATAGAAGGAAAGGAGGAGAGCGTGAACAAACACGCAAACAAAAAGACTGAAAAAAGGACCAGAAAACAAAAACAAAAAAGAAGAGAGTGATGCGCAACAACCCCAACAAAAATTACACACACGCCATCAAGAGCGAATGCGCAATCGATTCCCAAGAAAATGTAACCAGAGAGATGTGTTCTTGGGAGTGTCTCTAATCTCCTCATCGAATCGAGGACAATCATTCACGCATTTGAAGGACTTCTTATCGCCTTTTGTTATCTCATCAGCCTTCAGTTTAGACATAGCCTTGAAGCCAATCTTCTTGTCTCCAGGTGATAACAATTCGGACTGTCATTTTTCAAATGTTGTTTGATATATTCACGATTACTAAAGCGTGAGGTGGGCGCGAGGGTCAGTCATCGTCAGTCATCACGAGTGACTTAAAGGCGGGAGGTTGAGGAGGAGTGCGAGAATGAAAGAAACAATTAGTCTTTTGCTTTTTTCCATAAATCATTTCAAGGCGATGTGTGTTTGTTTTTTTTTGGTCTCAGGATCTCCATGGTTCTTGAAGGATCCAGCTCCGAGACGCGTCCTTGAAGGGGCGGGGGGATTCCCATGTCTGTTGGGGATAGATATGGGAACCTCGCCACGCCCACCGAGGTGTTTGCCAGAGCGGGTCATTGATATTTATCGCCATCTTGCCGAGTCTCTGGCGCGGGACGAGGCCTTGGCGGGGAGGGTCAGCTTGTTAATTACCGGCCTGATAAAAAATTGTTTTTCGAGCAAGTTCCTATGGCGATGGAAAACGATAGATTACAATCGAGACCTTGCTCCAACGACGGATACAGTCTCGGAATATTGAGGCACTGGATGGGGAGGGACGAGGAAACACCCAAAAGTCAAACTCGAAGCAAATCTATTACTCAACACTGACTTAACATCCTCTAACTTACGCACCAGAGACGAAGCGGCAAACACGACCCTGCGATCAGAATGCAGATGAGTCCATCGGTGTAAGCATGAATACATCGACATGGCAATTTCACGTGCCAGGAGAGGATTACATTAGAGCAATGAGATAATTAAACGTTGCGAAATGCAAAGGCCGAGCAAGGTGCGAGACCTGCAGACGACGCATTGACGCGGGGGTTCATGGCACGGGTAAAGAGGAAGGGGAGGGGGGAAAGAGGGGTCGCGAAGGAACCCTTTAAGAGAACCTTCGCTGAACCACTTGCGTAGAACCCTCGCGGGGCCATTTACAAGAACCTTCAGCCATACATTTCCGGCGGTGTGAGGTACGGCGTTTCCACTCATACTTTTCGTATTTCTGCGAGATATGTTTATGACTTTATGATCATCCGGAATTCAAATCGCCGATGAATAATTCCTAGCAATAAATCTTATCCAAGAATGATACGAATGCCGTATTTCTATCACGAAAAAATAACGAATTGGGAGGGAAGGAGGGAAATACATAGAAATCATACCAGAGCTTATTAAAAAAAAAAAAAAAAGCCTTGTTTTGATCAAGGTAAAATGACGTCATGGAAAAACAACTGAATGCCATCTGAAAATTCAAATTAAAGTGATCAAAAAATGCCCTTTGTGACTCCTTCGTGGCTGAGGCGAGCTGACCACAAAACCTTGGATAATTATACCCCAAACACCACTGGTAAAGACCTTTTTTCTGAGAACTGTCAAGCATGCGGTCGTTGCTGTGGCCCCTTCTTACTACCGTACATTTTGTCTGTATTTGCATGTTTCTCTCTCTCTCTCTCTCTCTTATTTTTATTTACGTATCGCCTGATTTCTCCTCCCTTTCCTTTTTTTTTAGATATCTCTTTTTATCACTTCTCTTTGTATCTTATTTTTTCACACTTCCTAGTTTCTCTTCTTCTCTTGTCTCTCATTCCTTTTTCTCATCATCTACATATCTCCCTCTTTCTACATTCATTTTTTTCCCCTCTTCTTTATTTTTTTCTCTCTTTCTTTTTCCTCACTCCCTATTTTCGTCTCCTCCTTCTCATCAACGTCCTTGTTATCTCTCTATGCATTCCTTTGTTCCACACTTTCCCATTTTCAATTCTATCGTTCTTTTCTTCTTTTCGTTTCTTCTCCCAGCTTTATTCTTTCTCTCCCGTGTCCTCCGCCGTTGAGAATTATCCTCCCTTACTGGCTTTTTTTTTCCTTTCTTTCTTTTTTTTTTCTTTTTTGTGCCTTTTAACCTTGGCGTCTCCATGGTCAGCCGGCTTGTTTGCAGTTTATGTCATATTGCAAATTTCGTACTCAGGTCACGTGACATTCTGTACATTGCAATTCAGGTATGTTCTAGAATCGTTTTTTTTTTTTTTATATATCCATTCTTCTTGTCTTTATCTTGTCTTTTTTTTCTCGCCGACTCTCGTTTTTTTTTTCTCCTTATATCTTTTCTCCTTTTCCTTATCTTACTTTTTTCTTTCTCTCGTCTGACGTATCGGAGTGAGAGTTGCGGTCTAGAGTAAACAGCGTTTGTTTACCTCGGACCAACACCATTTTCGGCTTTCCGGTGTTTGTCCATACGGGTAAAAATCCCCTCTTCCTGTTGAATTAATTTTTACGCGTCCTTCGTATGAGTAACTTGTAAGTATTAGTACTTTCAAGGGTCAGGTTACTTAGAAAAGTATAGTTTCTAAAGTTCTTGATTCATAGAATGAAGAGGCGGTTAGTTTTTTTACTTGATTGTCTTTTCTAACAGACTGTGAAATACGAGAACATAAGGTTTAGTTTACGGAGGGGCAGGTCCTCAGTTGTAGTCCCTCGCTAAGTTCTAATGAAAAAAAAACTGATAAGCGAGTGTCTTAAAGAAGAGCTCCCCTCCTCCTCTTCAGCGCCTGCCCAGGAGCGGTCTCGTCTTCTCGTAACCTCCCTGCTCTTCCCCCTCATCCCGTCCCTGAAAACGCCGCAGATGCGTTTGTCCCCAACGCCACCGCCGGCCCCCCTCCGCCCCCCTCACCTGGCCCGGACGAACCCCGTGGCGGTCGTCTCTCGCTCAGTTGGCCGCCACGTGCGTTCGGGAGTAGATGGACCCCTGCGCTGCGCCGCGTCTTTGCCTTGATCACAGGGCGCGAGCCGACTCCTGTCGCCTTGTCCGGCTGCGAAGTCGATTCAAACCGAATAAAAGCATTTGCAGAGAGTGTGGAGTGTAATCATGGGTGACCTAAGACTTTCGTCTAAATACCAGGCATTTATTTTTTCAAATAAATAAGTATATGCGGATAGAATCGGAATTTTAATTGAATCAGTATTAACATTACACGAAACTGGACAGTGATTTTTTTTCGTGAGAAGCAACTGTGATAGAGACACTAATCAAGCAAGCATTAACACTACTACGCAAGGGAAATGCATGTGAAAATACGGTAGAGAGGTTACGCCATTTATAAGCATTGACAATGACTCAATTGGCGCCAGAGCTCTAGCGTAATAAGGCACGAAACGCAAAATTGTGCGAAAAAAAAGGAGTGCGACTGCCAGAAACAATCTCAAGCAATTTCAACGCCGTAAAAAGCAGTGTTCCGATCTACAGAGAAATTCGCGTTGACCCTCACCCCCTTCGAGGACTGACGGCGGCGCAGGTGTTGCAGCAACGCCAATCCATCAGCTCCGCCTTGCAGAGGGAACTGACCGTGAAAGCCAGAGCAAAGGCATTAGTGCACCTCCGAGCGCCCGCTAAGGGGACTTCGACGTAAGAGTGGGGCGTCAGTCGAGAGGATTCGAACGGCGGTTTTGACGAACAGGACACACTGACGCTGAAGACGACGATGCAGTGGTCGAAGGCGCTCCTGCTGGGGATCACTGTGCTGGCGACGGTGAGTTCTTTTAAGATACCTTTGCCTTTGTACTTACATTAGCTTAGTTAATAAGGTCTCTAAAGTATTCCAAATTACCCCGTTTCTTTATGGAAAACGAAAAAAAATCGATAATCAACCAGAAGAAAGACGCGAGAAAATACATAGGCCTATTCCGGAGGCCACATACACTGCATCATAAATCAGTCAGATTAA
>NC_051392.1:37986819-37994319 GCF_015228065.2 Penaeus monodon
AACACACACAAATAAACAAACACACACACACACACAAACACAAACACACACACGCACACGCACACACACACACACGCACACACACACACACACGCACACACACACACACACACACAGTACATGAATCCGCACGCGTGAACAGCCAACGAGGTTTTCTCCCGACCAAGTGAAGGTTAAACTAATGACCACATGACTAATTGTTCTCTTGTTTCGTATAATAATAACATGTGTGGAGATTTTGTCGTAGAGAAGATGTTAAGAAGGGGCTGTGTTCAGTGAGGGAAAGGGAGGGGGAGGGAGGGAGGGGAAGGGGAGGGGGAAGGGAGGGGAGAGGGGAGTGAGGGAGGGGAGGGGAGGGAGGGGAAGCGAGGGGGAGGGGAGGGAGGGAGGGAGAGGGAGGGGAGGAGAGAGAGAGAGAGAGAGAGAGAGAGAGAGAGAGAGAGAGAGAGAGAGAGAGAGAGAGAGAGAGAGAGAGAGGGATAAGTGACTGGGACAAAAAAAATAGAAGAAAGGGATAGAAAAACGATATAAAGAAAAAAAAAAAAAAAAACAGAAACCGATAGGAAATGAAGATACAGATAGATAGGTAAAGAGAGAGAGAGACGGACGAAAGGAGGGAGAAGGAACCAATGAAAGTGAGAGAGAGAGAGAGTGGAAAAAAAACAATTCTTAAAAAGAAATATGAAAAAAAAAAATTGACGAACATATGAATAGTATAAAAAAAAACAGCCACAGCAGAAAAAAAACGTCCTTAAATTACCTTGAAAAAAAATAAAAATAAAAAACAAAATTCTGCGGAATGTTTTCCGCGGACAAACGGAGCAACAGCCTGTGACGTCACGATACAAATTGCCTTTCGCAAGACATATTCAAAATCAGTGTTGCCATTCTTGCGAGTTTTTGAGTTATGATCAATAGCGGGAAAATTTTTTGAAAGTTTATTCTATATTTAGCGATTTTTCCCCCCTCCAAGACTTTTTACTTAAGCGGGGAAAAATAGTATTTTTTCTTCTTTTTTATATATATACTCTTCTGTCTAGCTTCTGTTTTTCCAAATCCAGTCTAGCGGTTTTGTGGAAATATCAATGACAATCACTGTCCAAAAATAAGCGAATTGAAATGAGGCACTGATCCTATTTACAGTGACCATTACTATTTACAGTGAATGGTACCCTTTGACTGACGTACTTGGGTCGTAAAGATGGCTGTGAAATTATCGCTTGTTTGACGTCACTGTTTTTTAGCTTGCTGTGTGGGTCTATTTACCTTGTAAGATTACTACACCTTGTAGGTATAAATGATTATATAGGTATTGGCTTCGGACTAGATCGTGGTTCCTTTATCGATAAGGGTGATGGATATATTAAAGATGGTGATGGTGATGGTGATGGTTATGGTGATGGTGGTGATGGTGATGATGGTGGTGATGATGATGATGATGATGGTGATGATGGTGATGGTGATGATGGTGATGGTAATGGTGATTAAGGTAATAATAATATTGATAATTATGATGATAATAATAATGATAACAATAATGATGGTGATGATAATAGCAATAATGATAATACTAGAACTACTACTATTTA
The DNA here is from genome assembly GCF_015228065.2 of Penaeus monodon. Classification (NCBI taxonomy): domain Eukaryota; kingdom Metazoa; phylum Arthropoda; class Malacostraca; order Decapoda; family Penaeidae; genus Penaeus; species Penaeus monodon. The sequence continues at coordinate 37,988,409 of NC_051392.1, forward strand.
TGTTACTGGTAATATTAATAACAGTATAATAATAGTGGCATTATTGATAATAGTTATAGTAATAGAATTAATTGAAATTCATTAAATGATAATAATGATATTAATCACAATAATAATGGTGGTAACATTAATTATTATTATATTGGCAACAATCATCATCATCATAATAAATAATGATAATGAACAGCAAAAGCAGCAACAAAAACAGCAATAATGATAATACTGAAAAACACTATTAAACCCCAACAGCTTATAAGCAAATCCTTATCAAGAACAGAAAAAAAATGAAACCAAGTACCGTTACGAAAAATTTTATCACAAGGGCATATGCAATGGATACCAAAATAACGAAAACATCATCATAAATTTGTATGCAATAAATACCACAATAACGAAAACATCATCATAGATTTGTATGCAATAAATACCACAGTAACGTAAACATCATCATAGATTTACATGCAATAGATACACAGTAAGGAAAACATCATCATAAATTCAAGTGTACACAAAATGTAATGAATGATGTCAACGTAGTATGCAAAATATGGATGTACTTTGCCGTTAACACATTAAGATTCTGAATTAGACGTCGGCGAAATGGAGTTGTTTTTTGTTTATCGGGATTTTTTAGTTTTGGATTGTTAATTATTTTATTTATCTGTTTATTATTACTTTTATTCGTTTATTTGTTGTTGTTTCTTCAGTCCTGGATTATTTATAAATGCTTATATCAAAAACACTCGGTCACGAAACACACTACGCGTAAACACACACTCACACACACGATGAATGGCTGTAGTCTAATATTTTAAGTGCTATACAAAGTTTTATTTAGTTAATGTATGTGTTAATATAATATATGTTTTGTATGTGATAATGTGAGCTTCTTAGGATGGGGGTGAGGATAAACTAATTTACCGCATTTCTTTGAGATGCGAACTTTTGTTTCAATGAACTTGTCAATGTCTAAAAGTCCTGTGTACGCATGCAAAGAGCATAATGTATATTAGAAAACAAATAAAAATGTACCTTACTTCTGATATTAATGTTACTGTTATTATTATCATTATCATAATCATTATTTATGGTACTATTACAATTAACATCACCTTATTAATATTATTATCATTATCATCACCATCATCATTATAATCACTATTATAACTATAATTATTATGATCCACATTCAAGAAATTACGTAAAATAAACAAACAAACAAAAAATAAATAAATAAATAAATAAATAAATAGATAAATAAAAACTATGAATACCGCAGAGTAGGCTCAACCTCTAACTACACACACCATCCTGAGGTTCATTTAGGCCACAGAAGCACCTGCGTTGTCTCAACAATCCTCTAAGCTAACGTACGTGCTTCGTGTGGCGTTTCTCGGACTGCTCGATTTTCGAATAATTGTAATTTCGGATTTCCTCTTCCTCGTTTTCATGAAGTCTGTGTGTGTATAATATTGATTCCAGTTGGAGGGTATTTTCACATGAGGAGTTTTCATTTCTTTTTTTTTTAATCATAAATTGGTTCGTTTTCCTTTTTAGTGAATCGTTTGATTTTTAGTGCGGTGTATGAGAAAACGTTGTAGTGTGATTTCAAAGGTATTTTATTAAGGTCTTTTTCAATTGTCGGACGTTCACATCGACGTGGATTTACTACCATTATGCTTTTCAAAACTCTAAAATATCCTTGGAAATAAAAGTCATATTATTCGTATTTTTCTCACATCGCCAACATTTTCACCGGCTTTGAGGTTACCATCGCAAGTTTCTCATGCAACTTATGTATTTAACGGTACTAACTTTTTTTTTCTTTTAGGTCTTCAACATTTATTTTGATGGACCTTCCTAGTTGCGTGTATTCTTTTCCTGAGACCATAACTTTTTCCCGTGCCGCTTTCCATACTTCAAGTCCCTGCGGTTCGATCCGGTTCATTGTACGGTGTCTCTGTTCCTCCTCAGAGCTGGTTAGCAGGTTAATGTCTCCGGCAAAACTGAGCTTTGCGGTTCTGCTGGTCACCTACTTTGGGAAAGCTTAATCTGCCGGTTTGCTGCTTTGGAAATAGCCTTTGTAGATATCCACTGGACTTTTCATCATCTGTTCGAATTCAATATGAAACAGGATCGGGGACAATATCTAGTCCTGTCTGATTCCGCTTGGATGAAATTCAGTGCTGATTAAACTTTAAACATACTAATACTGTGGTTGATAATATTTATACTACTGCCAACCGTTTTGGAAGGATTCTGTATGTCAATCTTTCCTGCCACACCCGACTGTAAGCTCTTTGAAGGCTGTAATGTGATAAATAGAGATTTGGTGGGTGGCGTATCTTTCAAACGGGATGTTGCAAAATTGCTATGTTCCACGTGCTTTCTAAAAACCTACTTCAACTTAGCCAGATAGATTTTTTTTCCAGTTAGGCAAGCTGTAAAGAAAAAAGGTCATATGCATGAAAATGTGAAAAAAGTACAAAAGATAGCCATGATACATAATGATAAACTGCAAACTAGGTAAGTCATAAACCATCTCTCCCTACTGGGTTTTCACGACCTATATTTAGAAAACCAGTGGGTTTCCTGTGGGCGGCCAGCGATTGGTCACTTTCGAGGTCAGGCGAAAGACAAGGTCAAATAACCTTATAATAAGAATGGCGATTCACTTATGTGTTGACCCAGACCACAAGTCGTAAAAAAATGGGTTTGCCTAATATACCTTCCAGTGTAGGCGGGATGGGGGGAAGGGAGATGCAGAAAAGGAGGGGGAGGGAGATGCAGGGGAGGAGGAGGAGGGAAATGCAGAATAGGGGGTGGGGGAGGGAGGTGCAGAAGAGGGGAGGAGAGAGGAGGGAGATGCAAAAGAGAGATGCAGAAGAGGGGGGGGGAGGGAGATGCAGAAGAAGGGGGGGGGAGGAGAGGGATAAATATGTGGGGAGAGAGAAAAGGAGAAGAATGCTTGGGATAAGCAAAAAGGGTGGGTGGAGGAAGGGGGAGGAAGAGAGAAAAGTAGACGAGGGAAGAAAGAGGGAAGAGTAAAGAGATAAGCAGAAATAGGGGAAAAAAGAGATAAGCAGAATAGGAGGAAGAGAAGGAAAAACAGAAGGGAGGATCTGAACTTCTTCCTCTCGTAATCTCGTTTCGGAGCTTCGAATGCACGAAGGGAAGGGGGTAAAGACCTTGGCGAAATTAGCATACAGACGAGACAACTCTAACAAGTCGAATGTGTTTAGAAGGAATTGGACGTCGAAAAGGTAACGGCGTTGGCTAATTTTACTTTTTAATTCGACTTAATTTTATTTTCTCCTTTTTGAGCTCTGCCGAAGTAGAGGAGCGAATGCAGTATGATAGAAAAACAGCGGGGTTGGCGGTCCTTCGGCTCACGATTCGGTATGGTCAACTGACGCACTTGTTGACGTTGTTTATTATCCATTCCCCACATTCACTCCTTTCAGATATTACATACACACACACACACACACACACACACACACACACACACACACACACACACACACACACACACACACACACACACACACACACACACACACACACACACACACACACACACACACACACACACACACACACACACGCACACACATGTATATATATATATATATATATATATATATATATATATATATATATATATATATATATATATATATATATATATATATATACAAAGGAAGAGAAACACAAGAGAGAACTCTCCTAAAGAAATGGAATAAGGGAGTGGTACGAAAAGTCTGCCGTCTTATTGCACCTCGTAAAATCTGGGAACGCACATGCACAGAAACACAAGTACATATATTCTCTCTCTCTCTCTCTCCCTCTCCCTCTCCCACTCCCTCTTCTTCTTCCTCTCCTTCTACCTCTTCTTCTTCCTCTCCTTCTCCTTCTCCCTTTCCCTTCCTCCTTCCCTTTCCCTTTTTTCTCTCCCTCTCCCTCTTCCTCCTTCCCTCTCCTTCTCTCCCCCCTTCCCCCTAACTCCCTCTCTCAACATAGCAAAGTACACCCCCCAAAAAAAAAAGAATAAACGACACACGTGTTTAGGATTCACACTAGGATAACCACGCCCCCCCCACCCCCTGATCAGTATTTCCCCTACAACGCTCCGGTAAACACACGTCCGCACGCCCACACGCCCGGACGCCCTCAAGCCTACACGCCCTCCCGCCCACACGCCGCGGTTGGGATCCTTCAGTGATTTTACTGATTCAATACGTTAAGTACACAGAGGAAGTGACTGATTTCACAGGGAAGGATAAACACGGGTGTTTTTTTTTTCTTGTATATTTCTACACCTATATAAACAACTGCCCCTGGGTATATGAGGGGGGAGTTCATGGTTTGGAGAAAGAAAAAGAAAAGTGAAGAGATCGAGATATAGGGATATTGGGTATGCATGCAGGTATGAACATATTAATGAAAATGATGATAATGATAATGATGATGATGATGATGATGATGATGATGATGATGATGATGATGATGATGATGATGATGATGATGATGATGGATGATGATGATGATGATAATGATGATGATGATGATGATGATGACGATGATGATGACAATAATATTAATGCTAACGAAAACAATGGTAATGAAAAAAAAACATAGTAATAACAATAATAATGATGATAATACTAATAACATTATTAATAATAATAACATCAGCAGCAACAACAAGAATTGTAATAACAATAACAACAATAACAATAACAATGATAACAGGTAGTGACAACAATAATCTATAAGGATTAAAAAAAAAATATAACTCCCAACGTCACATCTGATATGTCACGTGACAACAAGCGGTGACGGTGCGGTGTTCTTGCGTAATCCGTGTCACCGCTTGACAGCCTGTGTGTCAGACGGCGTGATAGATGACACCGTCGCGGAGGAGAGCGTGCGGCGGCATTGCGGTTGTCGGAAGTGTCAATGAGTGATAATGATGGTGATGGATATTATTTTTGTCTGTGTTATTTTTGCGTCTAGCGTGATTGTAATGATTCAAATGACGGTTGTTGTTATGGCGGTTGCGATAGAGTAGCGATGATGGTGATGATATAATGGTGATTATCATGTGAATCGTATTTGGTAATATCATAATCGCATTGAAGAGTCGGATCGCAGTACAGTGTTTGAGATAACAACGAGCTTTATAGTAAGGTTCATTATGTATGCCTCAGAATGGTTTATATTCATAGTTACTGTATCCCCTTATGTTTACTAATGACGTCACACTGTGTTTACCCTGATGACGTCACAGCTGCGTTCCCACCCGTGACGAGCGCGGTTGGCTTGGGCTTCGCTTCCTCATAATGACCTATATCCTTGTAGATCACGGCGTCCTATCACTCTTTCCGGTGTGCTTTCTCGCCGTCTTAAGTAAATTCGAACTGTTGGCGCGAAGAACCACGTGGCATTCCGCAAACAAGGAGGCGTGTTGATTCAGAACACTTGTGCGCGGCGAAGAGAAAGTTCGATTTCAGACAATTTGCGGGCGATTTTCATTTCTCGTTTTGTTAAGGGTTGTTTCCCATATGGGTAAAAGTCGTTGCCTCTTTGTGTATGGAAAATGAAATAGAAAATAATGTTACGCGAGCTGTTAAGGCATATTTTCTCTTCCAGAAAGGCTTAACCCGAATCGGCACAGATAACTATCATTATTTACATACCTTACATGACTCTTAATGTGGATGACAAAGAAAAATAAGAAAAAAAGAAGAAAAAAAACGAAACACCAAATATAGAGGAAAAACTTGAGCTGAGGCATTTAGATTAAACCACAAAACACGCTAACTCTCAGCGCTTCCCGCTAAATTCCCGTCGTCTTCCGGGAACGAATTCTCAATTCGCTGCACATGTCGAGTAGAAAATCAGTAAT